>NW_026606597.1:607500-1207500 GCF_029890125.1 Rhinichthys klamathensis goyatoka
GTGATATTACAATCAAAAAATAGATGTTATACAAGTCAGCAATACTGTAAAAATAGTTTGCGCTGAAGACAGGTAACAGAGAGAGATACAAACCCATTTCCAAAAACTCATTAAACAAGCTGAAAGCATTAACATCATTCAGGTCGTAGTTTTCCAGCCAATTACGAAGGTTGCAGAGGTCACATGGGGAGAAGTTACTATCCTCCTCTTTGCATGCCTTCCGGTAACACTTTCTGCGCATCGTCTTAGCTTTTGTGCGCCTGAAACACAGCTTTAACCAGCTGCAGAGAAACGACATTGCCAGAGATAGAAAGTGAGATAAAAATTCTAGTAGTCCAATAAGCATTTTTAAAAAAGAGCTATCAGCGAAAGAAGATTTCATTGGGTTTTAGTGTATATTTTTGAAAACACTTACGGCACTGTGAACTCAAATATGTTGTTGATTGTTTGTTTGAGCACCAGAATTACAGCCATCTGGATGAAGAGATCCGTAAGGCAGCCGCTTGGATGACACTAAATCAGAGAGCGAGAGAGAGATAGAAAAAAAAATGACTTTGACCTCTTTTGTTGTTTACAATTACTTTTGAAGATTTGATTCAGCTTTGGATAAAAGCGTCTGCCAAATGCATACATGTAAATATGCATTTGTAAATATAAATGTAATGTACAATTATTCCTGCATGAATCGTACCTCTTCTAGCCTCCATTTCCCTGCAATTCGAACATAGTTTCCTGGATAGCCATTGATCCTAAACACAGCATAAAGAGACACTTTGAATAGACTGTTAGAGTAAATAACTAGATAAGCACACACTCACACAGACACACACTATTACCTTCCCAGAAAGAACGCCACATAAAATAGTGATGAGAAGAGGGTAAAGAATTGAAATGTGAACATCTTCACTGTGAAGTGCTTCTCTGTGGCTGCAAAGGAACGAGTCTTCTCTACAAATAAACAAAAGAGACATTTTAAGTAGGCTACTTAGCCCGTTTACTGACAGAACGGATTTCATGCAAATAATTATTATAATTTACATTTATTACCTACCAAACTCGCACAGTTTGAATGCCACAATTCTGTTGACCTGAAAAGAATTATATTAATTAGAGAGGTGCTATGTTTTTTAACAAGCAGATGCTTTATGCCCATTAGACAGTTTATCTGTCAGTTCTCACCCGAGTCATAACCTGAATAGTAATGTAGTGTAGCACTGCTCCGGACAACATGGCTATTGTGGTAGCATGGTCACGCAGAAAGTGCCAGTTGCTTTCGGACAACAATATTGTAGTTAAAACACGGAAGATCACCAGAGCATGGGTCAGACCAATGATCACCACCAGCTGAAAACAATGAAGATACAGTTGTATTATATGTTTATAAGTGTATATCCTTTTAAACAATAACAACTTTTGAAGTAATAATAATGCTAATGCATATATATATATATACACACATAGTAAAAATGAATGCGTTTCTCACCACTAACGTGACCAACAGAAGCACCACAATGCTGCGCAGGTAGGAATGTCTGAACTCTTTGGGTTTACACTGAGGATCATTTACAATCTCCAAAATCAGTTCTTCCTGTGGACAAATAGTCATTCGGCTCCATCAGCAGATGCACATTAAATATGCCAAAAGTAATGATCAGAAAAAGGTAATGAGTCTACCTCCTCCTCGCACCAGTCAAACACTTTCCACTTTGACACATACAGAGATCGATGTCTCTTCCACACCTCGAAGAACAGGGTTGCTAGTCAAACAACATAACAGTACCTAAGCATTTGTCAAATGACATAGAAATATGTACTTTGCATTAGCTAAAGGGCCAAAACTCACCCCAAATCGCCATGAACATGGCAAAAGCCACCGTCCCTTCATTGTCAAAAAGTTGGCTCACCTGTTTGTAAGCATTTACTGTTAACAAAACTAGTCCAGATGAAACAGAGAAGTACAGGCAGAAAATAGTGTGGCATTCAGCCCTCATTTACTTTGAATATACACTACCTATCAAGTTTCTTTTTGGAAGAAAGTACCGGTACTTCTTTCGTTCAAAAAGGATATATTACATTAATCAAAAGTAAAAGAAAAGACATGTATAATGTTGAAATAAATGCTGTTCTTTTCCTTTTCAACATTCTATTCATCAAAATAAATCCTGAAAAAAAAGCATGGTGGTTTTCACAAAACTATTAAGCAGCACCACTGTTTTTAACATTGATAACAATAAGAAATGTTCATGAGCACCAAATCAGCATATTAGAATGATTTCGGAAGGATCATGTGACACTGAAGACTGGAGTGATTATGCAGAAAATTCAGCTTAACCATCACAGGAATAGATTAAATTGTAAAATATATTTTAAATGTTATATTATATTGTAATAATATTTCACAAAATCATAAAAGACTTATCAACCCCAAACTTTTGAACAGTAGTGTATCATTTACAACAATTAATGTTGTCAAGAAATGCTCAATTATAATCAAAGAGTGACATGTTTATTCACTGACCTTGGCATATGTACATGTGTCAGACAGGTTCCACACGCTGCATCTTGTGTCACATCTTGGACACATGATGGTGTTGGAGTCACAGACTTCATGACTGTAAGAACACCCAGACACCACGACTTAGAGATAATTGGGAGTCAATTAAAAACAGATTATTCTGTCTGCATACGATCTGTAATCTGTCTCTACACCTCAGCACTCAGCATTTGTTTGCTGTAAATATACTCACATGAGTGGACTGGTATTGAAGAAGGCAAGGCCGTACAAGAACACAACAATACCAATAATAGCTGCAGGGACAAGCATCCGTGTGTACCAGCCCAGCCACAGGTAATACAGTGCCACTTTCTCCCCAAAATAGTCCCTTAAAATGACATATGTGAACATAGTGTTAAAAAAAATGATTTTAAAGAAACAGAGAACAATATAAAACCAGTAACACTTACTTGACATCAGTGACAGGCTGTTTAAAAAGCTTCAATACTGAAAGCCAGCTTGCCCACTTCTTCCTTAGTTTTTTCTGCTCATTTTTCTGAAGAGACAAGTCAAAAAAAGTGTAACATGACCTGGCTTTTACAATGAAAAAACTCAGATGTATTTAATGATTTCCTTAGCTACAGTCTATAATATATGAATACTCAAACAAATAAGGGCTTTTACCTCATGCAGACAGAAGATGGACTCAAAAGCACCTTCACACAGCAGCTCGTCAAGGCTCTCTTACAGAGTAAAATAGTGAATAGAGACATTGATATTATTACAGAGGCTCAGTCCTGGTCCCTTTCATTGTTTTTTTTAAAAACATTGAACATGAATGGGTGTCTCTGTTATTTACTTCTGAGCCCTTTTAAAACATGCTTAGGAAAATTTAAACACTTTTAGATTCAATGCAGTTTCATATTACATACATTTTATGTAAAGCTTTTTTTTTGTAGACAAAGTGTTTGAAAGGCTTAAAGATAACAAACTCAAGTTACACTACCGGTAAAAGTTTAAAGATTAAAAAAATAAAATAATAATTAATACTTTTATTCCGATAGGATGCACTAAATTGGTCAAAAGTGACAGTAAAGACATTTATAAAACTACAAAAAATATATTTCAAATAAATGCTGTTCTTTTAAAATGTATTCAATTTATCAAAGACACCTGAAAACAATGTATCAGTTTCCACAAAAATATTAAGCAGCACAACTGTTCAGCACTGATTATAAGAATAAATGTTTCTTGAGCACCACATCAGCATATTAGAATGATTTCTGTAGGATCATGTGACACCAAATACTATAGTAATGATGCTGAAAATTCAGCTTTGCCATTACAGGAATAAATTACATTTTTAAAATAAATTCCATTAGAAAACAGTCTTTTTAAATTGTAATATTTCACAAAAGTACTGATTTTTTATCAAATCAATTCAGCCTTGGAGAGCAGAAGAGACGTCTTTCAAAACATCAAAAATTCATACAGACTCCAGACTTTTGAACAGGGTAAGTTTTTAGTTTTTAAGGTTTAGAATGAGTCAAGACAACAATGGGAAAACAGATGAAGTGAAAGTGAAACGGAAAGACAGAGAGTGGAAGAAAAAAAGTGTACCTCCTGTTCCTATAAATGTATTGTACAAGACGAAGTGGACAATCCGGATTCTATGAAACAAAGGAATAGAAACCCATTACAAAAGCTATGAAAAGAACGTCTTATGTGGCAGATTTCAAATTCAATTTTAAGCAGTGTAGAGGTGCTTTCTGTGACCCTCACCTGGTGCAGTATGACACAGACGATTCACACTTTTGCTCTGCGCTCCAGTTACAGGCATCAGACACCTTTAGCAAGTACTTGTACTTTGCAAACATCTCCTCAGGAGCACAGATACCGAAGAACACCTTTCCAGCATGTTCAATTCTCTGTTCAAAAGTATTGAGAGCCTTGAGTAAGACAGTCAAATTGAACTGAAAGACACAATACTATGTGTGTGACGGTGACAACATACAGTCACTTTAATGTTCTTCCGTTTCAGTTCGCCAATAAAGGCATCCTGCTTTTTGAAGGTTTGGTCCTCCATGTCCTCCACTTTACCAGCCACCAGGACATAGTCATATAATCGAGGGGCATATGAGTTACGCTGAATGAAACAAATGCAGAAATAACCAAGACAGAAAGAAACATGCTTGCAGAGCAGACATACCATTTTTCTCTGAATATCAATGAATGATCAGACTGTATTTCTGCTGACTCTAGGTTTTGTGGGATTGCTTTAGTTGAGTGTTTGGGTCTGTGACTGTCACCTGTTTTTTCCAAAAGTTTAGGTCATGCAGGGCAAGAACTTAAGTGATGTGAATGTGACATTATGACCATAGTTTGGTAAGATATAACATCATGTGCTTTGCATGTGAAGTCATCATAACTGAACATGTGCTCGGGTAGAAATGTGATTGTGGTACTGTGGTATTTAAATCCTATTGGTCAACACAAAAACACATGGTCTCTTTTCTTACCTGTGGTGTAAGTAAAGTCTCATTGTCCAACTCATACATAGCCATTTCATCCTGCAATACATAGAAATAACAGAGAACTATAAATAGGTAAAAAAAAAAAAAAAAAGGTTTACTGACCAATGCACAATTTCTGAATATTAAGTGCATATATTGTACAAAAAAACAGTGTTTAATTTCACCCTATATGTAAACTCCATCTATCAGAATCAGAATTCATCTACTGCCACTGTCATTTATGTATTGAGGACAGCATAAGACTTATCTATGTACTATCTTATCTATGTCTTATCTAATACATCAACCCGGTATCACCCAGACAGAGGAAAATGTGCATTATGCAAACTGACATTTGTTTATGATGCCAAACCTTATCTCAATTGAAACGCAAATTTCTAACCCGTCTTCATGCAAGCTACTACAGTAATACTTAATGACTAACCAGCTTTATATAAAGCAAACTGATCAAATACAGCAGGATCCAAATATCTATTAAAAGTTTTGCGCTCACATTGTTATGATTATAGTATAATTTGTAATTATACTTTTTAAAGATTAAATAAAAATAAAAAAACAAAATTAAAGACTTTTCACCAGTTTTGTCAAGTGTAACCGGACTTCAATGGAGCTCATTTACAGTCTATCAGAAAACACGTGGCCATGTGTTTTGTAGAAATTAAAGCCAGTTGGATAGGAAATGTATTATTATAGATATTCTAGGATGAATTCAGGTTGATTGGGACAAAGAAAAAAATCTGAATTTGTATGATAATATCTTGAAGCATAAAAGCTTTCTTTCCCTTTTTTTTCCCTACGTCTGATTGTCACTTTGACAGCAGCTACTCCTGCTGGTATGATGGCAGGTCAAGACATGCTTTTGGGTAACATTTTATAGAACTACAACTGTTTGCTAAGAGTGTGTGTTTGTGGGTGTCAGAAAGACTGAGGAATCACTAAGAACGTGGATTATTATTCCTCACCTGTGCCTTACTAAATCATTAACTGAAGTTACAGTAATTAAAATATGTTCTTGCTCTAGTCAATGACGTATTAAGAAGCAGCACATGACAAATAACCTGTTTAACCACAACATAACCATTATTCATTCAGGTTTTGTATACATTTACGTAATATGAACACGTACCTGATCACTTTACTCTACCAAAACAAATTCATCAATAATAAGTCTAAAAAAAATCGAATCCCTAATCAAGTTTTTGTATTATGCAAGATTAAGGAGGTCATAAGCAAATTACTGAGTTGTCGGTTGTGAGCATAAACATGTAAATGTTGATGTACAACACAGTGTCTTTCTTCTGAAACATACACATGAAAGATCTCAACAACAAGTTGGTCAGGTCAGGTGAGTGTCCTAAATAATGCAGTTTAACCTGTCTGAAACCACTAGACACATTTTAATAATCAAAATGAGACAGTTATTTATAAGTCCCAAGACAAAGTCATTCACTAAGGAGGAATAAAATTGGAAATAAAATAGGATGCACCTCCCTATTTTAAACAGTGTTATGGGATATACTATTACTGTAACTTCCCTCTCTAGGCTATGTTGGATATATTGATGTTACAGTAATATTGTTAGTGGTGAAAGCCTCTGATGTATATGACAGGATGAGTGCAAAACAGAGACTACAGTAGCCTACCAAATATTATATATTTAAAAGGGTATAAACTGCACATTTAATATTACTAAACAGCATAATTGTAAAACTAAACATCTGTAACTAAATACTCAGAAAACAAAATAGTATTTTCTCTTCACATGAGCTATGCCTCACATCGACCAGTTAAATTAATAAACACCTCAAGATCAATCAGACAGGCATTGGCCTATGCACTAGCACCTGCACACACGCACACACACACACACACACTGTAGCCTATACCTCTCGATCAGTGAAGAACATTCTCAGATCAAAGTTTTCAAAGCAGCTCAGCTCAGTTCAGTTCAGGCAGACCGATGTCAGTGTCTCTTCTCTTATCCTCACATAGCCGAAGACCAGCTTTAACAAATGAGAGAAACTCAAACTGACTAGAGACCGAAAGAAAGCAGTGTAACCTACACTTCCGCATTTCCCATCTCATATTTAAGACATCCGCGAGCTCGACGACGATCGTGACTTCTACCTTTACAGGTGAGACCACAGACGTCATCGCTTTCTGTTGAAGGGCGGGGCCGAGGTTTTATTACTCTCAATACCATGCTCTATACACAGAGATCAATAGGCCTGATAACTTGAGATCGAAACTCAGACGTTACTGCAGTGGCAACAGTCATTCGGCTCTGAATGTGTTATTAAAGTCATAAAAGGAGTTAGGAGAATTGGGCAGTTGTCACTGCACTGCTATATATATATATATTTTTTTTTTATACATGCAAATACGTGCTGCTTTAACCTCCTATGATCCAGCAAAAAAAAAAAAAAAAAACACCTTTGGAATCATATTATTTCATTAAAGAAAAAAATGGGTACAATAATCTCAGTCAAGAAAATTAAGGCAACACATGAATCCTTTTTTCCTGCTAAGACAGAACATTAGATAAAATACCCTGCAATAAAACTGCCATTAGGACATTTAGTCCATTCAGTAGCTTTTATAAACTTGCCTTAGAAAAAAAAAACATTAGCTACTGGTGTTGCATCTTGAGCCAAAACAGTGGCAATGATAGATATGTCAGTGCAAGTTCCTTTCAGTTAAACAGCTCAAACTCTTTTGTTCTAGTCTGGGGGTTTAAGGGAAACTGGCAGAATAGTCTTTGGGGATTCTCTAACCAGAAAACCTCCACACACTGCTGTGTGTGTCTCTCCATTGTCAGGTATAGGCTAGGCTACATTTCTTACTCTTAGATTCATTCTTTGAGCAATTGATATTATTCATTATTTCTGAATTGGCTTCTAATGGCTTAATTGTGTAATTGGCATGATCCATTTTTACCTGACGACTAAAATGTTATATATTTGATTTATTCTGTATTCTTCTGAAATCATTATGAGTATATTATGGAATGAGTATAACTCTTATGGAGTCTGGTGTAGGTCAAACTAAAGGCTCATGAATAAATGGAACATTAGGCACGTCATCTGAGACCTTTTGATTTCTATCAATCACTGACTTAGCAAGCTGTACAGAAGTGGATAAATAAACTACACTTTTTGTACGAGTAAGCAGTATGCAACCATCTAAAGGTAATAGCTAACCCGGCACCATCTGAGATCAGACTGGTGAGTTTGTGTTCGTAAAGTCCCACATAACCAGGCCGGCGTGCGACTCCATGTGACATCGGGTCCCTAATGAATGAATAATTGAAAGTATGGGATACCCAGAATAAGATCTAAATGAATAAATAACCAATATTTATGATTTGTTAATTAGAAACAGTCTAAATTGAATAATCATTTGAAATTGGAGATAGATTAAGCAAGGAGCTTAAGTGAAATTTAAATTAAATTCTAATAAATTAAGTGAACTTCACAGAAGCACTGAAAAGACAACAGACATACCTTCGCCCACGCCGTTCGAATCTGTCATTGGGCCGGCAAAATTGTTTGCGAAAATGCAAAATAACTATACAAAACACAGTTATTGCATTCACAAAAAGTATTTTAATCCAATTAAATACTTTATAACCAAGTATAACTACTAAGAATTATTCAGACTATATAAATTTCAATTACTTTTAGATCCGCAAATTATACTTTTGCAATACCTTTATTTTTCCAGGTTTACCAGGACCATAAGGTCATTAAGAAAAAAAAAAAACTAAGGAAGGAGGAAGTTGTTAAAGTTGGTGAAACCACCAAACATTTGGTTTCTCTGAAAATGGATATCATTCTTAAGACTTTAAACTGTAATAATGTCCTAAAACACACATGCTCTACAGAGGAGGGGGAAAAACTGGCTGAGTCCAAGAATGGTGTACAGTGGGATTCGGCTGAAAGCGGATGTCCTCAAGTCCATGGTTCGTCTAGCCTTGTTCTGCAGTACCAGAAGTGGGATTAATCTCCTCATTTGCATTGTTCTTCATCAATCACATGACCATGCAAAACATTGAGCAAACACTTCCACCAACATTAAGACAAAGCACACTTATTTAATGTGATCTCAAAGTACACAACAGAGTCAAATTTATTCATGAAAAGTGGTCATAAAAATGACCACAGGATAATTGTATACACACTAAACCACTGATACCACTGCATACAGGTTATCAATCTATAGATGTGGGTTATTTTTTATGCTATCCTTTGCGAAATGGCCTGTACAGTATGACAGCAAGAGCTTTTCATGGATTATACAGCCTAAACCAAGATAATTGGATAGTCAAATCACTTTATACAAAACAACATTAAGTTTGAGGTACATAAACATTAAAACAGCAGTTTTAAATATTTAGGTTCAAAGTGCTCACTCTGCGCCACCTTCGTCATCTTCCAGTGTTTTACGGAAGTGTTTGCGATTTACTTTCTTGCCACTGTTGAAGACGGCACTGGACACCATTTTGTCTTCTTCCTCTTTCTCAGACCCCCACTTCCTTTTTTTCTCTTTATTGCCCCATGAAATGTGATGATCATCCAAGTGTTGAAGGCCAACTGCTTCCTTCTTAGCATGGTCAAGTTTGCTCCCACTTTGATCTTTGCTTTTGGGTTTAGTGAACACAATCTTATTATCACTGCTGCTGCTGTGATCCTGGTTGAAAGTTGGAGTGAAAGTCTCCAGCGTGGCTTTTTGAGACCTCCGGCTGTCTTGAAGCTCCTGAATGTACTCATGAGCGACCTGACTATTCTTTCTATCACTGGTTTCAGCAATATCTTCAAGACTGTAGCGGGTCCAGCGCTCAGGGTTTGCTAAGTAGTCTGGGAGTTTTTTACCTGGAGGTTGTTTTTTGGTTGCCTCTTGGCCAACACCACACTTCCCTTGAGCTGCCTGTGGAGGTGACGGTGGAGCAGGACGGGCAAACATGCCATCAAGAATGTTGTCTTCACCAAGATCCTTAGATGTGAGCTTTGCTGCACTATCCAACTGTGCAAAGATGTCCTTGCTCCGATCACAGAAACCAGAGCTGCCACCTATCAGTCTGAAGGTGGGATTTTCTTGAGGAACAGACTTGACATGCTGCTGAGTCTCACCTTCATCCTCTGAGGATGATGACAAGTCCTCAACCTTTCTGCCGAAATGCTCTGTGGGTTCATCAGAGTCAGAGTCGCTCAGGGAGAGATCATCTGGGAGTTCAATCATATCTCTATTAGACAGACTGTTGGGAGCATCCTTTTCTTTGCAGTTTGGGTCACTCATTGTGCTACACTACTCCAAGGTTAGGTCAAGAGATACGATTAGAAGCTGAATATTTACGCTGAGATGCTGTGTGAAAGATCTAAAGAAGAAAGAAATTAAGAAATACTTGTGTTAGTAATGCACAAACACAGACAGTTTATTCAAAGAGTAGCATATAAAGTAAATAGGAATGGCATTGACTGCACAAAACACTAGTGCTGCTAATAAACTTCATAGAATTGTGATCTTGAACTTTATTTTTTGACAAACTCATAACAAACCAACTGACATGAACTATAGAGAGAAAAGCAAAGATGAGGAACTACTCGCTCACCAAAAGGCTCTTGAGACACCTAGGAACCAGAATGAGAAACAAGCAGTGAGATCTTCACTCAGTAAACATACAATTACATAACAGCATTATACAGTGATCTAATAATAGTTAAGGAAATGCATTTCAATACATTATTTATATTAAAATCCATATTTATTCATTTATTTTACAGATCTTGTAATGCTGTTGTTCTTTATGCGCTTGTTACATAATCCCACTAATCTGAAGAAAGTAAAAATATATATATATATAGATGGAACAATGCTTAGGTGCATGGAGGTATCTTACTGCGGTTGAAGACTCACAGGTACTGAGAGCTGGTCAGTTTAGCTAAAATCATTGATTCCAGAGTATTGATCAAAGTTATGGCCATAGCGTTTAGGTTGTCCTCTTCTTACTGTGTAAGCTTGAATTAAACAAAGTCAGCATCAGCATATCTGTATATGTCTACTTATTAAATCAAGAAGAAGAAATATGCAAAACTACATGCCTTTAAAACAAATCATGACGTTAATGTAATGTCAGTGACAGTGAGCATTATATTCTGATGACACGTTAAACCAGCTAACGCAGCTATCCCGCCTAGCTGTGATGATAAACGTGAACAAAATATCTCAAAATGCCCTCAGAACCTACGACATGTACGGTAACATGCTAGTTGAAATATAAGAACCATAATTTGAAAGTTACTTAGTAATTTGACACGTATCTAGTTGTCCACATAAGCAGTAGCATACCTTTAGCTGCGGTGAGTGCCCATAATCAACGAAGAGATGCTTTGTGGGTAATGTAGTTTATCTGTTAGAATGAAAACAACAGCTGCGTTCTAGTTCTCACATGGTCAGTGTTCACAGCTCCCTACATGCATAGCAAGGGGTGTATGAATATAATATCATTTCATTTCATTTAAAAAATGTGTCAGTTCATAGTGTTACGTTCAAATATCTGTGAGTCTATATAATATTTTATATTTATATATTTTTAAGTTAACTTAATAATAATTAGTCATACTTGAAAACACTAAATTTAGTGATACATTAATTTTGTAATGTTAAATATGGTTAATTTCACACTAATATGTCTCAGATTTACCAAAAAAAATGGCTACTCCGTTTGCCCCAAGATTTGCCCATAGACAGTAAAAGGGTTTGCCCTGCCACGCCATTGTCGCATTTACCGTTACTATTCTGATTTGTAAAAAGCATAATTACAATTTCTGAGAGCTACGACTTGTACCACGTGACTGACCGCTGATTTATTTTGGAGATAGTGCAAGAGAAAAGTATCCGATTCCGAGGACGTGAACTGCTCCAAGTACACCGTCATCTCTTATTTACGGTAATTACGACATTGCGTGAACGCAAATACCTTTGAATGTCTGAATACCTTTGAAGTCCACTTCACAGGGCACTACGGAGGATTGGAACACCCAACGTCTGTCTGTACAATAACCAGCAGAGGGCGCAAATGCTGTAAAATAGAAGCACGTGCGATCTGACCCAGTGTAGCCTACTTTCATTAAAAATTAATTGAGGTAATGGATATATAGAATAGCATTTAAGACGCATATTTAACAGTGCAGGACATAAATGCTAAATAGAGATACAGATTAATCTTGCATTCAATTAAAAAAATTGTAGGAATGACTGAACACATAAAGAACACAGTAATAAAGAACGTGACATTATAGAGACCCAGCATATAATACTTTTCAGTATTTTATGTCAGTATGCCGACAGAAAGCCACTCCCCTTTAAGACATCATCATCACATCTCCAGTTCTCAGCTCGCCGCTGCTTGAACGTTAGTTATTGATGTTATGGAGAAGAAAGCGAGCGAGGGATTCACAGTTTAGCCACTACATTCTCCCAACATCTTAAAGCTTGAAAGCGGAAATCTCCTTCGGCACCTTCTTTACTTAGGCCAGAAAGGCAGACTGAACTGACGGATTTTTTTTTCATTGTCCCGTGGGAGAAAAGAAACGCACGAACTTACCATGAAGAGAATAACGGGGAAGACGAAAGAAGCTACTTTAATAGAAATGTCCAACACTCTGGATTCTCAGATTGAAGGTAAGAACTGATACATTAACAGTTATGTAAACCTTATATGCAGTGTTCAAAACCATAATGAGAAGGTCAGTCTGGGAGTTGTCATCGTAAATGAAAAGATAAATGAATGTGACGCTGCATTAAATCAGCTGACAGGATCACTTCAAAGACAAAGAACAATGAAAAAAAAAAAAGAAGCGATGCAACATGTTCATCAGGTCAGGTCCCTTTAACAAAATAAAAACGTATAAACAGTAACATGTGTTCAAAAAAGCGGCTTTGAACTGAAATTAAAATAGGCTTAATTTCCTGAAATGGCAAAGGTATGGAAAAGTTGCGGTCTACACCCAAAGACTGATACTACCCGGCACCGTGCTGTATCCTGCATTACAAAAGCGTGTTTTTGACATGGTTTAAATCCACAAAAACAGCCCTGGTGTGAGCATTTGGCTACGTGTTCATTTCTACGCATCATTGTATGAATGGTAGTTTTAAAAGCAGTTTGAACCAGCTCTTTTATTAGCTTTCACGTTACTCCGTCTTGCCACATGGCTTGGCCTCAGTCCCATAACTTGGGAATCAAACAGTCCTTATGTTGAATCAGTTAAATGTCTGCTGTCATTGTGACTCATGAGTTCATTCAGTTCCCCTGCACACAGGTCATTTTTAGACTAGAAAACATCAGGCTCCAGAATGTGGTAAAGAGAGAAGTTGAGTCTTTGTATTCATGGAGTAGGCTATTGGATAGTGAAGTATATTAGTTACTCGATTTTGTAACCAAACAAAGAGAAAAATCATTATATATAGGATGATACCCAATGAATAGGCTTTACCATAGAGGACCTTAGTGGGGCCCCCTTTGACATGGGACCTAGGTAGGACAATGTTCTTGGTTTTCCCCCTCTGACAACTAAATATACGGTATCATCTCAACAGAATATCCTGCGCTGATGTTTTAGCTTAGGGATGTGACAGATGTGTCATGCAGCAGTGTAGTTTGATCCCACATTTGATAAATACTCGGCTTGTTTTTTAATAATGTAAAATGAATAATTGAGCCGAGCTGAGCAGAGCTGAAATGAATCAGTACTGGGTCTGATGTGGCTCTTGCCATCCTGAGGATTTTTGTTGCACTGGTTGAGTAAAAGCTGCTAATGCATTAAGGCTAAGAGACTTATTAAGTGTGAGGTGTGTAGGTGTAGGCTATGTTTATGTCCACGGCTCGTGTTCACATTGGTGTGTGGGTTTGTTTGCCCAAGTGACTTGTTATTATTATTATTAATATTATTTATTACTCTGTGTCATGCGTGTATGTTTTGTAAGAGGGAGTGGTTGAGAAGAATGAGAAAATGTAGAATATAAGGGAAATGTACATTTCAGGGGAACCCAGCCTAATCTCCCTGTTCCCTCCTGCTTTGGATTTCACTGCAACTATTTAAAACATGTACTGATCATAGGTGATTCACTGGATAGTAATATGATTATGCTTCTCGACCAGGACTGTGGCAGAGCCATGGCTCACATTGTTAAGTCTGCAATGTGTGATTAAAAAACAGAGGGATTTACAGTGACTCTGAATTTTGTGTCTAGGCTATATCTTGTTTGCACTGTATTTCATTAACATATGGAAATATTTTGCACTGAAATGCATTGAATCTTAAAGGTAATTATTTTTTATATATTTAATTAGTCTTATATTGGCCAGATGCTTAGCGGCAACAAGTGCGCTACAAGATGTACGAGTTTAATATACTTTTCATTCATAGGTGCCTAATTAACAGCAAAATTAAGAAGTGCAGCAGAGTTTGAGAGGATACACTGCTTAAAGGATTAGTTCACCTCAAAATGAAAATTTTCCTGATAATTTACTCACCCCAATGCCATCAAAGATGTTCATGTCTTTCTTTCTTCAGTGGAAAAGAAATTAAGTTTTTTGAGGATTTATTTCAGGATTTTTCTCCACACAATGGACTTCAACGGTAACTTCAATCAACGTTGAAGTCCAAATCAATGCAGTTTCAAATCCCAGCTGAGGAAAAGGGTCTTATCTAGTGCAACGATCGGTCATTTTCTAAAAAAAATAAAAATGTATATACTTTTTAACCACAATTGTTCGTCTTGCGTTGGTCTGCAACGTGCCAGGTGTTACGTAATCACGTTGGAAAGGTCACGCTGGACGTAGGCGGAAGTACCGCCCCATTGTTTACAAGCGCGGAGAAGGAGAATCGTTCAAATTTTTTTGATTGTTGAATGACATATTTATGTCTTTGTGTCAGTTATTGTTTAAAATGGTCCTTTCGTGTGCGTATCCTGGATGTTTAAAACAATGGGGCAGTACTTCTGCCTACGTCCAGCGTGACCTTTCCAACGTGATTATGTAATGCCTGGCGTGTTGCAGACCAGCACAAGATGAACAATTGTGGTTAGAAAATGACCGATCGTTGCGCTAGATAAGACCCTTTTCCTCAGCTGGGATCTGAAACAGATTTCAGCTTTGAAACTGCATTGATTTGGACTTCAACAATTTGGTTACCGTTGAAGTCCACTGTGTGAAAAAACTTCATTTAGCATTTCTTTTCCACTGAAGACATGAACATCTTGGATGGCATTGGGGTGAGTAAATTATCAGGAAATTTTCATTTTGAGGCGAACTAATCCTTTAAGCAGCTCTTAAACAGAGAATCAACCCAGGGCCAGAACCCACAGCTAATGGCCAACTCATTAAATCTGCATAACATAACTTTGATATCACACAGTTTTTTATTTTAGCTATAAAACTTCCTGTTGCTGCAGTAATTGAAGCCTGGTAATATAGCCTATTGCTTCTTATCATCATCATCGTAATTGCTGTAATAGCAATGTAGTTTCATCATGACTGCTGGGCATCAGTTTAATTGTGTTTAGTGTTAGATAGCTCGTTTAAAATGGTCTTTTATATAAATTACACTTCTTAGATATGCTAAAATATTTAAATCCAATTACTTTTTTGTAAACATTGAGTTGGACTAGGTTAATCAATCCCAAGTGGTCCAAATAGAGGTTACTTGACCATTTTTTATTTTTCTAATTTTGTTTGCATGACTATCTCTGTTTTTTTTAGTATTGCAATTTTTGTTTGACTTGGTTTAATCACAGCAGCCTTCTTTATGTCATGGCCCACAACAAATGTTGGTTATACAGATGTTTACGGAAACCTCAGTATGATCAGGATGTTCTGAGCTCCTTGGAACAGAATCTCTAGAGCAGTGTTTCTCAACCAAATGCCAAAATAAATAAAAATAAATGCTACAAATAAGAATATATCAACACTCTCAGGTGGAAACAACGTATCTTTATATTGCGTCATTTTTGTTTAATTTTAAGTTTTACCAAAGACTTTATATACAGAAAGACGGTTCACTCGTATTACTATGAATTGGAGTAAGTGCAACGCACAGTATGGTGGAATAAGTCCCGCCTTCTAAAGAAAAGAGCTTATCGACAATTGGTAACGTCATCTCTGACGCAGCTGCTGTTAGAAGCTCCGGTTCCTATAGAAACAGTCAGTGTTCTGAGATGCGCACTTAGGACTGTGTATGCGCATTAGCTTGGTCCATTTGATGTTTCCCTATTCAAAGAGATAGGAGCTGTACTTGCCTGACTGAAATAGCTGCCTGAGAGGCGTTTCAAAGATGGCCGCCGAGTGAAATTACTTCAAAGTCTTAAACGGACTTTGGTTTTACAAAGATTTAACCAATGAAAAGGATTTAAAAGAGCTTGTGACTAAATCTCGTAACATTATCGGATCCTCAAACTGTCGGTCAAACCTCATAACTCCACTTGCATCTATCGTAAATTATTTCCACACAGTTTGGGAATCTATGCTTGTTTGCAATCCAAAGGTAAATAAAGAACTGATAATCGAATAAGTACGTTTTCTTTACTCAAGAAACACTATGTCTATAAAGGCTTTTTTGTATTTGAAAAAATATAATGAGATTTTGTCCAAATCTTCAACAACAAGAAAAACTGAGTGCCCATATAACTGCAATAAACTTTATAACCTGTAAGTTGATGAAAACTTAATGCAATGCACCTAATGCCTCAGATGCGTTCCAGTGACGGACAAAACACATAGGCCTATCTCTGTCATTCGCTGCTAAAAAAAAAGTTTGAGCTTTATCTTCATAAAATGTTAATATTATAATAATGACACATGCACTTGTCTGACTATATATATAAAGCCACAATACCAACCAAAAAATGTGAAGTGTCCGTCTGACAGCGACAATTTTTAAATTTGAAGACCTCCGATGCAAAAGCCTCTAAAAGCCACCTATGTCAAAAATAAGATAATAATATTGAGTGAATGCTCTCCGCACATAGTATACATTCATCAAATACTTTCACTTCAAACTCACTAAATCCTAGCCTCAGCCCATTCAAAAATGTCGGTACTTAGGTAGAAACTTATACATAGCAGCCAGCTTAAAATTTTAATATTAAAGAAAAACGTTAGATGGACTTAGAGGCTTTTGCATCTGAGGTCTTCATTTGTTGTTTTGTCATCGTCACCATAGCTACCCATATGACCTTATTTGGGTTCATGCCTGACTAAAGCTAAAGTTTGACAGGTGAGCACTGCTTTTAATATAAAGTTATGCAATTTGAAGTAATGCATGTTTGTGCAATTTCGTTATTTTAGTGCTTAGAGGTGTGCCATGGGATTCTTTTCTTATCAAAAGTTTGGGAAACACTGCTCTAGAGCAAAATTCATTCAGCATATTCTTGTTCCTTAGACTTAGAATTCAAGTCCAAATTTAATGATCAAGATATCTCAAAGTTCCACTTTTAGGTATTCGAGTCTCAATCCTAAATTGGGCCTTCGGACTCTGTAACCAGTGGAATGTTAAACTCATAATTAGGGCTACACAATTAATCGCAATGAAACTGCACGCGATTTGGCAAAGGCTGCGATTATTTTATGCGCAGCTTGTCAGTGCAGTGTGGTTGATCTGTAGTAAATGCCGCTCCATCTGAACGCCAGAGGGCATCTCACGCAGACACGCCAAATATGCCCCACCGCAGAAGTACAATAACGCGCATCATTCCAGGAAATCCCTATCGGGCATCATCGCTGTAGCTGAATAAACAGAAGATTGAAACGCTTTGATTGATTAAACATGAATAATAAACACACGACTGCCTTATTCTGAGTAAGAAGCCACATCATCTCACAGAAGGATGCTCAACTGTCTTTATGAAGTGAGTTTGGAGTAAAAGCATGTTATTAAATGTTGTCTATTTTTGGACAAGAGGTTCATAAATGGTTCTCATGTTTGGAAAGCTGTTTGACTTGTGTTGCTTTTTCAAATGCACGTTAAAGTGACTCAAACTCACAGTGCTTTCAGATGGAGCAGCGTTTACACAGCCGTTCATCAATGACAACTTGCGCATAAAAAATAATCGCAGCCTTTGCGATTTCAAAATCGCGAAAAGTCAACTCATTTAAGTGCGATTTCATGTATATTGCGATTAATCGTGCAGCCCTACTCATAATTTTTACAGCAGAATGCACACATTACAATTGTTAATAATCCAACTGGATCATAGAAATGCCATTAAAAGATTATTTTGAAGTTTACCATCTGAGCTCTCATCATCAGAAAGTAATTTAGTCAATGCAAAGTGTTGTTATTTCGGTCCTGTGGAAAAACTTTTATTTACTCTTTTTTTTTTTTTTCTCTCCAAGGGATTGTATATTAAACTGTATAGTGTTTGACAGTGTGAATGGTCCTGCCGTCTCTTCAGAGTTTATCAGTGTATTGTCACGCTGGACTGTCGAAAAACGAGTCTCTTATCAGGACAGACCTCATGGTATCCTCTTTAGAGAATGCGACATAGACACCCGGTGTGGACCCTGAATAGATTTCCGCGCACTCCCTGCCACACCATGCCTGCTGTGTTTGTGTGTGTGGATTAAGATATTAAAGGGGTGATGAACTGAGAAATCAAATTTTCCTTGAGCTTTTGACATCTAAGAGGTCATCAAATTATAAGAATATCCTGTAAGTTTCAGAACTGAAAACGTCCTTTGTTAGTCCAATAAAAGCTTTTATTGACACCAGGCTCAGCAAACTACTCGTTTTTCAAAGTGGGGAACTATGACGACAAAGAGGATAAAACACCACCCCCGCAGAAGAAGATAAACGCCTACTTCAACACGGCCGGTTTAGCCCCGCCCACCGATTCGCGCATTACACGAAACTCATTATAATATGCAAAACTGTTATCCACTCACAGCAGTGGGCGTTTACTTCCAAGTCTTCAATGCGAGACGCCCATAAAAACCGAGCGTTTTTGAGCTAGGCTCAAAACTAGGGTAGAAAATAGCCTATTACGGTAACACTTTACTTGAAGGGGTGTACATAAGACTGACATGACACCTTCATAACCATGACATGACATAGCCTATGTCATGAATATGAAGTAGGGTTTATGCATGTTTATCACAACTGTCATTAAGTGTCTTTCGCTCAATAATGACATTTTGAATGCAAATATGACATTGTTTAAGATGTCTTTGTTATGACAACTTGACATAAACCAATACATCATAACCTGTCAGTGTCTTTGTCATGACAACTTGACATTAAATTAAGTTAAACTGTCATGTGGTTGGTTTTGACATTGGCTGTCATAAGGCCATTATAACTGTGTCATGAATATTTTTCATGACCTCAACTACAGTGGTACAAATTGAATTTGTCATTAAACAGTTATAATGGCTTCATGACAGCCAATGTCAAAACCAACCACCTGACAGTTTAATGCAATGTTAACCAATAAAGCTAAGTGGTTTCTTAAGTTTGATAATTAATCTGCTATGTCATGTTTATGACAGGTTATGTTGTCTTGATAATGTCAAGTTGTCATGACAAAGACACTGACAGGTTATGATGTATTGGTTTATGTCAAGATGTCATAACAAAGACATCTCAAACAATGTCATATTTGCATTAAAAATGTCATAATTGAGCGAATGACACTTAATGACAGTTGTCACAAACATGCATAAAACTTCCTTCATATTCATAACATGTGTCATGTCATGATTATGAAGGTGTCATGTTAGTCTTATGCACACCCCTTCAAGTAAAGTGTTACCCCTATTACTTATTCATTTTGATGTTTTTGAATGTAAAAACCAAGCGAACGTCGTAAGTTGACCTCAGACAACAATATAAATTTTTTTAAAAAGCCAGTTCATGACCCCTTTTAGATATTAATTTAGTTACAGAGTTACTCTACTAAAATGTTTTATTATTCAAATAGCATAAATAAAATTACTTGATTTTGTTTTGTTTCAAAAGAGCACAACTGAATTAAATAGTTTAATTGTCACACCACTTGCAGAAAACAGCCAACAAGTGAGGCTGCGCTTGTTGGTAACCAGGCGAAAGAAAGTGAGAGTTGTTGCTGTAGCAACAGGCAGTTTGATTTAGTTTTCTCTTTGATAGCCATACTATATGAACAAGTAGTTGACCCAGTAAAAGTCATAAATAAACTCTAAAAGGGATCTCTCTATTTTTAGTATGATCATGGCCCTTGAGCATCAACAGAGTAATTAGAAACATTTAAATTCTTTTTTTTTAAAGCGTGATAATGCAGGCTATTATAAGATTTACGCATTTGTTTTGTGTACGTCACAAGTTGTTTGTATATCTAATTTGAATTATGAATATTATCTGTATATCTATAAACAGTCCTTCTCCTGACCTCACAGTATATTCATTATTTGCTTCGCTATTTAAGAGTAAGACTTTGCTGGAGATCCCAGATTACTTTCCGAGACACCATTGCATCCTGTTGATACAGTTCCTGTGTTATTGTGCAGCTTTTTCAAAGACTTTGCCATGGACACACAATGTGGTTGGTAATTGTGGTTTAGTTGCTGTTAATGTGAAATAGCTTTTCCGTGGATGTTCTCTGACCTGAATCTATGGCGTTTCCTGACACACTTTTCCTGTTGGGAGTTATGTGTTTTGCCATGCATTAAGAGTGCAATGGTGTAAGCTTGATTCATTCAGCCGATACATTCAGTTCACTTTATATTCCTACTACAGCTAGTCATGTGACACGTGAGGCTGAATCGGAATTGTGAATATATTTTCAGCCCATCTGCTGAACAAGCTGAGCCCATCTCTGCTGAACAATAAATTTATGCTTTAGCACACAGATTCAGTTAAACTGTTGATTTGTTTACTAGGAAATTACTGTGGGGGCCACAGGTTTGTATTCAGACAGGTTTTATCAACACTACTGCTGCTTTTTCCCTCTCTGCTTCAAAGTATTACACAAAGGTGCCATTATCAAAGCCTTTTTTTCCCAGTAGGCCTAATCATCACTCATAATAACACGATCAGAGGAAGCCTGCGAGACCACACCTGTTGGCTCTGCTCAGAGCAAATATTGGCCTTCTCATAGAATGGAAACGACAGAGACCAGACATTTATACAGGGGTGCACATAACTTTTTTGGTCTGGTTCTCAAGGGAGCACCTGGAGAGGCTGCTTGGTACTCACATTTTAAGTTGTCGTCATCACTTTCCTCCTGACTGCTCTCCTCACTGTCTTCTTTTCTCTTGAACATGGTAGATGATGATGATGTTTTTATTTTATTTTTATTAACATTAATGACACAGACAACAGCAGGAATATTAGGCTGCGGTCACTTTAAGGCCGAATGCATGGACCGAATATACTGCCACACATCTGGTTTCTTTCTCAACTGTTCACTTATGACAAAAATACTTGCAGAGATGGCTATTTAGCGCAAGTAAACATGAAAGAGGAATCAATTCTGAAACGTGTCTCTCTCTCTCTGTGTGTGCATGCCCTTTGGGTGTTTGCGGCTGTGCGGACAGATAACAGCGTGCGAGTCCCGATTTTTGCCTCTTCTTTCGCGTTTAAAATCGTTTGAATGTGTAAATTAGCAAGACAAAACATGTCCAAATGATGAACTTTCACTCTATGATGGTTAAACTTAGCAGTTAATCCGTGAATCATATGCGTGCTGAACCATGGGGTCTGGTCCGTATGGATCACTCACGGACAATTGCGATCTTTATACCTATTTACAAATGCAGTTTTTTGTGATTTTAGTTATGGTTTTAAATGTTAGCCCACACATGTATTAATTTTCTCCTAAAAGAAATGCATATAGAAAGAGTTGCTTGTGTGGATTTACATCTTTACACCCCTAACCGTCTCTTGGGTTAAGATGGCTGTGCCGTTCTAACGGGCTACCGGAGGACCTTTCAGGCAGGTACGGACAGAGCTACGTGTGCCGCTTGTTTGTCCATCCCCCGCTCTGCTCATCCTCTGATACTTTTTTGCTTCATATTAGTTTCCTGTCATTATCATTTTATTACGCTTCATCAGCATCTCAGAAATCATATTGTGACAAGTGTGCTTGTCTGTGCACATATTTGTAGATGTAAACTTTGCTCCAAATGCTAAAGATGTTTTTAAAAATGTTGACGTCTTTGTCTGCTCTTTCATTCCGTTGGCCTTGTCAACTTGTTAAGGTTCATGCCTCTGCTTTAAGGCTGGATATGAGTGTGTGTTTAAAGCTTTTTTTGTCAGAATTGCACGAAAGTTTTAGCTTGAATGTGTGAGAGACGTGTTTGATGATACTTTGTGTTTTTGTTGTACATATTGATAGCAGTGTTGTTCCGAAAGAATGAAGGCAGCACAACTGAAAATCCAAAATTTAATAAGGCAGAATCAAATGAACAGAACAGCCAGTCTGAAACTGTAATCTAATCTGTCCATGGTGGAAGCTATGTTTACTTGCACTAATTTTCAGTGTTAACTATCTGTAATTTGATTGAGTGGTGATTTAGTGCTCATTGATTTAGTGATTGATTTAGTGATGTGATATGCACTACGTCCCCTTGGAATTATAAGGTTCTATCTGCGTTCTGAGCAGTTTTGAGATATTGAACTTTGAAGTTTTTGCATTCCATTTGACTGTGTAGAAAGAACCTTTTTATTTTCTAAATAAAAAGTTCCAAAATGTACACAACTTAAAAAACAACATCACATAATGTAAAGAAGTGGTCACAGAATAAGAATATGTGAATAACTAAATTTTGACAAAAATGTCAGATAGAACCTTATAATTTCAAGGGGACGACTAGCCAGGAATTATGTGTTGTGTGCATCCTGTTACAAAAAGAGAACACTATGCCTGACTGTTCCCCACAGGAAGTGCTTCTATCCCACAAAGTTGGCTGCTCAGCATTTAAGTCCTTGCTGACTAACCAATGGAATTTAGGCCAAAGTATGTGGGGGAGAGAGAGCAAAAGGGCCGCGAAGACAAATAACACATACGACTGTAAACCTTTTTGTTTAATTTATGTGCTATGTGACATTCACTTTAGCAGCTATAAAATCTAATACGCTGCATAACACTGAATTTGTTTAAGTTGGAGCTGCTCTTCTGCAAAGGAAAATTAAATTAAATTATCTGAAAATGTAGTGTCTCTTAAAATATAGTGGAATGATTGTCATTTAAATACATCTAGTATGTAGTTTACATCAAAGGTGCAGTAAGCGATTTCTGAGAATCATTGTTGAACACTGTTGATAATTTGAAATCAACCCAAACAAACAAACAATTCCCTTCTTTGCTCCGCCCCCAAACATGCAATGGATGTCTCTTTATCATAGCAGAAGCTAAGCAAATAAAGCTTTGCCTAAAATAAAGCAAAAATGACGAACGAACGACTGACAAGGAAGAACACAATATGAGCATGCAGTCCACAAGAGTTTATATTAGAAAAGCATTCCAGTGCTGGAGAAACTTAAGCAGGAAGGCCTGAAAACAGATGCCGAGGTTGTGTTGTTTCTGCTCCATATGTGAGTAACACAGTTTTGAGTGTCATTGTTTGTCTGGAGCTAGTCCACAACCTCGGCATCTGTTTTCAGGCCTTCCTGCTTAAGTCTCTGCCGCACTGGAACGCTGTTCTAATTAGGGATGTAAACGATTAATCGATTATCGATTAATTGTCGACAAGAATTTACTCGATTAAATTAAATTAATTGTCGGCTAATTCTTCTCACGCGAGAGACCCAACAACTTGAGGCGGCAAACTTGAGGCGGCAAAAAAGAAACCAAACATGAGGCGGTCAAAACGGAGTGGACTACCAGCTATATACAGCGTGCTAACCTCGAAAATCCAGCTGTATTCTAACAATAACTTGGCTCTCCTTATTAGCGCCTTGCGTGCTGGCTAATAACTTTTTTTTAAAGCTGGGTCTCAAACATTAACAGCGCTGTGTTGGACAGATTTGTGCAGCGGTGTTGAGTGAGAGCGCGAGAGGTAGTGCTGCGATCTGCAATCAAATACGATTTTAAATAGGCTTAGTAAAAAAAATATATATAGAAAATCAATGTGTGGCGATCAGTGTTGATATTGTGGCGGGCCGCCACAAATAACGTATGGGAAACTCCGCCCTCTAATTTTACTGTCACCTTCCTCAGGGATGATTTAAGTTGTGTTCAGTTCTATATTTGAAGTTTTCAGGTCTAGTAATTTTACTTTTACCTTTCTCAGACCAAGGGGGATTATAAGGGCTGCTGCTAATGTTTCAAGTTTTTCATACAAGTAGTTTAGATTATTATATGTAGGCTTAATATAGTGTAGGCAAAGCCTACCCATATAGATTTTTATTTAAAATGTATTTTATGTTGCTTAATGTTTCACATGCAACAGGTGAGCCAGTGCACAATTATTTTTTATGTATTTTAATTTTCTGTGCATACTTTATTTTGTTAAACTACATAAATGCCATTATCTGTACCGTATCCCAACTGTTACAATAAAACATCAATTGAGCAATATACCATGCATTTTTATTCAGTATAAGCAATATTTTGCTTTTTATGTTAAAGACACTATTGATAACGTGAGAAATTTACATTCTCAGGAAAATAGCCGCTTATCAGTTAATCGTTAATCGATCGATAAGGTCGATCAACTAACGATTAATGAATTAATCGATAATTTGCATCCCTAGTTCTAATATTAACTTCCTTAAGCTCTAACCCTTCTTTTTCCAGTGATATTCCTTTGACCTTTTTTCTTTTGTAATGTATCTCAGCCATCTTTCTTTCCTGTTCAGCCAACAGTCTTCAAATCTCACTCTCTCTGGTGGACACGCCCCCTACTGCTGATTGGCTACAAGTTTATTATGGTGCTCAGTCCGATCCACTTTCTACAGCGCTTTTCAGAAATCACTTACTGCACCTTTAATACTGCCCACCTTTGGTCTGCGATCTACTGTGCTGAAAAAGCCCTATTTTAATGTAACAATGCAATCTTTAAAACATGCTAAAATGTTACCTTTTAACAGTACAACAGCTTGTCAGTGAGCAGTACCCTTAAAGGGAAAACTTTGTACTTTATCTACCACTAAAAGGTGCAAAGTTGAGAACAGCAAGAGGATCTTGGTTGGCATATGATGTTTCCAGTTAGACTATATAGCATTTGTGGTTCTGATATATATATATATATATATATATATATTAATGTCATTTCCCCTGTGTCATTTGCAGGTAATAATGGCATTAACTCCATCTCTGACCGAGGGACACAGCTGCCTGGTCACCGGGAGGTAAGATATCAGATATTTTCATCTCAGTCAGATATCTTGTCATAGTTTATGGTTCAGCTCTACCCTGTTTGAAGAAGCAACAGATTACTACTGTGCTATTTGGTAATGTGGTAAATAGGTCACATTTTGAGGTTGTGGTAATTTAAATGTGTGTGAATGTACTCACAACACAAGGTCTCCCAACTGCCCTAAACATGTCTGTTTTAAACATTTATGTTAGGCTAATTTGAACTTGTAAATGTCTAAATATAGCTCTTGAAGACAGGTTTTTGGGGGTTCTCCCATTAATACACTTTTATAATGTCCACCAAACGCAATAGTCGTCCTAAGGGGGGTTTGTCCTGTTTCTAGATTAGGATGCTCTCTGCACACGCAAGATCTCTCGCTCGCCTTCCCTCTCTGCTGTGCGTGCGCTACGCGGTTTGGAGCACGGTCTCTGTCTCGCATGCGCGCTCGCTCTAGATTCCGGGAGATTTTAACTAATTTGCGGCATAACTAGTCGATCACGAGTGGCTCAACAAGTAGATCTATAGATAAAATCATCTTTCAGGCATTTGACCGACCGGGTTGACACTTGACACTGAAACCAATCAAATGAGTGTGTCTCACGGCCAATGCGTGAGAGTTGGCAGCTCTGCAGAAGGAGATTCTGGTTGTTCCTGAGATGGACATTGGACCTTTTAGTATATTTTTCCACTGTATTAAAAATATAAATGTACTCACTTTCCTCAGTCTTAAGCATTGATTTTGGCATATTTACATGAAGCTATGTAAGCAGCAAGCATCAATAGATTTTTTTTTTCTTTTTTTTCTTGCTGGTGCACTTTGCTAATGATACTTTCCTCATCTTAGTGCAGTCAGCAATAAAGGAGTGTTTTGGCAAGTC
Source organism: Rhinichthys klamathensis goyatoka (assembly GCF_029890125.1). Lineage (NCBI taxonomy): Eukaryota > Metazoa > Chordata > Actinopteri > Cypriniformes > Leuciscidae > Rhinichthys > Rhinichthys klamathensis. The sequence goes on from NW_026606597.1 coordinate 633,736, forward strand.
ATGTGCAATGGTACATTTTTGTCTCGATATTTCATTAAACCTGGATGCTGAATTACTCACCCTTGTGTTACCAGTTTAGTGAGGGGGCATCTAGAACTGAAACTGTAGCTCTGTTTTTTAGAGAATAATGAAGTATTACAATGAGCGTGATTGTGATCTCAGTCCCAGAACAGTATAAACCAATTCATCACAGGAGAGTCTCCAGGCCAAGGCATATTTCCCCCAGTTCTCTGCAGTGAGGAGGAGTGACCTTCTCTTATCAGAGGTTTCGGTGTGAGAGAGTGTGCAGCTTGCTGTTTACATTTGGTAGCAGTAGCACTACTTGGACAATACCTCTCTGTGACATGCCACCATTGGAGCATGGATGCAGACTTCACGTCCAGGGCATCAGAGATTGTTGCTTACTTCCAAGCGTGCCACACAATTCCTGAAAAGTGAAGCCAAAGCGTCTCGATCGCCCCGGTGGTTGGTCCCAGTATAGGTCGTAAACCCCGCCTCCCTATGAAGTCTAATGGACTCGATGGAAACTAAACAATCAAATTACACTTTAAATGATTTTTTCCCAAAGATGTTTTCTGTCATTTTAGGTAGTTTTTATCACGCTGATGTAAGTTTAAGTGTTCGTTTTTTTTTTGTTTTTTTTTTAAATATGTCTTAGTTGGTCTTGATGCTATAAAAACGGGAATGTGATGTCATGATTGACAGCTTCTCTAAACGAAGTAGTGCACTGAGGCACCAACAGACTTTTTGGGGGATTTTCGGGAGGAGATTGGAGCTTCAACTTTAATTTCTACTTGTCCATAACTGTTTATTTCACACTGACATAATGAGTTGTTCTGCAGTAAGCTGTACTAACGGTTTCTGCAAGAGTGAGGGTGGGACCTTGATATCGCGGCTCCACTTCGCGTTCGCTACTGCGCAGAAGCAGGTCCCAAATCTGCGCAAGATGTCCGCGCCATATTAGGACTTTGGCGGCTTCACTTTTCACCAATAGAAGAGAGTGAAGGGGCGTTGTCCATCTTTTTTTACAAGCAATGCTTACTTCGTTAGAGCTTTTTTTAAATGACTCTTTTTAAAATGAAACCTTTTTAGGGTTGAACATTAAATTTCTTGAATAGTGCATTGTTATTCACAACAAATCTTAAAATCACAAGTAGCCTATTATATATGAAATATGCAGAATGTGTAATGTTTAAATGTTTATAGTTTGTATTCAGTGTACTGTATATTAATAGCATATATTATTATTTTTCATTGATGATAGTTAATTTCCTGAACACATTGACACTGGACAACATCGACATATTTTATTTTGATTGTTTCACTTTTTGAAAGTTTTTTTTTGAGAGAGAGAGGGGAGTCATAAGAGGAGGAAGGGTGGACCTTCAGTATCTGTCTTGAACACAAGCAATGATTTGTCACTCTGTTTTAACACTTCGACTAGTGCTTTCTCATCTACTTGGCCTTGATATGAACACCCAAAGGCTAGTGCTTAAATTATTCAGATTAGTAGAAATTCATTTGTATGAGTGCAGATATTAAATAATGTGAAACTCCATAGATGTCTTTGAGAGTTTAAATGATTTTGTTGATTTGTTGTTGCTTTATAGATTGCTTGGAAGCATTTGATTGTCATTTTGACATCAATAGTGATCAATAACCCTCCATGTCCTTTCCTAAAGGAGCAGCGTACAAAGGTCCCATCTGACCAGTAATGCTGATTAACAAAGTACCTCTTTGAAAAATAAGTGCTCCTGTCAGCTCTCTCACATTTAATTAGTGGTCCACAATAAAATGCCTTCACATATGGCACATTGCCTTGACTTTATTAGTTTAATGACTTTCCCTGGTTCAGTCACTGACTGACCTTTTTTAGACGGACGTGAAAACAGGCAACCATTTTTGTGACTGATCTGTTTTGGCTTGTTTTACTGTCTGGAGCAGCATATTTGTAGGGACAGCTGGTATTTCCTCCTCCTCTGTGCCTGTGGGATTTGTATGCATGATGTAGAAGATAGAGTATACAGTATGTTTCTCAATAGTAAAACAGGTCTTGCAAACATACCTCAAAGGCATGTTTGTACAAGTATGATGTTTGATGTATTGTGAATCTCCTGAGGTTTCCTGAGGTTCTCTTACGAGAGTATCTCTCGTACTGCGTAATAGCTTTACGCTAGGGGAAAAACTCTTTTCCGCGAGATATTGAAGCCAAAAATTATCCTTTAATTTTTTATTAATGCAAAACGCTTTGCAGCAGCAAGCAAACATAGGCGAAACAGCTCGCGCGCCTATTGGTTGCTCTGCAGCAAATGCAGCAGCCTATCGAGAGAGACTCTGCGTGACGTAATGACCAATGGGGGCAATTCGCGCCCATATCGTCACGTCCCGTGACGATATGCTCGTTAGGCTGATACAAGCTGATTTTTACCTCTTCAGCGAAGCACACGCATCGCTGGATCCGGAGTGAGAAGCCGCGCCGTCGAAGCAAGCCTTTCAGCGGGACGAGCTCTGGAGTCGCTGGCCTCGCCGCCTTCATCTGCCGTACCTGCTGCGCTTTCCGGCGTTATATATCCTTTCAAATACTCTGTGTGTATTTCTCTGTTGAGAAGTGTTTGTTCGCTTACTAGACGCGACTTACACTTCTCTCACAAAAAAGAGCAGCGTCTTTTTAAAGATGCCTTCCTGTGGCTCGTGCCGCGCCCCGCTCAGCGATGGAGATCGACACGTCATCTGTGTTTCCTGTCTGGGTGAGGATCACGCGGCTATCGCGCTCGCTGACGGCGGATGCCCTCATTGCGAGCTTTTGCCCATGGTGACTCTGAGGACTCGCCTGGCATCATTCTCCGAGCCTTCACCACAGCCCGCCGTGACGCCGCGCCGTAAAAGCGCCGCGCCCAGCGCGCTCCCGAGCTATCTCCAGCCCGCCAAAGCTCGCCGGTTCGCCCGCCTGCTTCGCCGGCTTCGCTCGAGTCGCTCACTGACGGACAACGGCCGCCGCCTGCCGCCGCGTCCATCCACGAGCCTGACGAACCCTCCGAGGCGTGTTCTCTTCTGGCGTCCGATAGTGAGGATTGGGCGAGCTCCGTGGATCTCCCCTCCGCTAGCGTTTCCCGCCAGACCACTGGTAAGAGAGCCGGCATTGAGACTGAGCTGATGCGTCTGCTCTCTCAGGCCGTTGAAAGCATCGGCCTCGATTGGGAGGCGCCCGCGCAACCGCCGCGCAACAGGCGAGCTCTGTGGACCTCCGCCTTCTGTCCGCGAGTCGTCAAGGAAACGGGCCAGCATTCTACCCCGCCCCCCATGGGCGTGCGTCACCGGCAGATGAGAAAAGAATGTGTTTTAGTCCCCGCCGAGGCCGGATTAATCTCCATTTCTCAAACATTTCTCAGCTCCTAGTTTGAGCGGCTGAAAATGTCATTATTGCAGCAATGAGCCTGTTGTATAACACGCACACCTGCATACAAACGCCGACACACACAAAACTGTGATGACGCTCTCTTATCTGCTTGCGCTGGTGTAGTTCTCCCTGTGGCCCAGTGGCGGAACCTGAAGCTTTCACGCGGGAGACCCGTGTTCGATCCCGGCTCTCGCAGCAGATAAAAACTTAGTCTCGCCGCGGCCAGACTTCCACCGAAACTTTTCGCTCGTTCAGTTCCAGATAATGCGACTGTTCCAGTGTATTTTGCAGTAAACAAGCTGGTACCACGGCCCGCTTGCCTGCACATAAAGGCCGTTTCCATGGCGACCCAGAAAAATCATTGTATTTCTGGTTTTCCGGCCACAGCCGATGGTGTTATAAGTGTAATAAAATGCTCACAGCCCAGTGTTCATTTCTACACACAAACACAGCCCGCCACGGTACAGGGCTCGCACAATTGTGCATTAAATGTAGTGAATGTGCCCACAACCCAGTGCCCACATACACTACCACGGTTTCTGTAAAACGAAACCAACACAAGTCTTCCTAGCCTCCTAGGAAATTGACGGTGTTTCAGTCTCGCCGTGGCCAGACTTCCACTGCAATTTTCGCTCGTTCAGTTCCAGAAAATGTGACTGTTCCAGTGTATTTTGCAGTAAGCAAGCCAGTACCATGCCCGCTTGCCTGCACACTAATGCTGTTCCCACGGCGACCCAGATAAATCACATAAATGGTGTATTTTCTGATATTCCGGCCACAGCCGATGGTGTTATGAGTGTATTGAAAATGCCTACAACCCAGGGCTCATTTCTACACACAAACACAGCCCGCAAAAATGCAGGGCTCGCACAAACAATCCGGCCACGGCCGATGGTGTTATGAGTGTTGTAAGAATGCCCACCCAGTGCCCATTCCCACACCCAGACACAGCCCGCCACGGTGCAGGGCTAGCACAAATAAACTCGACTCAGGTCGATTGTGCAAACAATGTAGTAAACGCGCCCATGTCACCATGCCCGCTCACACTACATGCTGCGTGTCCCTTGGTTTCTGTAAAAACGAAACCAACACACATTCAGTCGGCCATGAACGACGGTGTTTTCAGTGTAATAAATGTGCCCGCAGCCCCGCGCCCACATTTGGTCACAGACACGCCGATTCCTACGGGATCTCCCCCGCTCGCTTTTTCTGCACTATCTGCCATAAAAAAGCTGAGCGCGGTCAGGCCGCCCGCTGTGATCAGCGCGCCCCCCGCCTCGAACGCTGTAAACACGGTGTTGTGTTCCCAGTATGCCCGGGCTCTCGAGTTGCCGTTTTGCCGCGACCAGAGCCCGGATTTCATTCTGCCCCTAGCTATTCATGCAGATGCGTGGTCAAAGCTTCCCGGGGTATCAGAATGGGTGCTGAACACTATAAAGAGAGGCTATTCGCTACAATTCGCTCGACGCCCACGCCGCTATACGGCGCGCGTCGAAACTACGGTGAAAAACGAAGTGTCTCATCTACTTCGTGCCGAGATAGCGAAACTACTGAGCAAAGGGGCTATAGAACCTTTATCTCAGGCTCAGAGCGAAGGGGGCCTATACAGCAGATATTTTCTGGTACCGAAAAGGATGGGGGTCTCAGACCCATTTTAGATCTGCGACAGCTGAACAGAGCGCTTGTCAAACGCCAGTTCAGAATGCTTACGACCAGGAAAATCCTCGCGCAAGTGCGCCACGGGGACTGGTTTATGTCAATAGATCTGAAAGACGCCTATTTCCAGATACAAATAGCGTCCCATCACAGGCGATTTTTGAGATTCGCCTTCGAGGGCCAGGCATATCAATACACAGTCCTGCCGTTCGGCCTGTCCCTAGCACCTCGTACATTTACGAAGTGCATGGACGCGGCGCTCGCACCCCTGAGACTTCAGGGCATGCGAGTCCTGAACTACTTGGACGATTGGCTGATTCTAGCTCGATCACGATCGGAGCTCATAGAACACAGGGCCGCATTACTCGAGCACCTCGAGAAGCTGGGCCTCACAGTCAATTGGGCGAAGAGCTCACTGTCTCCCAGTCGGAAAATTTCCTTTCTGGGAACCGTGTTGGACTCGCTGTCCATGACAGCACGCCTGTCACCAGAGCGCGTACTGAGTATTCAGCGCGGCGTGAAATCCTTCCGCCACGACGCGATAGTTCCGCTCAAAAGGTTTCAGAAAGTGCTGGGGCTGATGGCCTCAGCAGCCTCTGTACTCCAGTTGGGCTTGCTCCACATGCGCCCACTGCAGATGTGGCTGAAAGCGCGGGTTCCACCCAGGGCATGGACAGCGGGTCTGTTTCGCCTCAGGGTCGACCTTCAGTGCGTTTCAGCTCTGGAACCTTGGAAAGTGACCGACTGGTATCAGTCAGATGTGAGTCTGGGGACCGCTTCGAGTGTGAAGGTGGTGTCTACGGACGCCTCCACCTCGGGGTGGGGAGCGCTGCTCGAGGGCAGACCGCTAGCTGGCCTGTGGTCAGAACGGGAAAAGCTCCTTCACATAAACTGCTTGGAGATGATAGCAGTCGACAAAGCGCTACGGCTTTTTTGTCCCCAGATAACAGGCCACCACGTCTTAGTCCGGTCGGACAACATGTCAGTGGTGGCATACATAAATCGCCAGGGCGGCGTCAGGTCACGAAGCCTTCTCAGGCTGACGGAACGCCTTCTGGTCTGGGCTCAGCACAGCCTGCTCTCACTGAGAGCGGCGCACGTGCCTGGTCACCTGAATGTGGGACCAGACAGACTGTCCAGGAACAAGGTCCCGGCAGGGGAATGGTCGCTGCACCCGCAGACGGTCCAGCTGCTGTGGAAAACGTTCGGCAGAGCACAAGTGGACCTGTTCGCGTCCCACGAAAACGCTCATTGCCCGGAGTTTTTCTCGAAAAGCAAGGACGCGCTGGCTCATGTTTGGCCCCGCTGCCCCCTGTATGCTTTTCCTCCTGTCTCGTTCCTGCCTCAGGTGTTGGAACGAATCAGGGAAAACGGATGCCCAGTGCTGCTTGTAGCCCCGCTCTGGACGAACCAGACGTGGTTCCCTGCCCTGATGCAGCTGACCAGCACTGCCCCATGGCCTGTACCATTGAGGAGAGACCTCCTCTCTCAGGCGGAGGGCTCGATCTGGCACCCTCGCCCGGAGTTATGGTCCCTGCACGCATGGGCCATCAACGGGTACCCGCTAGCCTCCCAGAGGGAGTGTTAAACACGATCGCGCAGGCTAGAGCTCCGTCTACCAGGCGGCTCTACTCCTCGAAATGGTCTGTTTTCTCTACATGGTGTCAGGCCCAGAGCCTTTCACCTGTGGAGTGCGGGGTTGCGGAAGTGCTTTCCTTCCTTCAAGAGCTACTGGATAAGGGCAGGACCCCATCCACGCTCAAAGTATATGTGGCGGCCATAGCAACGTTTGCAAAACCGGTGTCTGGCCAGTCGCTTGGGAAAAACGACTTAGTCGTGCGTTTCCTTAGGGGAGCTCGGAGGCTGAACCCTCCAAGGCCCCCTTCAGTCCCGACGTGGGACCTTTCCACGGTCTTGGAGGCCATGAAAGGCGCCCCGTTCGAGCCAATCCAGCTGGTGGACATGAAACACCTGTCGTTCAAGACAGTGTTTCTCATGGCTCTCGCTTCAGTGAAGCGCATAGGGGACCTACAGGCGCTTTCAGTAAGCGCGTCGTGTATGGAGTTTGGGCCTAATGACTCAAAGGTCATTCTCAAACCGAAACACGGGTATGTCCCGAAATCCCTCAACACGCCGTTCAGGGCCCAGGTCATTTCCCTGTCTGCCCTTCCGGTTCTCAGTGAGGAGGAGGATGCAAGTCTCCTCTGCCCCGTCAGGGCATTGAGAGCTTATGTGGCACGCTCGTCTGTTTTCAGACAGACGGAGCAGCTTTTTGTTTTGTTCGGCGGGCGTTCCAAGGGACTCGCCGCCTCAAAACAGAGCCTATCCAGATGGATAGTGGATGCCATCGCGCTCGCTTACTCTGCGAAGGGCTTACAGTGCCCCTTGGGTGTCAGGGCGCATTCCACGAGAGGCGTGGCCTCTTCGTGGGCATGGTCTAGCGGGGTTTCCCTGCAAGATATCTGTACGGCCGCGGGCTGGGCCTCGCCGTCTACATTTATAAAATACTATAACCTGGAGGTACCCGCCTTACAAGCTAAGCTTTTGGCGGTCTAAATTCAGTGCTATCTGCCCCGCTCTGCGGCCCAGATGCTGAGTTTACTGCAGCCCCATGAGTGTTGACTCACGTATGGCCGCCCAGATCAGGCTGAATGCTTTCACCCTGGCTGCGCGTTTGATGGTCATATAATAGCCCGCTGGGTGCTTTTTTATAGGGAATGACGCTTCCAGCCTCTCTTCCTTTACTCTATGTGAGTTTATGGTGATTATGCACTACATGAGCCCTGGGCTTCGGCCCCTGGGACTTTGGTGTTGGATCCCTTTACGCACGGCGTGTTGCATTGTGTTCCCCTAGCGTAAAGCTATTACGCAGTACGAGAGATACTCTCGTAAGAGAACGTACTCGGTTACTAACGTAACCTCGGTTCTCTCTAGAGAGGGAACGAGTACTGCGTATCTTGCCGTGCGTGGAATACGCTCTGGTTCGCTTCAGCGATAAAAACCAGCTTGTATCAGCCTAACGAGCATATTTATAGGGCGAGACCACGCCCCTTCTGGCGGGACGTGACGATATGGGCGCGAATTGCCCCCATTGGTCATTACGTCACGCAGAGTCTCTCTCGATAGGCTGCTGCATTTGCTGCAGAGCAACCAATAGGCGCGCGAGCTGTTTCGCCTATGTTTGCTTGCTGCTGCAAAGCGTTTTGCATTAATAAAAAATTAAAGGATAATTTTTGGCTTCAATATCTCGCGGAAAAGAGTTTTTCCCCTAGCGTAAAGCTATTACGCAGTACTCGTTCCCTCTCTAGAGAGAACCGAGGTTACGTTAGTAACCGAGTACGTTTTATAATACTCCATTTGCATAATTGTATTAAAGGTCCCGTTCTTCGCGATTCCATTTTTCAAACTTTAATTAGTGTGTAATGTTGCTGTTAGAGCATAAATAATACCTGTAAAATTATAAAGCTCAAAGTTCAATGCCTAGCGAGATATTTTATTTAACAGAAGTCCCCTTTCAAATTGTACAGCGAACGGCCGGTTTGGACTACATCCCTCTACTTCCTTTTTAAATGACGTAACTAGAACAGTTTTTTGACTCCTCTCCGCCCGCAGGAATACACAAAAAAAGGGGGCGTGGTCTTGTTGCACTCCCATGGAGAAGAAGCACTTCAGCTGCGCATGCATCTTTGGTATTGGGGTTTTGTGTCTGGGATGGCTGGGGTGTTTGTTTGTTTGTTTGTCTTTGTCTTTTTGCATTTGCTTTTTTTGATTAAAACATTTACAACAAGGTACCATAATATTAGCATATTTTTATTGACTTAAAAACCTTAAAAACCTTGGCATTGTTTGAAATGTTTTGGTATATAAGATAAATACTAGGACATCAATAAAGTAATTATTCAATAATCATCAATAGCAAAAAATACCAAAGGAATTATAATCTGATACAATCACTGTATCATGGCATCATCACAATTTTATAAGAGAAGATGGACTACAAATTTGTCACTTGATGTGTTCTTTTAAATTCATATTTTTACATAATTGTCTTTTTAGATATTGTCTTTTTGTACAAAAATGTGTACCCAGAAGTGACTTAAACCTGAAAAAAACTTCTTTTGGCGACATCCTCATCTGAAAAATGGTACAAAATTAAAATACATTATTATTATTTAAAAAAAAATATATATATATAAAATGCTAAGCAGCTTTCTCTTTGGGTTAGGCTACAGTAATTGTAACCAGCCAGCTGTATATGAAAAACAATAGAGGTCTATGGAACGTCACCATTTAGATAGCTAAGCCAGTGTGTGTGGGTGTGTGTGTTGATCTTACACTCTACATGTCTGCAGAAGTAACCGCTCTCTTCATATTGTACCTGTGGTTTTCTCAGCACATCTTGCTGCAGCTCTTCCTGGAGCCTCTCATGCTGTCATGATACTATTTCTGCTGTGTTAGTGGGATGTTGTTTTACTCGGCAGTACATTTCTGCTCTCACTACCCTGAGCACTAAAGTGATTTATGCGGTATGTTGAGCATCACCTCCACTGATGTAATGGGTCTGTTGGGGTTTTGCCACCAAAAAAATAAGCACAGTTAATAGAAATCACTTGCGTCATGACACATTTGTTTATTGTGACAGGAGGCAACTCTGAAAGGCTGTATGGTCATGTAGTTGTGTTACGTATAAGTGGGAATGCTGTTGATATGAATCTTCTGAATTTTTCTTTTTTAGATAGACAAGTTTGAGGAGAACAGGAACTCTGTGTACTTCAAGGATGGTGTACGACGCATCGACTTCGTCCTGTCCTACGTTGACGACAAGGATGGAGACAAAAAAGCGGTATGCCACTAATATACAGGACTTTCATAGTAATATTAACAACACACTTCAAGACAGTCACTTATTAGTCCTATCTGTTAATTCATTCAAAGATGCATTTAAAATGCAATTCACACATACAATGACTTGAATATACTTCCTATATGATAGTTTTTAAAGCAGAAATAAGGTTGCAAAATGTGCCGCATAAGTGCCCAAAACTTATATTAATAAATTAATTTGTTATATTTGTCACAAAAAAATAATAATATATATATATATATACACACACACATATATATATTGAAGAACATTATTGAAAATAGTGATGTTTACGGACATTATCGAGGTGTTAGAAAAAAATACTTTAAATTAATTTATTTTCTTAAACGTTTTTCAAAACCATACAAAATCAACATAAATAGAAATACAAAGAGTGTTTAAAAAAATCATTTCATTTTCATGCACACTTTGACACTGACACAAACGCATGCACAGATTTTCTGCTCCCCTCATTAATTGTTTGTTTTCCACAGTCCTGATCTCTGTCATGCATAAAATTCTGGTATTGCTCCATCATCTGTAATTACTATTGATGCAGGAATTCTAATTAGTGTGCGTTCTCTCCAAAATGTTCTGTACTTGGCCTTGTTAAGCAATCAAACAATGGCTGAAGCTTAATATTGCTCACTGTGTACAAAAATAGTGTGATGGGGACTTGTACGTAGGCGTGCAGTGGTGGTGAGATGGGGTGAGATGTCTGCTGGGTCATAAGGCACAGTGAGAAACAGTGAGTCAGAGTCAGATAGAAGCTGTTGCACAATAAATTGAATGACAAACAGTGATTGCATAAAATGAGAGCAGGGGGTCAACCACTTCTCTTTAGTCAGACCCTTCATTCAGTTCAATCGCTGAGAACACTGAAGGGTTTGCTGGTGAACCGGTTTGATCCTCTGTTTTCTCTTGTATGCAGAGGTTGATGCGCGGTCAGGCTCTCTACTTAATGAAGGTCATATCCCTTGAGTCAGCCATTTGATGTGGTGTTCCATAAGATAAGATGTGGTAGCCATAGGTCACCGGTGCTTGTGGGAAATACGAGTTTTCTCTAAAGACGTAGTCCAAAGCTTGTTTACAACCCTCAGGACTTTAAATATCACATATAAAATAGCCTCATATACAAAGCTGAATCATTCGATGACTTAAAACTAATGATAAAAAAAAAGATAAAGAGACCATGAATGATACAGTACAATGATAAAGTTGAAAGAAACTGATGTTTTTGTGTGGCCTTTCTTCCAGGAGAGAAGAAGAGAGTTTGAAGCCAACCTGGAGAAGTCTGGTCTTGAGCTGGAGACTGAAGATAAATCGGTGAGGTTCTGAGCCTCAGATGCCCCCTCATGGTTGCACTTCTATAATGGATCTTTTATTTTATTATTTAAAAAATATATCTTTTATGCATTTATTTTATTTATATATATGAGCAATATCACACGAGTAGCCGTGCGATATGGCTGTAGGCTATATCAGCACGGCTGTGATTCGGCCGTAGGTAATCACAGCGTGCTGATATACAGCCATATCGCACGGCTACTCGTCTGATATTGCATTTATACAACAGTTCGACGGCACACTTGAGTAAATAAGAAACAACAACGGAGTGTCTTTAAAAACCCTCTTTTGTGCAAAACTACTTCCTCCCGCCACGGATTCAAATCTCAAGTTGACAGTTTGACAGTTGAGCCTCCGTTACTAATTCTAAAATGTCACTTTAGAACTAGTAACGAAGGAATGTTGAGTCACTTCATTAAAGCTTGAGGTATTACAGTATGGTATTATGAGAGAGAGATCGACTAAACAAGTGTATTACCTGCATCTGATATAGCATTCATTCTTCAGGTCGATGTCCATGATATTATATCCAAAAATGATCGCTGAGGAAAGCGATATGTTCGTCATTGTCCTTCCCATGACAGCGCTAAAATAACTTCCTTGTTCTGGCTCACTCATAAAGTCTGTCTAATGGCGTAATAATGTAACTTTCATTGAAGTCCATATCACGATCCTTTCTCAATACCAAATACGGCATATTATTTATATAAAATAATATGTATTGTACAAAAATATTTAAATGAACAACAATAGCCATTATAAAAGACTATAGGAAATAAACATAAGCAAACAATTCACTCAAACGTACAAGCAGCACTCTAGTACAGGATTTAAGTGAAATATAGCCTAAATATAGAGTTATGAAACTTAAAGCTGCAGTCCGTAGCTTTTTGGGGTTAAAAATGATCCAAAATACATATTTGAGAAAATACATAACCAGCCAGTGTTCAAAACTATCTGCTTGCCTTAGCTCGATTCAAAACGGTAAGCTTGTAATAATGTTTTTAATTCCAGTGGTACTGGTGGATTACCGCGGGAGATTCGAGCATGTCTTTGCGTCATTACGTCACATCTGTACACATTAAGAAGGGGGGGGGAGCTGGGGGAGGAGTTAGGGGTCAAAAGACTTTGTGAAAAGAAATGTTTTAAGGTGCATTTTGAACATGGGCAGGGATGGGGAAGAGCGGACGTGGAATGGTAGACTGTTCCAAAGTACAGGAGCAATTGCAGAGAAAGCCCTGTCCCCAAAAGTCCACAACCTGGTGCGGGGGGTGACCAGCAGGTCCTTGTCAGAGGACCGCAGGGAACGTGACTGAGTATAGGGATGGAGGAGGTCACTGAGGTATTTTGGTGAGAGTCCATGGAGAGATTTGTAAGTGAGCAGAAGGATCTTGTAGGTGATGCGTGACTTGACTGGCAACCAGTGTAGCTGTTGCATGATAGGAGTGATATGCTGCCAGGGCTTTGTGTGGGTTAGAACCCTGGCAGCAGAGTTCTGTACATACTGCAGTCTGCTAAGGGCCTTAGTGGGCAGTCCAGACAGGACACCATTGCAGTAATCCAGATGGGAGGTGATAAAGGCATGAATGAGTGTCTCAGTTACTGAATCTGTGAGTGAAGGCCGGAGTCGTGAGATGTTTCTGAGGTGGAAGAAGGCCACCTTGGTGATGTTATTAATATGGGACCGGAAAGATAGAGTGGCGTCCAGAATGGCGCCCAGGTTGCGCACCTCAGGAGAAGGGGAAATGCAGCAGCCATCCACAACCAGGGCCAGGTCACCAACTTTCCTGAGCAGTGGTGCAGGGGCCACCACCATGAGTTCTGATTTATTACTGTTCAGTTTTAGTAGGTTTGTGGTCATCCATGATTTGAGTTCCTGCAAGCAGTTGACAAGTTGTGTGGGTGGGAGCTGGGAGGAGGGGTTTGTGCTGATATAAAGTTGAATGTCATCGGCGTCGCAGTGGTAATTGAGTCCATGTTTACGGATAATATGACCTATGGGTAGTATGTAAATGGTGAACAGCAGCAGACCAAGCACAGAGCCCTGAGGTACACCATGGTTGGCGGGTGCTGGATCAGAATTTGAGCCATTTAGGGCGATGAATTGTTTCCGGTCAGTGAGATAGGACCGGAACCAAGACAGTGTTGTGCCACTGAGGCCGATGAGCTCAGACAGGCGGTGGAGAAGGATAGTATGTGAAACTATCAAAAGCTGCAGAGAGGTCATGGAAGATGAGAATGGAGATGAGGCCGTTGTCAGCAGCCAGCAGGAGGTCATTAGTGATTTTGATGAGGGCGGTCTCAGTACTATGGTGTCTTCTTGAACCAGATTGGAGGGGTTCGAAAAGCTCATGGTGGGACATATGATCTTGAAGCTGGACAGCCACTGCGCTTTCCAGGATTTTGCTGAGGAAAGGGAGATTGGAGATTAGACGATAGTTGTTGGGGTCGTCTGGATCTGAGCCTGGCTTTTTGAGAGTGGGGATGACTGCCGCCATTTTAAAGCTGGATGGTACCACACCAGAGTTAAGAGATGCATTTATGATGTTTTGCATTGAGTGGCAGAGGATGGGAAGACAGGCCTTGACCAGGGTGGTGGGCATTGGGTCAAGACTGCTGGCTGAGGTTTTGGCTGAGATTACCAGTTTTGTTACTTGATCAGCATCCAGAGGAGAGAAGACGGATAGGCAGCACTGCGGTGAACCGGCAGCTGAGTGGTAAGAATCATGTTTAAGCAATGTAGGACAGGGGGTAATTCCAGGAGTCTGGAGCTGCTGGTGGATGGTGTCCACTTTCTGCTGGAAAAAGTCCAAGAACCTGGAGCAGAGGTCTGCTGCATCTGAGGGTTTAGTGGTATCAGGAGGGTGGAGAAGATGGTTGATGGTGGAGAAGAGCAATTTGGGGTGTTTTTGTTGGTTGCTGAGCAGTGTGGAGTAATACCTTGTTTTATTCTGGGAAAGTGCTTCTTTGTAATTCGTGACGTGTTCTTTAAATGCTTCATGATGGACAATGAGGCCAGAGCTTCTGTATCGTCTCTCAAGCCTACGTCCCATGGTCTTCATCCTGCGGAGGACGAGAGAAAGACGCATAACGCGTGATGAGAGGAGCTATAAAGTCCAGGCTGAGAGAGAGGGCACGGTTGTACTGTTCCACCATGCCATCTACTGTTTGGTTGGGGTGGTGGGTGGCAAGATTGATCGCTAAGGAGTCAGAGCTTTTAAAAAAAAAGCTTTTAAAGCTTTATTTAAACTAACAAACTTGCAGTTAATGCATTACTTCAAGGTGTCGTCTTTTGATGTGATTTCGTACAAATGCTGTTTTGTTATGCATACAGATACCTTGTTACGCATTTTCCAATATAACACTTCCCCTCTCAAAAAAATCTCCCCCTGCAGGAGTCAGATGATCGTAAGACATATTATCTGAAGATCCACGCTCCATGGGAGGTGTTGGCCACCTATGCGGATGTGCTAAAGATCAAGGTGCCCTTTAAAGCGAGCGATATTCCCAAAGCTCGAGAAGTTCCTCTGGAGTGGCTCACTCACCCTTTCCGGCTTCCAGATGGCATCATGAGGCCAGAGCCGGACTACTTCACTGCACCTTTTGACAAGAGCAAGGTTGACTTCTTCCTCATTGATGATAAGGATACGTTTTTTCCTCCCTCCACACGCAACAGGATCGTGTACTACATCCTGACCCGCTGCCCTTACTACAAGGAAGACCGTAAAGAGAAAGATAAGACGGGAATCAAACGACTGCTGAACAACGGCACCTACACCTCAGCTTATCCCCTTCATGACGTGAGTGTGAGATTTATGCACTTTTGCATTTTTGTGCTGTGACTTGTTTCTAATTTAGTATAGCTCAATCTAGAGCTCCATTCATTTTAATGTTATCTAGCAGAAGTTGTTTGTGGATTCCAGTGGATTTTGAATACATATTCCGTAATAATAAAAATAGAATATTAGTAGTAGTAGTAGTAGTAGTAGTAGTAGTAACAATATTAATAGTAGTAGTAGTAGTAGTAGTAGTAGTAGTAGTAACAATGATATTATATTATATTAAACCAAAGAAAACTACAAAGTTGAAGGGATCATGAATTGAGAAATTTTCCTTGATCTTTTGACATAAGAGGTATTACTATAAAAATATTCTGTAAGTTTCAGAACTTCCTCGTAATTCCAAAAACAGCTTTTACTGAAACCAAGCTGGCAAAACGACTCATTGGGTTTTGTCACATTATGACAATGCAATGAAAGAAGAAGAAGAAGATCAGAAGAAGAAGATCAATGCCTACTTCTAAATCATTGCCTCTTTAGCCCCGCCCACTGATTCACGCATGTCATGTTGTCATGTCAAGTAAATACGAAACAGACACAAACACAGGATTACTGCTCCAGCAACAAAACGATGCCTCTGAGGGTTTTGAAGTGCCAAGTTTTGGAAAAACAGAGTTTTTGCATTGCCATCCATGTGATCCTAACATTAAGAAAACGTGAATGAACTTTAATTTTAACGAAGTATCAAAAAGACACGGTTCGTTTGTTCACTTAATTTTTACTACGGATTAATTTTGAAACAAGGCACAGTTCGACACAGGCTTTTCAGTAGGGTTGGAACGAAGCGTCAACATAATCGATTACTTTAGTTGATTTGCGTGGAATGCGTCGCTTCGTTGTGCTGTTTATGTTTCCCAATGATGGCGGCTACCAGGCATTCTGAAAATTGCTCTTATTATTGCCCTTATCATTATTACAAAAAAATCGAGCCTAATCTAAAGTGTGGAAAGTCTGGAAATCTTTTAAACGGACGAAGCTGCAAGACGTGCAGCTCAAAAGTACTCTCTGCAACCGGTTACAAAGCATTGAACACTGTTGTTGGTTATTTAAAATATTTAATGGATGAACTTGCGCCTCGATTGGACTCATTTATTTAATTACGTGTTGTCGATCATGGTAAAACTTCACCGTTTTATGGACACCGCCATGTTTGACAATGTCGCTATGGTTAGTTAGAATGCGGTTGTGAACAATGAATGAACAAAACATTTCAGAATTCACACTTGTAAGCAGTTGCTGCTGTAAATCCCAAAAAGTGACTGTGAACTCAGCCATAGTAAAACACCTTTCCTAATTAGGCCTACACTGCATAAACCTTATCTTTTGTGATAAACAATATCATTAGGTAAAAGTTCATACATAGATTAGTTGCGGTTATTATTTATTTGTAAATTATTGGTTATTATTTATCAGTAAATTAATCAATGGATTAATCAACTATTCAGAAAAAAGCAAAAGATTCACCAGGAGTAAAATAATAATAGTTAAATTATTCGATTAATTGGGGGAAATAATCGATAGATTAATCGATTGAAAAATAACCGAACCCTACTTTTTAGAGAGACTGAAAATAAAAGATGATGCAGTGATGACTAAATTGGATCCGACAGTAATGTTGCAGTAACAGTGTTTTTACCATGTGTCACTATTTCTTTGTCTGATACAGATAGTATGTACCGAGTATTTATACTGTAGCGTTGCAGTCAAACTAAATAGTTGTGATTTGCTGTTATTTCATTTGCTTCAGCATTTATGGGGTTAATGCGTTGTATTATTGGATACGGAAGAACCAAGGGTGTTGCCTCCGAGGATGCAAGGGAGACAATGCCTCCACAAAAAATAAGATGAGAAAATAATCCATATTACTAAAATAAAACAACGCAAATATAAAAAAAGTGAAAAAATAATAAAAAGTGTGCAAGTCACTCGTTTTTCTAAAGTAACACTGTCCAACAGCGACACCCCCAGGTAAAGCCACTTAGATATCACTTAGATAGCACAGCCACTTAGATATCACTGCTTTGTCACATCAAAATCAATCTTGACATGGCCTGAAAACAGGACGACAGGCTTTTTAATGAGCAATCAGCTTGGGGAAATAAAGATGCATCTTTGTGTCTGTGACAGATAGTGTTTAATGAGCATGACTGATGATCTGAAAATAAGTTAACTTAAAAAGAGCAGTTGAACATTCAATACACAAATAAAATATATTGTTTAAATTCTACCTTTAGTTATTATTTTGGAATAAATGTAAAAATGCTTTAAACACTAGCTTGAGATTTTGATCTAAGCTATTCGCTGTAATCCTGAATAAAAAAGCTTAATTAAGCAACATCATCTGTTTTGTCATCAGTAAATAATTACAACAACACGTTTCATTTTATTTAAAAAATGTAAAAGTTTTTCACTTTATCGAAAAGGATGAACTATGATTAAGAATGACAGTGCAACAAACGATGGTACATTCATTCATAATTCGTAAAGTGTTTACATGAAACACCATAATTCATACTTTGTCAAATATAACTGTGGTAACTCCAAGTACTTAAACTTTATTTGCCACATCCAAGACTTATAAAGCATGCGTAATATGCATAAATGTTTCACATTGAAACAATTTTCGTAACAATTCCAGATGTAATGGCGGGGACGTTGAAAATAATTTTAATATGCAAAACTGTTACACCAATCATAGCAGTGGGCGTTTACTTCCAAGTCTTGAATTTTGAATTTTGAACTGTTTTAAAGAGAGAGTCAAAAACAAGAGAGTAAATAACTTATTACTTCTAAATTAGGATGTTTTTTTATGTAAAAATCCTGATAACATAAGTGGACCTCAGAGAACATTTATAAAATTAAAAAAAATGCAGCTCATAAACCCTTTAAACGTTTGTGTATATCTTTGGTTGACATCTATCTGCTGTTTGTTCCTCAGTGTCGGTATTGGAAGAAAGCACAAGACATGCAGTGTGAGAGTGAAAGGTATCACCTGTATAGCCACTGGGCTCGATTCCTCTGCTTCTACAAGGAGCAGCCACTCAATCTGATCAAGTGAGGACACTGCAGACAGGACATCTGAAAAAGAGTGCAATAACCAAATCTGGACAGACAGTTAGATGCTTTATCATTAGACTGCTGATTGCAAGAGTACAACTGAGTGAGGCAAAACACCTCACTTTTCTAGTGCAGCATATCAAACCAGCATTACATTTCCTGTTTGTATTTTGTCATAGGAAGTACTATGGTGAGAAGATTGGTATCTACTTTGCCTGGCTGGGCTTTTACACAGAAATGCTGTTTTTTGCTGCAGTCATGGGTGTGATCTGTTTTGTTTATGGTGTGCTCAGTTACGATGACAACATCACAAGGTTAGTGGCACTGGCAGGATATATTGGTCATATGAACAACACACATCTTTACCTGAGCCTCCTGAGTCCCATACTGTGTGGTTACATGCATTTTGTTGCCATTTGCTATTTGTAACTAATAGTGGCTGATAACTGTTAAAACTAAGCCTTCAGGAGCTTGTTTTGTTTCTTAATTATTGTGTACAGTCAGTGTGTTTTTGCAGTTGCACTCTAAATGTCGTTTTATTGACTAAGATGCAATATCTGTATTCTTTTGTAGACCATAACCTCTGATAGCAGCTATATACTTTCAGTCAAATGTTTCTCATTGTCTAAAGAATGTTTTATCAAATGGCATCAAAACTTGAAAATGAAAAAAGATTGAGTCGGTGTCAGTGAGTCAAGACTTGCCATACAATCTGTAATGTAATGTGAGGACAGAGGGACTCTAGAGGCTCGTACATTTGTTTTTCTTGTTTTCGGAACTATAAACGTTTATGGAACATGCTCATTGAATGTGATATTTGTTGTTAAGCCTGGTTTATTTGTGTCCAAGTTTTCCATGTTGTGGTAATTGCATTACGTCAGGAATAGGGGTAGTAGAAAATGTTGTCACAGAGATTTTCACTTCTGCATTACAGTAATATTTCTCCCCATCTCTCTCTCTCCTCTCTGTCTTTTCAGCAAGGAGATCTGTGGCCCAGAAATTGGAGGGATGATTGTCATGTGTCCACTCTGTGATAAAAAGTGTAGCTACTGGAAACTCAACTCAACATGTCTGTCCTCCTGGGTGAGAAAGCAAGTTTTAGATGCACTGTCCCTTCATCATAGACAGATTTTCCTCATATGTGATCCTTTTTTCTCAGCAATCCCATCTATTTGATAATGAGGGGACTGTGTTCTTCGCCATGTTCATGGGCATTTGGGGTGAGTGCACTTCTATTGTTCAAAATACTAGCTTAATAGCTCCATCTAGAGGTCATCAGATATATCTAGGTAGACACAATATCTAATGAGAGATTAGGAGTAACTGTGCATGAAGCATTTCAAAGTGTTCAAATTGTCACAGAATTTGTTCACTAAATAAATCTACAATGAAGGAGCATAATTGGTGTATGCTTTTTTGAAAATGTGTCTGTAATCACTTTAGGATAGTGATGCATGCTGATTATCCATTACTGAACTCTGAATTAATTTCACACAGGGCTCAAAATGAGCTCTGCTTATGCAGTGATTTGATTAATCAGCACTGTGTGTATATTCCTGCACCCAGTGCACTGTGTATTCATACATTTTAAAAATGTTTATTTAGTTTCTAAACTTTTGTAAGATTAACTCGAAGTACAATTATTTTAATAAGGAGGGAAACACTGTGTGACACTATGTGTGAAGCTGGTTAGATTTAAATTGAATTGATAGTAAGTTTGAGCATATACTCCTAAAGTGTATTTTCTCTTTCTTCTGCTCTGTTTGTCTCTTTCTTTCTCTGGGTGATTTGCAGTGACCCTGTTCCTAGAGTTCTGGAAACGGCGGCAGGCCCGTCTGGAATATGAGTGGGACCTTGTGGACTTTGAAGAGGAACAGCAGCAGCTACAGATCAGGCCAGAGTATGAGTTGAAGTGCACAGGCCACAGACTCAACCGCTTCACTCAGGTACCTGCAAACACTACAGCATGATTTAAAGGGTTAGTTCATCCAAAAATGAAAATTATGTCAGTAATTACTCACCCTCATGTTGTTCCAACCCCAGAAGACTTTCGTTCATCTTCGGAACACAAATTAAGATATTTTTGATGAAATCCGAGAGCTGTCTCACTCCTTCATAGGCTTCTAGGCAATTTCATTCTGCCAATCCAGAGAAGTTAGTAAAAACATCGTTAAAATAGTCCAAGTGACTACAGTGGCTCAACCTTAAGTTTATCAAGCGACAAGAATACTTTGTGCACAAGAAATAAAATTAAAATAACGACTTTATTCAACTATTCATTCTGTGTGGGCCTCTGACGCGAGTTCACGAGAGCGCCACGACGCATGCGCGAGAACTGAGAAGATGACGCTCACGATCATTTGATGGGAAAGTGTGAAAGGTAAGCCATTCATTTTGGGGCATTGGTAAAGGCTCTTTTACGTTTTCTCGTTGGTTTCTCACGATTCGGACATCCAGGAAATGCACACTTTAGAACCATTTTAAACACTACATCGAGGCCCATCTGCGTCATCTTCTCAGCTCTCGCGTTTGCGTCGTGGCGCTCTCATGAACGTGAGAATATAACGGGACAAAAAAATCAAAAGCAGGGTGAAGAATGAAAACTGAACACTTCAAAGAGCTTCTGTTAACAGGTCTTTTCAAGCATGTTGCTTTTTCAGATTTCGAATGCATGCTGATAACACTATGTTAATAGCCTTTGTCACGTGTTGATTTGCGACTGAGAATCTGCCTGATATGTTTTAAATAATTTGCATGATCCGAGTAAATATTTGCATTTGTCTTCTGCCCAAACTGGTTTTTGCCACATCATTTAACACATTGTCATAAACATGGCAAAGACAAGTCTTCTGCTGTGAAATCAGCCATTTTAGTTATTGTTCCATGTTCCATACTCCATTTAATTGTAATTTATGTCAGAGATTTTGTTTCTCAAGCATTCAAAACTCTACATGTTGTCTGGTGAGGATTTGCCACTTATACTACCGTTCAAAAGTTTGGGTTCAGTAAGATTTTTTTTAATGAAAATAATTGTTTTATTCCGCAGTGATGCATTGAAATCATCAACCGTGACAGTAAACTTTTACATTACATTGCAAAAAAAATAAAATAAATGCTGTTCTTTTGAACTTCCTATTAATCAAAGAATCCTGGAGAAATTAACAAAAAAAAAAACAGAAAGAAATTCACAGACACCAAACTTTTGAATGTTAGTGTAAATGTACTAAAAAAACGTTGGGCTCTTCAAATCCAGTCCTGGAGGGCCAGTGTTTTCCTGAATTTACCCAAAACAAGCCAACCACTGTGTTCAGAATAGCTTTTAAATCACAGACTAGTGTGTTTAATTAGGGTTGGAACTGAAGTCTGCAGTAGAAGAGTCCTGTTATACACCAACCTAGAAACGTTTATTAAGAACGTAAATGGGGTCGTTTTGGATTCCCTGTTAACTTTGAGAATTCTAAAGTTCGATTAAAATTAATTTATTCATCGTCTCATATATGTTTTTTATATGTTGTTTAATCATCATTTTTATTTACACAAAATACATTTACATGTTGTACCATGACTGCAGTTGCACTTAAACAAGTTCCGTTTATTTCTAAAGCACATTTACTACCGGCCGCCGGCCTACCAAAGTGCTGTACAATAATTACAATATAGATAGACAATAAATAACAATCAATCAATAATCACTTAAAACTCATTGTTTATTTCGGCTTTTACCATGTAATTTATCCTGTTTTTAATGTTTCTGAGGGCAGCTTTACACTCAGATAAAGTGGAAGCCGTTTTAATTTGGGTCGGGAGATTATTCCACAGAGTGGGGCCAGCCACTTCAAAGGCTCTATTTCCCCTTTTTTTCAAGCGGGTTTTGGAAATGTGAAGGAGGAGTTTGTTTCCCGATCTAAGTCCTCGCTTAGGAGTGTACGGGTGAAGTAAGTCCATCAGATAAGATGGTGCAAGATTATTTAAAAATTTGTAGACCAGTAATAGAATTTTATATTCAATTCTATACTGAACAGGTAACCAATGTAGAGATCTCAGAAGGGGTGTAACATGATCACATTTTTTACATCCCTTCAGGAATCTAGCTGCTGCATTTTGAGCAACTGGTAGACAGGAAATTTGAGTCTTTGAAACACCATAATATAGAGAGTTGCAGTAATCCAGCCGAGATGTAATAAAGGCATGGATAGCAACCTCTAAAGAGGCGTTAGAAAGAAAGGTTTTAATTTTAGAGAGAGAGCGAAGATAAAAGAAACTAGAGCCCACTACAGAGGCAATTTGCCTGTCAAATTTCAAGCCGTTGTCGATTTCCACACCCAGATTTGGCACTTGGGATGAAATAGCAAGATTTAAGAACCCAAGATTAGGTAAGTTTTGTATTCTAGTTTCAGAGGGGCCAAAGACAATAACTTCCGATTTATCTGAGTTTTTAGGAAAAGAACATTTTTTGAGAGCCATGATTTTACGTCATCCAGACACGCTGATAAACTATTAAGAACATGCTTTTTTTCCGTGGTCAAAGGCAGATAGATTTGCATATCATCAGCATAACAGTGGAAAGAAACGCTGTGTTTCCTAAAGATGGACCCCAAGGGAAGTAAATAGAGAGAAAAAAGAGTAGGTGCAAGAACAGACCCCTGAGGTACACCACAGGTTAACTTGTAGTACTAAACACTTGTAGTACTAATTGGCTTGCTGACACTCTCTTTATTCTAACAGGAAATGGAGCCTTATCTTTCTTTCCCCAGCAAGTGTGCTCGATTCTGCCTGTCTGGAGCAACTGTTCTCTTCTGGGTGAGTTTTCTACCAATTTCCTACACTGTTCTAGCTAGCTAATTTAAAGAAAGTTCAATCTGTTTAAAAGTCCCTTCTTCTCTTTGTTTTGTCAGACG
Organism: Rhinichthys klamathensis goyatoka; assembly: GCF_029890125.1. Taxonomy (NCBI): domain Eukaryota; kingdom Metazoa; phylum Chordata; class Actinopteri; order Cypriniformes; family Leuciscidae; genus Rhinichthys; species Rhinichthys klamathensis. The sequence goes on from NW_026606597.1 coordinate 656,794, forward strand.
TTTCTGATAGTGGCCTGTATAATGGGGGTGATCGCTTACAGATTAGCGGTTTATGCAGCATTCGCCAGCGTCATGAAGGACAGCCCCACCAGTAAGATCCAGCTTGTGGGTTCTCTCATCACTCCTCAACTTGCCACCTCTGTCACTGCTTCATGCATCAACTTTGTCATTATCCTCATCCTCAACTTCCTCTATGAGCAAGTGGCCATCTGGATCACTGATATGGGTGAGCGAAAACCGCATCCTCATTTCACACAAGAAAAGCAGTTTCGAGATATATTTATTGAGTGTGTTTGACATGTTCAATGCATCTCAAGCTCCGGAAAATCGCAAGTTTACAGTTTGTATAATTAATGAATTAGTCAAGTCAAGTCATCCTCATTTATATAGCGCTTTTAACAATGTAGATTGTTTCAAAGCAGCTTTACAGAGATAAACTTAATATAATTTAAGGTAACAGAGATTGGTTTGGTTTTATAGCGGTTCTTGAATAATGTTACTTTACAGCTAAAGTTAGTTTTGATTGATTCACTTCCGTTGAAATGATCATTTGTTATTAAATTAGGGGCTGCTAAGATGACACCATTCTCTCTAAACAGACTTTAAAGGTGCCCTAGAATGTTTTTTTTAATTATTTTATAATGTTTCCTGGGTTACCCTTATAATGTTAGTATGTTTTTTAGATAAAAAATAATCATAATTTAGAAATAAATGGCATTTTTCCTAGCCTGCTTTTAGCCTCTGATTTGAACACTCTGTTTGAAGGGGCGTGTCTGCTGTGGGATTTAGTGTAACCGCGGCCACTGCTGTGATTGGCTGACATGCTTGCATATGAAATAGCTACCCAGTACATGTGAAACTCTCTCCCGAATACTTTTACTACTGCTATTATACGTTTTTACTATAACAGCTATCGAGATTAACGAATCGTGAGATGTTTTTAAAGTATTTAGACCTATTCCCATCACATAAAATGTTGCTGTGATGAGCATTGAGCAGATGACAGTCTGTTGATCGCGAGAATGAAGATCTTATCATTGCAAAGCAGTTTCTGCACTCTCTCTGCTTTCACCAATGCAAACACGATGATGTAAATACAGTAAGAGCTTCGTTGTGCAGTAACATGCGTCATTGATTTCATAACGAGTTTGGCAAGTGTCCAGATAAACTCGCGCTGTGTGGAAAGATTGTTCTTTGATCGCTTTCTGTATATAATTTGTTCACAATTTAAATACGATTATTTTCATCCTACTAAAAGAAACGATGTGAAGCTGATATTTTAGTCACTGGCTTGACTTACTGATGCATAAACAGTATTGAACGATTTTGAGAGAAAGATTACCTGTCTGAACTTGAACAATTACACATCAGAAAGTGTTGCTTGGTAGCTCGATCGGAGGCCAGCTCTGTATTTGCCCAAGTTGAGGAAACAGTCGGTGAAATGTTTGAAAATTTCCAGAGAAAATAAAATTAACCCATTGTTTCTTCAGAGGCTCAGATGAAGGAACTAAAAAATACTTTTGTGTTCATGTGTACATCCACACTGAGCAACTGCCATGCGTCGGCTGCGCAGTTCCGCCTGGCATTGAGGGCTGGCATTATGCAAATATTTGGAGGCGTACATATTAATGATCCCGACTATTGCGTCACAGTCGGTATTGTGTGGAGAACCGACCGTTTTTCAGGGGTGTTTTTCATAAACGTGAATTAAATGAGAACGCGAAAACAGTCCAGTTTGAGATTCACTCTATGTCATGTCCATGCACTGAACTCTTGTTATTTGACTATACCAAGGTAAATTCAATTTTGAATTATAGGTCACCTTTAAACGCGAACCTGTGATAAACGCTGATGGCGTTCACATGCACATTAAGAATTGATTCTATAGTTATGTGCGTTTGAATATATGTGCGCAGGTTTGTAATTCCCTAGAAACCATGCCTAAACAGACTACTTGTTTTGCCTATACATTTTGATACAGAATTTTATTTTATTTTATCACTTCGGGGTTGGTACGTGAACCCTAATTTCCACAACGCTTTATCTGTAGAGTGGAATAGGGATCCTCCATAGGGAGAGGCTAGTTGGCACTTCAGCACTGCGTTGTCATCGGCGAAGGTCCTTCGTCAGATCTGAATACGGCCTGGATCGGGCAGGCTGCGGGAAAACCTTGGGATAAACAAAGACACTAAAAATAGCGTAGATGCCATTATTCTTTAAGAGAAGTGTTCCCAGTTCCGGCTGACCTAATCTATGCAGCCTAACATTGAATTATAGAAGTCGATAATGTATTATGTGAATGCTAGGTCAAAGAGATGTGTTTTTAGTCTAGCTTTAAACTGACAGAGTGTGTCTGCTTCCCGGACAATGGTAGGAAGACTGTTCCAAAGTTTTGGTGCTAAATAGGAAAAGGATCTACCGCCAGCAGTCGATTTTGATATTCTAGGTATTATCAACTGGCCAGAACTTTGAGATCGCAATAGACGTGAAGGACTATAATTAATGTAGTTAATGTAATTAATTACAGTTTGTAATTAATGTGTCCACTTTGTTTATTTGATGAGTAGCTGTCGTGTGTACTAAGCTGGATAATGTACTGTAGCCGCGTTTCCATTACCCTTCAAATTGCGCAAATTGAAATTGCGAATTGAAAATGCGCCCAATGGAAACACGTCAATTTCGCAAAAACTCGCATTTATCACAAAAATGTCTTTACGCTCGCATGACGTGGTTTTTCAGGCAGTTTGAAACAGGAATATTTCGCAAAACTGCAATGGAAACAGTTTTTTTCTGCATTTACAGGTCACCTGACGTAATGACACGGTATGTTTGGACAGAAGACGAGAGAGAGTTCTTTATTAAACTCATAAAATACAAAAGAATTACGAGAATACTTGATTCTAAACAACAAAGAAATGTCACAATTTATCAAGACCTTGAAGAAGATATGAGGGAGAAACACCCAGAAACACCTTATGCCGCTTCTCAGTATAAGGGGCTTTCCTTGCCAATAATGCTTGGATAACATGCCCACGTCTCCTTGATTAAAAATAATGGCTAGTGCGGTGGCTTTGATATATGTAAACCTACCAACATCCGTTGCCATGATTTTTGGAATGACTTATCGCGAGAGGAAAAAGTTACATTTTATTTGCATAACATCGGTTAATGGAAACGCAATTTCGCAATTTTTTTTATCGACATTTAGAAAATAATGCAAAGGTTTTGTGCAAATCTGTAATGGAAACCCGGCTTGTGATTATTACAAAATAACAATACGGTGTGCATTTATTTTCCGATAATGGCCGTTTGACTGTACATTATCCTTCACATATTTGCTCATCTGTACAGCTAAGCTGTATGAAAAAATATTTTATGAACTTCCTCTGTTTTTAACTCTCAGAGATCCCCAAGACCCATCTGGAGTATGAGAACAAGCTGACCATGAAGATGTTTATGTTCCAGTTTGTGAACTACTACTCTTCCTGTTTCTATGTGGCCTTCTTTAAAGGGAAGTTTGTGGGTTATCCGGGAAACTACAGTTATATGTTTGGAAAATGGACCAGTCTGAGAAATGAAGAGGTGAGACAGTCTGAAATATCAGTTCTCCAGAGGACCTAATGTTCTTCAGGTGAATCTCAAAATAAGTAGTTCTAACATGAAACATGCATTTTAATATTTAGTGTGCCCCCGGGGGCTGTCTGATTGAGCTGACCACACAGCTGCTCATCGTCATGGCTGGAAAACAGATGGTTGGGAACGTCCAGGAGGCTCTGCTTCCGTAAGCGTTATGAACTTTGACCTCTAACACTGACTTGGTTTTTGTTTTATACTTGCATATTTATGTCGTATATGTATTTTTAGAAGGTCAGAATGTAGTTGTCCTCTAGGCAATTTTCAAATCCAAGAAAACACATAATGGTCCCTTTGTGTCTGTGTCTCAGACTTCTCAGAAACTGGTGGGGCAGCAGAAAAGGGCGGAGTCATCCAGAAAGTACATACAGTAGATGGGAGCAGGACCACGATCTGCAGAACTTCAGCCAGTTTGGACTCTTCTATGAGTATCTGGAGATGGGTACGATTTTACACACGTACATGTTGGAGTTATTTTGTGTTGATATACCAAAACACTAGTGAATTAGAATTAGTGTACTAGAATTACTATTATTATAATTTATTTGTATTGTTTATGTAGTTGTGCTAAATTAAATAATATTGTATAATAAACTTAAATTTTTTTTTTACTTTACTCAGCAAGGATGCATTACATTGATCAAAAGTGACAGTAAAGACTTACATTGTTACAAATCTTTCTATTTCAAATAAATGCAGTTATTTTGAACTTTCTTTTAATATTTCAAAAAATATTAAGTAGCACAACTGTTTCACCATTGATAATAATAATACATTTTTCTTGAGCAGAAAATCAGCATATTAGAATGATTTGTTTTATTGCCATCAAATAAATAAAATACATTTTAAAATGGAAAACAGTTGTAACAATATTTCACATTTTTGCTGATTTACTGTATTTCTAATCAAATAAATGCAGCCTTGGTGAGCATAAGATACTTCTTTCGAAAGTATTAAAAAATCTTACTGACCCCAAACTTTTGAACAGTAGTATGTATTAAATATAGACTTAATATAATACATTTTGTTAATATAAATGAAAATATATATATATATTATATACTTTTCTTTATTATTATTATACATACATGCATACATAAAAAAGATATTTGTTATAAAAGAAGTCTCAAGTAAGGATCTGGATCTTCAAATCTGCTAGGGGTTTCTGTGAGCATTTTCATTCATTCATCAATTAAACCAGTTGTTTCCTGTGTGTTTTAAACAGTGATCCAGTTTGGCTTCATAACACTTTTCGTAGCCTCTTTTCCACTGGCCCCTCTTCTTGCCCTATTCAACAACATCCTGGAGGTGCGAGTCGATGCTTGGAAGTTTACCACACAGTTCAGAAGGCCAGTGGCAGCAAAGGCACGCAACATAGGAGCGTGGGAAGAGATCCTTAATGTGGTGGCCATCTTGTCCGTAGTCACAAATGTAAATGCAAACTGTTTTGTTCTGCTTTCTATTTAATTGACTCATCCCATAATTTTACTGTATGTGTAAAATTGGATGTGGCTTGCTTAACGTGCTCATTCTAAATATAGTTTACTGATTTTAGTGAAATCAAGCATTATTTCCACCATACTTAAAATCTATTGTGGTTTATTTTCTCCTCTCATTTGCACTTGAGGCCTTCATCATGGCATTCACCTCAGATATGATTCCTCGTCTGGTCTATCTGTACGCCTACCACCAAGGCAGCGAGGCCACTATGAGAGGTTACATCACCAACAGCCTCTCCTTTTACAACATCTCTCAGATCCCTGAAGATAACCTACCCGAACCTGGAGAAAACCCATCCTGGTTTAACAGCTCTACCATCACGACATGCAGGTTTGTGATTGCCTAGTGGGAACTATAGTTTGAATTAGATCTACACTTCTATATACTAAATTAACAGCATGATGAATTTATTTTTTTCCCAGGTATCGGGACTACAGATACCCACCCGGCCATGAAAAGCAATACACACACACAATGCAGTTCTGGCACATCTTGGCTGCTAAGCTAGCCTTCATCATCATCATGGAAGTAAGCAACTGCATGATCCAAAGGACTCTTCATTTAATTTTAGGAAACCTAGAGTTAATATGGTGGAATATGCAGGAGAATTTATAATAACTTTTATTTTTTTATTGGGATATAAATCCTGTGATCAGGAAAGTGAAGTAGAGAATTGGAAAAGCAAGTAAGAGAAAGTTAGCAATCGTTAAGTTCAGTAGCTTACACTAATACAAATATTACTGACTGAAACTTTTGAATAGTAATTTAATTTAGCAAGAACATGTTAAATAGAACATATTTGTAAAAGGTTTTCCTGTCAGTTTTGATCAATTTCAAATAAATGCTGTTCTTTTGAACTTTATATTCATCAAAGAATCCTGAAAAAAAATGCATCATGGTTTCCAGAAGAAAAAAAAACAATAGGAAGCAGCACAACCGTTATAAACATTAATAATAAAAATAATAAATGTTTCTTAAACACCAAATCAGCAAATTAGACTTTTTTCTGGATCAAGTGACACTAAAGACTGGAGAGTGTTTATAGAAATGTTATTTGAGTTTTTGTTAGCTTTAGTTCCCCTTCGTCAGATCACTACAACGTGAGTCAGAAGTGATTCTGACGAATGGGGATCTCTTGCGAGAGCCTATCTACTTCGAGTGAAACTAAACGAGCCAATGCACATTGGCATGCGATAATTGCACCAGCTGCTGTGCATCGCGGCCCGAGCATATAATAAGCAGCAGGTGCGTTTGCATCCTTGTCTTTCGCTTCGGAGCCAGACGGTGAATGCTGTTCCTGCTTGGCAATCTTATCTGAGAGTGTTTTAACTTCAAAAGACGAGTCTGCTTCTTCAGGAGAACGCCTCTTCAAGCTGGTGTTGGTTTTACAGCGCTGGCCGCGATCTCACAAAGAGCAAAACAGCTGTTTTCACAGCTCAGAATGTTGCGACTTCAATGAGAATGTGAGTGCTCACATAAGTTAGCTTGCACTATCGTCCTGTTTGTGTAGCCGCTGTCATCCCTGGGTGCTTCAGCACCAGAGAGAGCAGTTTCCTAAAGGAGCATACACGGTTTGACTGCGTCATTTTCAAGATGTCATTCAAACCGTGTGTTTCTGGATGCGGTCCTTTCCTGTCCTCATTTGACGGCCACGTTTCACATGCCTGGGCTTAAGCATGTTGAGACTGCGTTTGTGGGTGGTTCATGTTCTCTCACGAGAGCATGACCACGTTGTTCATCTTCCCTTTCTCGTAAAGGCTTGAGCTGCTCAGCGTGCCGTGTGCCGTCGAGCTGCCGGCTGACAGCGCGGGTTGTCACGGCAACCCAGCGTGCGTCGTTTGGCGCTCAAGATGCGCGGTTGAGACTCAGGTGCCTCAAACGAGGTGGAGTCCCTTTGCCTATTCCCCGATCTAGTTCCTCTTCTGGTGGCCACCAGAAAAGGGCTACTTTGGCTAATAGCACTGGTGATCTGAGGATTACAGTGGGCGTTCCCCGACGAGACCACCTCCTCGGGCCCCTCACTCCTCTAGCACATCGCAAACATGCTGAGACTGTGTTCGTGGGTGGTTTATGCTCTCTTATGAGAGCATGACCACGTCGGCACGTTGTTCGTTTTGCCTTTCTCATGGCCACGTTCACGGTCTCACATGCCTGGCAGCTTTCGGATGGGATTACTGGTCCTTCTTATGAGGGACCAAGCATTTCATTCGGGGCTCCAGGGGAGGATCAGATGTCGATCGCTGCATCGGAGAGAGGGCTGTTACACTCTGGAAATGAAGATGATGCTGAGTTCCCACTGTAATGGTGTGTGTTCTCATGCTGAATCAGATTCAGACTTGACAGCCACACTTTCCCGGGCTACTCTGGGGGCGCAGTGCAACGCGTAATCACTTTGCCCCGCCCCCGTGCCTGCCCGGATGTGTGTGAAAAACTTTGGCAGTATGGAAGCATATTGGCGCCAAAATGGCAAGCCAAACTTGCCAAAATCTGCAGAAAAAGTTTTTCCTCTCTCACTACCCTTGGTGGTGGGATGGCTTTGCTAATGGCAGACCGCCTCTTCCCTGCATGTGATGGCCTGTGGAGGGCCATCACATGCAGGGAATGTGCGCTGTTTAAGTCACAGCGCTGGCCCTCGGTCAGACGATGTCCACGCTGGTGGTCCAGAAGCGCTCCTGGGCTAAACCTTGCAGAGGTGCGAGACATCGCCAAAGCTCGCTTTTTCGATGCTCCCATCTCACGAGGTGGCCTTTTTCGGCAACACTGTTGGAGACTGTGCCCAGCGGTTCTCTACAGTTCAGAAGCAGGCTGAGGTAACCAAGAGCTTGTCGCATGAGACGGGGGACCCAGAGTCAGCTGTTCTTCCCTGGTGGAGGGCCAGGTGGAGAATCTTTTGTTTATTCAAATTCTGTTCCGCCACTGGCGTCTCAGTCAGCGGTACCCAAATTCTCAGTAAGAGCAGCTTCTGTGTGGAGCAGCGATGCTCCTGTCTTGTGGGCAGAGATCTGTCCTACTGGCAAAGGACGTGATGGAGCCGGTCCCTCAAGCCGATATGTGACCCGATCTGGCTATCTATTTTAAGATATGGGCCGATTATGTGGAAAAACAATGAAATAATAGATTTTTTTTTTTGTGCTAATTTCAAAGAACAGACATTCAAAAATAATCTCCCAAAGTTTCGTAGTCCAGATAATTGAGTAAAGGTATTTAAATTACTATTAAAGTGTACAAAGTCTTACTAAATTCGCTGGAAATGAACATTGCTTTTCTCAACTCCTCGCGTCACCTCTGAGGATTTCCCGGGTATCCCCTGAAACGTCACTATATCTCTGCTCTTTAAATGGTGTTACACGTTGTATAGAACCAATCAAAAAGCTTAGAAATGTACACAAATGCTGATCATTTGTCGATGGGAAGCCGTTTCGACTGACCGGCACGCGATTGGTCCAGCCACCCTCCTGTCAGACTCGCAGCGAGCGCTCTGTGTAATAAACAAGCTAGCAGATCTCCTCAGAAACATTAAATAATATTAATTTGAGAAATGTCGCTGTCAAAAGTGAGCAAAGTTGCCAAAGCGTCATCAAGCCCCTTGGCCATTGCACACTGAGTCCGCGTTTTTTTCGTATGCGTTTTTTCCGTATGCGTTTTTTCGTATTGATTCGGTGGCTCCGAACTGTCAAAACACCATTTAAACTGCTTGCTACGGATGCGAAAAACTTACGATTGTTTTTATATAACGGATGAAAGTGTCGTAGTGTGCACGCGTGATTGACATAACGTGATTGACAAATGTGAATGAGTGTAGCAATTTATCTGCAAGCAGAATCCATTACAATGTGTTTGATTAACCCAATATTTAACTGTTGGTATCTCCGTTATGAATTTGTTACGCTGTTATTGTCAACTAGCCTACACTAAGATATGATTGCATAGACTAGCATTATTTGATCTCTGCCTCTCACTTTCTCTCTCTTTCTCTCTCACACACACACACACACACACACACACACACACACACACACACACACACACACACACACACACACACACACACACACACACACACACACACACACACACACACACACAGACACCCTCTCTCTCAAGCAAAAATGTAGCACCTCTGTTCAATCTTTCTGATTTTAGTACATTTTTGTAAAAGGTAGGCCTACTGTTAAATTATTTATTCAAATAAAAACTTTTAAAATAATTTGAGCTTCAGCCTGGTTTAATAGCATTTATATATTAATGTCTTTGGTCAAATTAAGCTGTAAAATAAATAGTTTATCCCTTTAAATGTAATGGATTTTGAAAGATATCAACAAAAAATGGGCAAAAAACTTTAAAAGCGATTTTCTCAGGTTTTCAATTGGAAAAAGAGGGCAGACGACCATAATTCAAATGTGTATATCTTTACAACCATTCAAGGTATGACTTTGACTAGGATATCAATTGAAAGCTTATGGTCTCCTCTTTCCATTAATACCAAAATCTCAATTTTTAAATTTGGGTCACTGTGACTCATTTTGCTGGATCAGGTCACATATGAAGACAGGGTTCTACAGCCCCTACTTCATTGTACCCAAGAAAGGTGGTGGGTTACGGCCATTCTTGGCCATTACCTGCGAACCTTGAATCGGGCCCTGCACAAGCTCCCGTTCAAGATGCTCACGCAGAAACGCATTTTTGAATGCATTCGTCCCCAAGATTGGTTTGGAGCGATCGACCTGAAGGACGCGTACTTTCATGTCTCGATTCACCCGCGACGCAAACCGTTCCTGCGGTTTGCGTTCGAGGGATGGGCATATCAGTACAAAGTCCTACCCTTCGGGCTGTCCCTGTCCCCCCACGTCTTTATGAAGGTCGCTGAGGCAGCCATTGTTCCACTCTGAGAACACCGCGTTCGTATTCTCAGCTATCTCGACGACTGGCTGATTCTGGCTCAGTCTCGGGATCAGTTGTGCGAACGCAGGGACATGGTGCTCTGTCACAAGAGCAAACTCTCCCCTGTGCAGAGGATCTCTTATCTCGGTTTGGAGTTGGACTTGGTCAACCAGACAGCATGACTCACAGAGGAGCGCGTCCGGTCAGTGTTGAACTGCTTGAGTACAATCAAGAGCAGGACAGCGGTCCCACTAAAACTTTTTCAGAGGCTCCTGGGGCATATGGCATCCACAGCCACAGTAACGCCGCTCGGATTGCTTCATATGAGACCGCTTCAGCACTGGCTTCACGGCCGAGTCCGGAGATGGGCGTGGCAGAGCGGCATGCACTGGGTGCACGTCACCCCGCACTGCCTCCAACCTTCAGCCCGTGGTCGGACCCTTCGTTTCTACGGGCAGGTGTTCCCCTAGAACAAGTGAGCATTCTCGCACAGACACTGTGCAAAGTCAGGGAGGACGAGGAGCAGGTCTTGTTTGTTGCGCTGTATTGGCCCAACCGGACCTGGTTCCCAGAACTCATGCTCCTCGCGACAGCACCTCCTTTGCCCATTCCTCTGAGGAAGGACCTACTTTCTCAGAGATGGGGCACTCTATGGCACCCGCGTCCAGACCTCTGGAAACTCCATGTCTGGCCCCTGGACGGGACTCGGAGGTTCTAGGTGACCTACCCCAAGCGGTGGTAGACACCATCACTTCTGCTAGAGCCCCCTCAACGAGTCGCCTCTATGCTCTGAAGTGGAACCTGTTCGTTGAATGGTGTTCTTCCCACCGGGAAGACCCCTGAAGATGTCCGATCATAGTAGTGCTTTCCTTCCTGAAAGATGGGTTGGAGCGAAGGCTGTCTCCCTCCACCCTCAAAGTGTATGTTGCCGCTATCACCGCACATCATGAAGCAGTTGAAGGTAAGGCGTTGGGAAAGCATGACCTGATCGTCAGGTTCCTGAGGGGAGCGAGGAGACTGAATTTGCCTCGACCCCCCTCTATACCCTCTTTGGATCTGTCTCTGGTGCTCAGCGCACTGCAGAGACCGCCCTTTGAACCACTGCAGTCAGCTGAGTTAAAGGTCCTGTCACTCCTGTGACAGTGCTCCTGACTGCTCTGGCTTCCATCAAGAGGGTAGGGGACCTGCAAGCATTTTCGGTCGATGAATCGTGCCTAGAATTTGGCCCGGCCAACTCTCACGTCCTGAGACCCCGGCTTGGATATGTGCCAAAGGTTCCTAACACTCCCTTTAGGGACCAGGTAGTGAACCTGCAAGCGCTGCCTTCTAAGGAGGCAGACCCAGCCCTGGCTTTTCTCTGTCCCGTCCGCTACTTGCGGTTATACGTGGACAGAACGCAAAGCTTCAGGACCTCAGATCAGGTCTTCGTCTGTTACGGAGGCCAGCAGAATGGGAAAGGCTGTCTACAAGCAGAGGATGGCCCACGGATAGTGGATGCCATCTCCTTGGCTTACGAAGCCCAAGGTGTGCCTTGCCCGTTTGGGTTGCGAGCACACTCAACTATAAGTGTTGCTTCCTCCTGGGCGCTGGCTCAAGGCACCTCGCTGACAGATATATGTAGAGCTGCGGGCTGGGCGACACTTAACACGTTCGCTAATTCTATAGCCTCCGCGTAGAGCTGATATCTTCCCATATACTCGCCCCCAGTGGCCAGTAGCGTGAGGGACCCGTTCTTAGTAGCCAAGTTTCCATCCATTTGTCAATTGAATTATCTGAAGTTCGGTAAAAAAAACTCATGCGAATAAAGCTGGTGAAAGTGTGTTTCCATCCAACGGCTATAAAGCGAATAAAAACCTGTACGTAATGACGTCACGTCTGTTTTGCGATCAAATTAGTATATCGAATTGATTTGAGACATTTTAAGGTGTTTCCATTCATTTTCACACTGAATCACACAACATTCAAGCAAACATTTGCGAACAAAGTTTTGCTAGACAAAATGGATCCCGCCATCTACCAACAAATTATCAATATTGCACAAGTTGTAGCCTAATAGTGCTTATGTGCCAGCTGATAGCGACATATGTAAGGGATAATGTATATGCGAGGCGGTTGTTAACCTGAATGGGTTGTATTCGCTATAACAACCGCCTCGCTATACATTATCCCGCTTATTACATGGCTACCTACCAAATAAATCAATAATTTGACACAAAATATTGATTTAAAAAGGAGTTTGATTTAAAAACGATTGTATTGCTTCCGCTAAAGAAAATAGTCCGTTCTGTCTCTGAACTGCGTCCATGGCAACGGTCTGTTTTTCATGGCAACGGTGTGTTAGCAGCGGTCTGTTATCAAGAAATAACAGACCGCATTCTACATTAGAATTCAACCAAGCCATGTAATAACAAGCTATAATAAGAAAACAACGACGCTATCAACACATTGCTATGATGATGCAGATGCACGTAAATGCCCGACGACAATGGAGGCGGCCTGTGGTGTGGGAACGACAGCGCTCCAAACAGTTCTGGGAGATCGTGGTTCAGAGACACTTCACGGAAACCCTTTGGTTGAAGCATTTTTTTGCTTTGTCCACTTACATCTGTCTTTGTTGACACCCGCCATGTGTGCGCAAACAGAGCGGAAATACTGGGCGAAAATGAACTAAAACTTCTTCTATGTTTTGTGGCGTGTTGCAACCATAAAAGGACCTAAAACTTAATCGCAATTCATTATTTATTCAGCAAATAACGTTTCCATCATCGTTTATCGCATAAGCCGTATATCGATCATGATTAAAATCCGATGAGACCGAACGGATTTCATTTGAGTCGATATTCATGAAATTCAATCGAATTTTACTGTTTCCATGAGGCATTTTCCATTCGATATCACTTAATTCGGATAAAAACGTGTGGATGGAAACATAGCTACTGTCAGCTTGCAATGCCACTCCCGCCCCAATGGGCCGGATACGTGCGTCTTTTTGCTCCAGTAGTGTTCCCCAGAAATGGCTAACCCTGTGAGTTCCTCCGTCACCCCTCCGGCAGTCAGACGTTGCAGAGCGTTTTGGTAGATATCCCCATTCGTCAGAATCACTTCTGACTCACGTTGTAGTGATCTGACGAAGGGGAACGTCTCGGTTACGAATGGTAACCCTAGTTCCCCGATGAGGGAACAGAGACGTGAGTCCCCTCGCCACAGTTGCTGAGCTTCCGCTGTACGGCCGAGTCACAGGTCCGGCTCCTCAGCGGAAATACAAGGATGTGAACGCACCTGCTGCTTATTATATGCTCGAGCTGCGATGCACAGCAGCTGGTGCAATTATCGCATGCCAATGTGCATTGGCTCGTTTAGTTTCCCTCAAAGTAGATAGGTCAGAAATCACTTCTGACTCACGTCTCCAATCCCTACTCGGGAACGAGGGTTACCATACGTAACCGAGACGTTTTTATTTATTACCAGTTCATCATTTTAGTGCTTCAACTTATGTTGCTTTGGAAATAAACTGAAATTTCTAATTTTCGTTGAGTTTGAGTTTTTCAACTAATATTTATATTTTATTTTAGCTTTATTTCAATTAACAGAAATGTTTTTAATAGGTTTAATTTTAGATAATAATAACCCTGGTATATAATAAATAATAGGTCTGTCTGTTAGTTTCAAAACGTGATTACTTGAAACTTAAAGAAGAAAAAAATTGTGCAGAAATAGAAAATGGAAGAATAGAACTGTATGTGATGATGTCTGAGCATAAGAATTAGCAAAGCAGTACTCTGATCTTGCTTTAACATGACCATTGTTTTTAGCATCTGAATTTTTATAAAGAAAATGAAGTGAGCTCAATACATTGATGGAAAGACATGTACTGTATGAACATTAACATTTGCTAAGCATTTAGTTACCATTTGACACACAAGCATAAAGTCACAGACAAGGCTTAAGACTAAAAATGTTAGTGCCATCTCAAGATGCAACACCAGTAATGTTTTTTTTTCTAAGGCACGTTTATAAAAGCCACTTTAATGTCCTGATTGAACTAAGGCCTAATCCTGGCTTGATCTAAACCCTGTCTGTGAAACCAGGCCTTAGCTGTCTAAACTTGGTTTTACAGTATGTGCACATGATGACTGTTCCTCTGTTTCCCCTCGTTTCTCAGCACGTTGTATTTGTGGTGAAATTCTTCGTGGCGTGGCTGATTCCAGATGTGCCGTCAGACGTGAAAGCGCGTATAAAGCGGGAACGCTTTCTGGTTCAGGAATACCTGCACAACTATGAAGTGGAGAAACTCAAGATGCAGCTGAGCCAGAGTTTCTGCCTGTCCACAGAAACGGCCTCACTGCTGCCCTCTAGTCCTAGTAAACACCAGGTGCTCTCTGAATGTATTTGAACATCCATGAGCCCTCAGGACTAATCAAATGTACTGTACACTGCAAAGCATGGAGGAATCGAATCTTCGGGACCCCCTTCAAATATTTATTGCAAAAAAACTGCCTGCCCTCATCCAGACAACTGCCAGAACTTTTACAAAGAACGACCCGTCTAACAATTATGCAAACCTGCAGCTTTTTCCTGCTTGCGGTTTATGGGAGAACAGTACCTCTGTGTTGTGTTTTTTTTTTACATGTCCGGAGTGCACTTGTATAACTACACTCTTTCAATGGAGAAAGGCTTGGAGACACATCACAGTGATTTAAACTGCAAACCCTCTTATGTTGCCTCAAGAGCAAGTTCAGATATGACCATTAAAAGACTTATGAAAATGTTTTTCGAAGGCAATAAAGCTTTTACGTCTGTCCAGCTTGTTGCCATAACCTTTTTCTTTTGAAGATGTATCTGCATGTTTTTCCCTGTATGTATGACTGTGAAAGAGGTACTTGTAGTCTTTTTTGTTTGTTTTTTGCTTTTCTTTTTCTGATCTGTCAGGGTTTTTTTTTTAATTTTTTTAAGATTTTTTTTAATTTAACAGTTAATATTTGTTTTTGTCCAGCTGCAGTTTTTCCCCCCTTTTGAAACTCATAATAGCATCATAATTTCTGTAGTGCTTGCATTATCATGTTTCTCAGAGTATTTATATTTTATTGTTGATATTTTTTTAATTAATACTGTACCTTGTAGAAAATTTGCTACCCACACATTCTGTTCAATGTAATATTAAAATGTAGATATTTTTGTTATTATTATTAGCTTGCTTCAAGGATGTATTTATTGCTTTAGAATAATCATATAACTGATTTATTATCAGGTTGGAAAGATGGATCGTGGAAGGATTGTGTTTTAAGCTCTATAATGACTTGCTATGTATTTTCTGATGCTTCAGAAACTCAAGCCATTATGTATCACCTCATTCTGTCAATGTTTGCACATATCGTATATCTGAGGATAATGAACATTAGCTCTTGTCTTTAATCATGACTAGGAGAACACTAGTCTTTTTTTTCATTATATTGTTTCACTGTAATTGAGTTCTGCACAATTGCTCTTAACAGGATCAGTTCAGATTTTTGCCATCAGTTCTCCGTGCATCAGTGAATGATATTCACCCTGATAACTGCATTTGATATTACAGCAGTGATGGGGCAAATTATTTCAGGGAAACAGGCTGTCAGAGAACATTTTTGAGCTGCCCCATCCAGAGATGTTTGGGTTACTACATTCTGTAGCACTGTTGATGAACACTATTCACTCAGTGCCAACCATCCTCTACAGAGACTTGACTGGTTTGAAAACAAGCAAACATGTTAATATTATGTCCCAGGTGTTTGAAAGTGTCTCATCAATTTAACTAGACATGACTTCCATGTACACAACATTTTGTGAGCCATACATGTTAATTTCACACAAATGTGTTATAAATTCTCTCTATATATATATTTTTAGCCTGTCGAGTGATCTATGCTGTCTTTTATTGATCTTTTATGGATAATACAATTACTGTTTACAGAATTATTCTGATTATTGTGTGTTGCTATACTTGTAAAAAAAAAAAAAAATATTCAAAACAAAACATAATCTATGTGCCCAATGTGACAATATTTAATAAATGTTACAGGGACATTTTAAAAATATCAACAAAAAAAATTGCACTTAGTTAGGATTCCTTTGTGTTCAGATGAGAACGTCACCCATGCCTTTGCCTTAATTATTTTCTTTGACAATGATACTTATGTATGTGTATTTTTTATTTGGCCTACAAATGTTTACAGAATGAGTTGTATGAAAGCCGTGTGAAAAAAAAAAAGTGAATATTCATGAATCAAGGTTTTAAAAGAATTTATTGTTTGCACTCCAATGACGAGAATGTGCCAAAATAAAGTAAATGAAGTATATCACATGTGTTAGCACTTGTTGTGCGTCCTCTGCACTGTCTGCATTATGGTAAATGAACACAAGATGGCGCCTGCGCTTCACTAAGCGCGCCATCGTCAACCTGTTGTGTGCCTCTTTCAAGGACGCGCACAGCGTCGCAACAGCGCAGTTACTTTCCCATGATGAAGAGCTCTGTGATTTATCAAGATATCAAAATAATAAATTACTAGTAACTTATGAAAATGCCCCACCAGCATATCCCGCATTATTCCCAGCCTTTAAAAACAGACTTAAAATTCAAAATGATCTGTATTGGCCTCGAATGTGACATACGCGCACATACAAGTGCAATTTGTATTTATTTATTTTAGCTGTGGAGGACAGTGAAACATAGGGAGGTATTGCGACTGCGAGATGTGTATGAATTATTAATACGCTTTTTCTTCACACCAGCACACGCACTTGGAGGGGGAAAACACCCCTCATTCGGTTTCCATAGCACCGCCCCCAGGAGGCTTGCACGGCCTTTGATGGAAAACAAGCAATAGGCATAAAAGCACAAATGCAGAAACTTCGAATGTCACGTCACGTGCCTTTCATACAGCCTACGCATCGAAAAACTATCATTTTCCCGTACGTGGAACATAATCAGATCATCTGAGGACAAAATCAAAGAAAATGTGAATGGAATGTGAACATTGTCCGCCCTCTCCAACCCCTCCCAAAGCAAGTGAACCGCTGCTGCTGGCACACTGAGGGATTGATCCGCCTTGCGCGCAGCACACACTGCTAGTTGGCAAAGGAGTGGCGGCGGGAGCTCGCGCCGCTCTGATCGCGAGACTGTCGCTGACCTTGGTGCTGAACGCTTTCACCTCCCTTAACTGTCACTTTACACCTAAAAAAGTGACAGTGCGAGACAACGAACTGGACCAGTTCTTATTTGATCATACCTCGTTTTTTATTTGTTGTAATACGATTTTATTTCCAACTCAATTTGAAGCTAACAATAATTTATTGACTCAAATCTGAGATGGCATCGCGTGCCCTTATCGCACGCAGGGCAGTTTGTGAGTTTATAATTATGAGTAGACAGAGCCAGGGCACTTCTGATATCTCTCTTGTGTAGGCGGATTTTTTTTTTTTTTTTTCGCTCGTGAATTTTCCTCATCTGTCTTACTGAATCATTGATCCGCTGGGTATCGGTCCGGTATGCTCTGTCATCTCACACAGTGACATGGTACTTTAACATTACCGGGGGAAAAACGAGGGATTATCACATTTGGACATGGAGACTCCGAGGGAGCCTGGTTTTGTGCCCAGCAAAGAGGGGCTGAAGCAACTAGCGGGGAAGACACTGGGGCGCATGTACAAGTAAGATATTTTAACATTTTCCAATTGATTCAGTCATTTTAAATTAATAGGCCTAGATATGTGCATAGTGTGGCTCTGAATACATATGAACTTTAGCTATAGCTATAACGGAACAAAAAATGCGCGAATTTGTGGCTAGTTTGATCTGTTCAATAACGAGTTTCCCCGGTCGGGTTTGGCGTCACGCCTCACGGAGACGTGCAGAAAATTATGTAATTCTGCATAATCTTGGGAGGAGGTGATGGAAGCATGCAAGTTTTTTTATCTTGAAAGGTTGTCATTGTAACCCAGTGATTAAAATGCATTTATTTTATGCATAGTAATCGTTCGATCCCCTTGAGTGTATCTTCTCTTTTTTTAGAGATGATTGACATACTTGCAAAAAAGACCACGATTGAAATCATATGAGAAAATCGGTTGATCCATAATCATTTAACGTTGCTCCTTGAAATTGAGTTATTTTTGTGCGCGTGCCTTTTTAAAAAAACCCTTTTTTGTAATTTATGAAAAGGGAAAAAAGATCGAGCACCTCGACCATAGGAACGAATTGTTCTTTCGTAACTGAAAATACCTTTCCACTACATTTCATACATGTGTCTCATCATATTTCAGTTTTTTCGTTTACTTATAGAAATTTTGTAGTCTGGAAAAAAAGAGTATTTTCCAAAATACAGGGATATTGTCTTTTATTTGTCTACTGATATTAAACAACTGAATTGACATTCATAATGCAGTTCATGTGCATTTTATGCAGTTTACACGTGCAAAATATTACAAAATAAAATGCATTTAATTCCGTCACATCTGCTAATTAAATCATATCAATGAATCGAAATTTATGACATTTTTAATTTCTTTAAACAAATATATTCCTACGTGTTTGCACATTCATTTATTGAATCTATCTGCACATACTATGTTTTCATTAATAATAATGAAATAGTAAATAACTGTAAGTAAATAACTCTTTTTGGATACCCATGTCACTGGTATAATAATATTAATATCGTGTTAGTGAATATGAGTGGACCTAAGCCCCTGTGAATGTAAATAAGGTGAAGGTGAAGGGAATGCTGCAATGCGGTATACAGTGCGCTTTACAGCAGCACACGAAGCCTGTGGAGTTTACATAAAAATATCTGTGAAAAAAAACAGAAATATGCAAACTATTCCTGCAGGCCATTTCGATACCTATAGTCTAAATCTGTCCGTGCAGTTTAGAGTAGGCCTACTTGTAAAAATATATATATTTCAATTAAATTAAATGCCAAAAGGATATTTTGATGCGTTTGTGATTGTAACGATGATTGTTGCTTCAATAATAAAAAGTGATGCAATTCCTATTAATTGGTTCATTCGGACCACAGTCGTTATAGTGTCCTTCAAGGAGTCTGACAACTCTCTTCTGACATATGCAGAGTGCTAGAAAAGAGGCAAAAACCTGGCGACAACATTGAATTGACCGAGGATGGACGGCCTTCCCAGACCAGTGAGAAAAAGCCACCTTTGTGCGACTGCACGTGCTTCGGACTTCCGCGCCGCTACATCATCGCCGTCATGAGCGGCCTCGGGTTCTGCATCTCCTTCGGTATTCGGTGCAACTTAGGCGTGGCAATAGTGAGCATGGTGAACAACAGCACCATTCACCTGAACGGAAAGATCGTCATCAAAGAGGTTTGTGCGCGTGGCACGCTTGGATTTTATATGTTCACGTCAGCTTCGTGACACCCCCACTCACAGCCCATAAGCGTACACACACACACACACACACACACAGAGAGAGAGAGA
Organism: Rhinichthys klamathensis goyatoka; assembly: GCF_029890125.1. Lineage (NCBI taxonomy): Eukaryota > Metazoa > Chordata > Actinopteri > Cypriniformes > Leuciscidae > Rhinichthys > Rhinichthys klamathensis. The sequence continues at coordinate 676,279 of NW_026606597.1, forward strand.
GAGAGAGAGAGAGAGAGAGAGAGAGAGAGAGAGAGAGAGAGAGAGAGAGAGAGAGAGAGAGAGAGAGAGAGAGAGAGAGAGAGAGTCTGAAATCAATTTATGAAAATACAAAAAATAACAAAGGGAATAATTCAAAAGCACAATGGTTTGTTGGAAAGAGGCTTAGTGAATGCCCCACTAGCTTGGAAAATATTGAAAACAAGTAGCCTGCTATGCAACAACAACAAAAAAATGACCTTGGTTATATCAGCCTCAAATTGATTAACTCTTCAGCTGGAAACTAATCTTTCGCTCTTGTCATTTCACAATAATCAATGCACATTTTGTGCTAACCTATATGTTTAAAAAAATAAAAGTTCATCTTTTCCCATAACGAATGCTATCATATAGGCTATATTATATTTTAACCTGTTATTAGTGGTGTGTGGAAACGTGTGCATATTAGCTGAAGAATTTTCATATTTTTAGTTGTCTCGCCTTTTACAGACAGGATTTGCAATCTGATATTTTCTGGTATTTCTCTTCCATAGAAGGCAAAGTTCAACTGGGACCCGGAAACAGTTGGAATGATCCATGGCTCGTTTTTCTGGGGTTATATTGTGACACAAATTCCCGGAGGATACATTTGTTCTAGACTGGCGGCAAACAGGTAAAGCTTTAGAAACATAGACTGGTATGTATTTGTTAATTCATTCAGATTATTATTATTTATATTAGTATTATTTCAGTAATTAATTGCTTTTAAAGTCGCATTTGGTTGATATATTTTCCACATTGCAATACTAGAAAAAGCCCAATGGTAACGAAAGAACATTAATATGCTAATTAATTGTTAACAATTTTACTAACAATGAATATTCTATAACAATACTTTATTTTATTGATGAATTCTATAATTTAGTTTTAAACGGATCACAGATGTTTGTCCCTAATGTTGCATCTTACGCCCGTTAGCCTACTAAAAGATGGTGTCGCCCACGTTTTCCAAACCAGCAGATCGCGCACAGAGCTTCTGCACATAACAGGAGCTGGCAAGTTCAAATGCAGCCAGTGCCGCATCTCCAGGTGTTTGTCAACCCAACACGAAAGCAGTGCGAAAATAATGCCTAACAAGGAATTTCGTTAAATAGCTATTACAAATATATTTGAAATGTATTAAACATTATTGAATGTAATAGTAGAACTAATTATTACATGGCTTCAGTCATAAGACTATATAAAAATAATTGAAATAAATAGTCTATTTGAAATAAGCAATAGCCGAATTCGCATTTGCAAAATCAAGCTGCAAAAATTGGCTATAGGCCTACTTCCGTGGTGCGTTCTTCGTTGTATTCATTAGCTAGCTAATAAGCCTACTATGACTGCATACTGTAGGCTATTATTTAAGACACTTTGGTTATTCATAGCGCCTACTGGATCTGCCTGTCATTGGAAGACGAAGAGGATGATGGGAGGAGCTGATTTTGCACAAGTGCAACCCAACCTCCAATTTGTTTTATTGATTGGTTGATTGTGTAAAGACTTGTAAGGAGGACACGCATTTTGTGTGAAATTAATTTAGTTATAGCCTATTATAGCTTACTTAACTTTCTGCATTATTATAGTTTATAGTGATTCAATTTTGTTACAGAAAACGAAGAAAGGAGAAAGATCTCTAACTTACGAAATTTTTTATTAAAATACCGATGTTTTGGAAAACGTCTCAAGTGCTTCAAACGTTTCCATTTTAAGGCCATGGTCAATATTAAAGAAGGCATAGGCTAATAGCCTACATCGCTGTTCTAATTTTATTATTATAATATAAACCTTATCAATACTATTTTTTATTCAAGTTTTCAAGGGGAAAGGAAATCAAATAAATAAACAAACGAATAAATCAAGGCTTCAGACAGACAGGCAGAGAGAGTTCATTGCTATGGTTGACGAGTCTGCTCGTGTTTCGGTGTTGCGTGAGTGGCAGACTGAAGGCTGACCCGTCGTGTGAGTTGTAGGATTAGACTCTGTCTGTGGGGCATTCTCCACCTGTTAATGAGGTCCCGGGGGGAACCGTGTCTAATCTGCTCAATGAGGGGGGCATGGCAACCAGCCCCGGACATGCTGCCAGAGGGTTTGGCAGTGCCTCATATATCACACAACAAATTTATAAAAAATAAAACTACCATGTCGGTAGCTGGACATATTTGGAACATTGGACACAATTGGTTCTCGCTAAAACATCTGTTTTGATGGTTTGCCAACAATGTCAAGGATCGACATAGCTGTGCAATTGTGTTAACTCAGTAGGCTACGTCAAATCTTTGACATAATTGACGTCGCAGTTCTGCTAAATTATACATCAGTTCTCAGTTCATATTTCGGCTATTGGTTGACGTGATTGAGATCTAATAGAATCAGCGAGTCTCGTGCCGGAGAACTCCCTCAATCCGATTAGCGAGTGCCGGTGGGAGAGAGGTGAGAGAAAGGATCTTGAGCTCTACAGGACGTCAGGAAAATTGGAAATAAATGGAAACCGGTATTTCTTCTGTGGCAGTAGGTGCTGGCTTCACCCCGAGCGACCAATATCCCTGTTTTTGTTGTTGTTGTTTTTCTACACAGAAAGAAGATTTGAATTGTAGGCTATATTATAGGCCTATTTTTTGGTTTAAAGTAGAGTTTAATGAAACCAAAATATTACATAGGTGAAATAGAACAGCCTTAAACACTAGAAATAATGTAAAAATTAAAGAATGTTTCTTTTTTTGCATTCTATAATCCAATGGTCTATATAATGAAACCATGTTTCCATCTGTTATTCAGGGTATTCGGCGCAGCCATTTTCCTCACGTCCACACTGAACATGTTCATCCCCTCAGCTGCACGTGCTCACTATGGTTGCGTCATATTCGTCAGGATATTACAAGGGCTTGTAGAGGTATTACGATTTTCTCTCATTTCATTCTAATTGCTTGTTTGCTAATAACGATCTAATATCATAACCTTCTATAGGTATTCATATCTAAAATTTGGGCTCTTGCCTTTGGTGGATATTTTCTCAAAAAGCCATTTGTGGGAATTCTTCCTAAGCCCATGGTACTGTAACAATCAGTTATGGCCTGAGGATATTCTGAGAGAATAGTAACCCAGGCTTTGTCTTTTGTACAGCTGCCTGTATTGATCTGTAGAGGCACATGTGCCTATAAATAGACAACTAGATTACTTCCATCATGACAACAATGTATAATATAATATATTATTATTCTTTTATTTATAACAAATGGAATATTAATTTGCATTTAAATTGATTTATTTGATGTAATGTTTTATAAATAAATACAAATTTAATAATCTCAAAATCTGTCTAAGCACATTTCTTTGTAATATAAACCTGATGTGTAGTATTATTGTTATCTAGGGTGTGACCTACCCAGCCTGTCATGGGATCTGGAGTAAATGGGCTCCTCCACTGGAAAGAAGCCGTCTAGCCACAACCTCTTTCTGTGGTAATTTACATCTTTATTCTCTTTCAAGCAAATATTATAGATTAGTGGATAGTAAAGAAAATCGTGTGTCATTATATTTTGTTTAGTTGCCTCATTATTGTGTGCATGTTAAAATTTCAAGATACATTCTAGGAAACATTATTTATGCATGGACTGTATTTTCCTGTGTTGTTTTAAGGCATGTATTCAGCGATTTTGATTTGAAGCTGCCAGAGTTGAAGCTGTTTTTGCTTCCATTTGAGCTCTCACGTGGCCCCTCATCCTCTCCCGTTCTGTAGGTTCCTATGCTGGAGCTGTCATTGCCATGCCTCTAGCTGGGATCCTGGTTCAGTACACTGGCTGGTCATCTGTTTTCTATGTCTATGGTAAGAGTGGTTTGTGTGTGCACCACTGTATGAGCCATGGTTATAGTGTGAAGCATAATTGAGTGTGCTTAACGGTCTTGATGAGTGTATTTTAGTAAGTGTAGTATGGATCAACTCTGTACTGATGCTGAGTAAAGATTTTTCCTCTGATGCTGCCATGTGTCTATCCTCTGCACTGACACTGAATCTGCCTGTCCCTGCGCCAAGAATTAGCACGCTCTGTCTGGAAAGCAATGAACTGTAATCCATTTAGTTATATGAGGAGTTTTCAGTCAGCTGATCTTCCTGTCTGCTTCTTATCTGACATCAATTTATGATGTTTTGTCTTAAGATCAACATCTAAGAATTCTTTGTTTCTCTTTAGGGTGTTTTGGGATGTTCTGGTATATGTTCTGGATCTTGGTGTCATATGAGAGCCCAGCTGTACATCCCACCATCACTGCTGAAGAACGCTGCTTCATTGAGGAGAGTATCGGAGAGAGCGCTAAGCTGCTGGGACCTGCAGAAGTGAGTTACCCCAAACATAATCACACTCCAAACTTCTAGCTGGATATGGCTCAGAAGAAAATATCACAGCACAAAATGCTTGACTGAAGGACTCAAGTCCTAAAAAGAGATGGTTTGACTAATGGAATAACATCCCCTCTCATGCAAACCTATAAACATCACTCTTATAATTATCTGTAATTATAATACTCAGTTGTTGCTTGACACAAATCTAATTCATATGGTTGTGCTTTGAAAGATTATAGAGATTAATGGCCCTTGCACACTCCAGTCCAAAATTCGCCTCAGAAACTTTAGTCCGTCATAAAAAAAAATCGGATCGGGTTCGATTTTCTGTGTTTTTCGCATCCGTAGCAGTTTGAATGGTGTTTTGACAATTCAGAGCCACCGAATCACGGATACGAAAAAACGCATACGAAAATTTCGGACTCAGTATGCAGGGGCTTAACAGCATAATGTGCCATTGTCTATTTATTTTGACATCAGGTTAATAATTGGCACAAGGATAGGATATTTTTTGTTTTAAGATTTTGATCTTCTTTAAGATTGGGAGCTTTGATGGAGAGAGAAACCCCTGTTTGCAGTTTCTGTGAACAAAATTATGACATTGCTGTAGTTTAAAACTTGTTTTGAGTGATTTGCAATTTGATAGAGGGTCAATGAAACCATAGAATTATTTCAATTTCCCCTATTATGCTATTTTAAAGGTTCCTAATTTTATTTTGAAGGTCTCCTACAATAGGTTTACATGCATCCATGGTCAAAAAACACTTTAATTTTCTCATAATATACATTGCACTTTTTTCACAGTATTTGAAATGTCTTGATAAAGGATTCACTCTCTCTTAACCCCTCCTTTCCGAGAGCTTCTGCTCTGATTGGTCAGATGGCCCAGTCTGTTGTGATTGGTCTACTGCTTACAGCACGTGTTGGAAATGAAACACCATGACCGTGGCCCTGTCCCAAATGGCGCACTTCATGCAGACTTTCGGTCTCGTGGACTTAAATTGCGTGTGATCGCAGAGTCTACGAGTTCGTAGGCCGTCCCATTTAGCATTTTAACGCTCTGAAGTGTGCTCAGCAGCGCCCCCTTTGTACCCTTGAAGCGGTCTTCCGCGAAGCCCGCATAGATGCAGGCTCCACCCACTTTAACTACCCAGGAATCCTTGCGAAAGGCCAATTAGACAACGGATGGGAGGAGATTTCGCTCAGACAATTGTTAACATGGCTGAGAAGAAAATATTTAAGTGTAATTATCATTACGGTTTTTATGACAAGTTTATACAAACATTATGATCATCGACCAGTGGTTGATGTCTCAAACATAGGCTAATAACAGCGAGCTGAATAATACGATCGCATTATGATTCATTAAATAAATAGAACAGAATGTCAGGGCTTTACTGAGTCATATGTGAACACAACAACAATAGGCAGCATATTTCCCCGAACCTGTAGCTCCTGTCCATAACAACAATCAGACCGTCTTCCTGTTTCCGGCGTGACGATCGAGTCTGTCCCAAAAATACCTCTCAATGCGCCCTCGCGGACTCGCGCTAAGGGCCCTGTAGGTCTGCACTACATGACGTCACCGAAGTGTGGACTCTGAGGAAGTCCACAAGTCCGGAGTGTGCCATTTGGGACAGGGCCCAAATCAGATTTTTAGCTCCAGAGACTTCCTCAGCACTTGCATATACAGTATAAACAGTAACAATGGCATTGGTTTTAAGTCCTCATCCTTTGGAAGAGCATGCAAAGTGGATTTACAGAGCAAAAAAAACTGTCTTCTCGACATGTCGACATTCTCAGCTACAACTACATTGTTTAAGGGTGGGCCAAAGTACTAAGTAGACATTGTTCGCGTCAATGAAGACCATAGGCTGGCATTATGCAAATTTGTTACAAACTTACGTAGATTATGTTACCCTGGAATTGCTGACGACTCATTTCGGCAGTTCAGAATCAACTCTTTCTTTTAGGAGACAATCATTTTATGTGTTGTGCACTTTGTTCTTTAAAACTTTGCAGACCTTTTACATGAAACCTTTTTACATAAAAGGTAATATTTGAAAAAGCATATTAGGGGATTTTTAAGCCAGGATGTGTTGAAAAACATGAGGAGATAAATGTGTGGCCACCAAAACATGTTGCCTTTAAAGTAGGCTATAAACTTATTTTGTTAATCTATTGTGGTCTTATAGATTTTGAGGTAGAGGCCGATATATTCAGTGTCACCATATGAGGATATCTAATTAAATCTGTAACATATCAAATACATATAAGAGAAGTCTTGCACATTAGTTGTTTTGATGCTATAAAATGTCAGTCAGCTAATACTTTGATTTCTTTGGTGTAAATGCCATGCACTCCTAGAGTACATCAGTACTGACAAAAAATCTAAAATGTTCAAGACATGACAGATAAATGATGTTTTATTAACAAAGTTCGGGAGAAGCACGTTCAGATAATTAACACGGGTGGAGAGCACTCAGCAATCATGATTAAAACGTGTATATATAGACTCAGCAGTCTCACCTCATTTCTCTGACAGTTTAGCAGCGTCCCTCCACCACCCCTTCTCCACTCTTCTAGTCCTAAACCACTTTACATACATACAGGGGGGAGTACTCTGGGTTCGGGCCGAATTCTGAGCTCGGAGCCCTTCCCCCTGGACAGCACGCCAAATACGCATTATACTTTATTCCCCTTAATTGTATGTAAGTGTGAACTCGTGAAAATCATTATCAGTATGGGTATTATTGTAACACTTCACTCAGTAAGCTGCAATACTAATTTCTCCTACAGAAATTCAAGACGCCTTGGAAGAAATTTTTCACGTCCATGCCTGTCTATGCAATCATTGTGGCCAACTTCTGCAGGAGTTGGACCTTCTACTTGCTGCTCATCAGCCAGCCTGCATACTTTGAGGAGGTGTTTGGCTTTGAGATTAGCAAGGTAATTTCAGTTTAGCTTTTATATTGCATGCATTTAAATTGGTATTTGTTTTATACAAAATGCATGATTGATTAAAAAATGAACAATTACTTAATCAGCGATTGGATCAAAATGCCTAGCCTTAGTATCTAAGTTGCATATGATTTTTGACTATAATTCCATTGTATATCAGTAAATGGGTGACCTTTGTCATTCCCTAAGGTCTGAAATAGGTTGATGAATTATTCATTGTGAATAGTTCATGATGAATTATTCATTAATCATTTATTGGTGATTTAAGTCTGTGCTTGCATCTCATTTTGCTCTTGTTTCCTCACTTCCTACAGTTAAACCTGAAATCATGTCTTTGCGTCTAGTTGTAGAATTAACATACTAATTAATAGTGATGCCTTGCATATTACAGTAATGTTGCATGTCAATTGTTTTTTTTTTTTATGTGCAATTGTGTAACGTGTAATTAACTATTTCATAATGGTTGTCACCATGTACATTTAAGTAAAATCTAGTCTTTGCTCAGTTTTATTGTAGATTAGACTTTGGACTTTTCTCTCTTTTCTGTGGTGGAACCACATCTTTGGTCAATTGGTCATGAGATGCTTCTGAGCTTGACGGCTGCTGTCTTATTCAGGTTGGCATGCTGTCAGCCCTGCCCCATCTGGTGATGACCATTATCGTACCCATTGGAGGACAGTTAGCTGATTACCTTCGCGCCAAAAACATCCTGTCAACTACAACAGTTCGGAAGATCATGAACTGCGGAGGTGAGTGGAGCCTATTGCAGGTACACACACAGAGCCATATAGCTCCTACATGGCTGAATTTTGGTTAAATCCATGTGAACTAGGAATGTTAAATGAGAATTTTTCATCAACCTAAATATTTCACACTTTTTCCCTTTCGGCATTTCCTCTAAATATATTTTTATTGTCATTTTATTTGTCTATTTTAGCTTAGTGAATTGTTTATCCACATGTCTTTATCTTTCACAGGCTTTGGGATGGAGGCCACTCTATTATTGGTTGTTGGTTACTCGCACAGTAAAGGGGTGGCCATTTCATTCCTTGTGTTGGCTGTCGGCTTCAGTGGATTTGCAATATCAGGCAAGTCCTTGGGGAAACAATATGTCTGATTTAATAATTTCCCATGCAAACCTGCCGTTTACACACAACAATGACAAGAAAAAGCAGCAATAAAAAGCAACCATATGCAGCCAGGGAAGACTGCAAATAATGCCTTATTTGTAACAAAATACCATTGTTCTCCTTTTTTCACTCAAACACACTCTTCGTCCACTGCAGCTTGGAAGGAATAAGTGGTTTTGCTGGACTTTTTAAATAATTCATACACACTGTCCCCTGAGAGCAGCCTCACAGGCAGCACATCCAGACAGAGCACTCAATGAGGGAGGGCCTCCGCTCTACAAGATGGCGTATCTTTCTATTTTTAGTCTGTATCTCCAACATCATGTTAGTGATACTGAAAAAAATGTGCACTCTTGATACAGAACAGTATAGAACTGAAACGGAGTGTTTGAAAATATCTTTCTGTAATATTGTTTGTTGCAGTGTTATTTTAGTATCACTCACTATACTAACCTATTATAGTTTTTGTTCATATTTTAAAGTAGATTTTTTTTTCAATGTCTATATACTGTAGCTGTACTTCACAAAATTAGAAATATTGGAAACTAGCTGAAATAAAGTTAATGTTTTTATTTATTTAATTTGATTTCAGTTAATGTTTATTATTTAATGTTATGAAAATATTTTTTAATGGTTTTGGTTTTAATGATAATATCCGTGGTTTGTTGTTATTAACGCAGTGCCAAATATAGAAAAAAATATAATTATTTACAGTTATTTCACTTTTCGTAAGATGTTAATACAATTTAAACCTCTATTGTCCATCAGGTTTCAATGTCAATCATTTAGACATCGCTCCTCGCTATGCCAGTATCCTCATGGGAATCTCTAATGGTGTGGGAACTCTGTCAGGAATGGTGTGTCCTCTTATAGTGGGTGCCATGACCAAACACAAGGTAAGACCACTTTGAATTGTCAGGACTTTCCTTTGAATTCTAGGTGTTTAGTACTATGTGTTTGGACTGGATGCCTTGAAAGCTGATGTTGGTATAGAAGGTTGAGTTTTTGTCATCTTGATTCTTTCATATTTTGTTATACCTTTCTCCATATTCATTGTCAAAAGTGCTCAGATTTAACTGCATGTTTATTTCATGTGTTATTCTTGCAGCTCCCAGGATGGGTTTCTTTATGTCAATGAATACTTGACAACTCTTTTATCCTTTCAGACCCGAGAAGAGTGGCAGTATGTGTTCCTTATCGCTTCCATGGTGCATTATGGCGGTGTAATCTTCTATGGCATCTTCGCCTCGGGGGAGAAGCAGCCGTGGGCAGATCCGGAGCAGACCAGTGAAGAGAAGTGTGGTTTCATTGATGAAGATGAGCTGGCTGAGGAAACAGGGGACATCACCCAGAGCTACAGTGCCCTGGGAGGTCCAGCCAAGACCTACGGGGCCACCACGCAGTTGAACGGAGGATGGGCAGAAGGATGGGATAAACGAGAGGTGTTTGTACAGGATGGTGTGGAAGAAGAGGGTTACGGATACAGGCAGGGTGGGGATTACTCCTAGACCTTGCAAATATGACACACACACACACACAGACACAGACATACACAAACATAAACATACAGTGGCGCAAAAAAGTATTAAAAAAAACATCACAAGTCACAGTTGAAAACGTGTAAATTCCATTGCATTAAATAACAAGATATCAAACCAAGTGCAATCTGCAACAAATCAGCTTTTCTTTAGTGGATGTATGAAGTGTCCATTTGAAGTCTTTTCATAAATATGTAGTTATATATAAATAATGTATATGATATATCGTTATATCATCAAACCTAACAAACTTGTTTTTGTAAGATGTTTAGCTTTAAAAAAAAAAAGAGCTAATGTTATGACATTTATACATTTTAACTATGACTTAAACATCCAGATACTTTTTGAGCCACTCTACATACAGCACAGTATAAAAATATATGATAGATTTTGTAGGGTCTGTGAGCCCTGAAAAAAAGATGTACAAAACCCTAATAATTGTTATGTTTGCACAAATTGAAATGATCAAATCCTACATTTAAATATGGATTTAAATGTGTCAATTATACAAAGGGGGAATTCCATATCAAAATTGGCTGACTGTAAATGTTCTATGTATTAAAAAGTAGAGTAACTTCATTTCAAGTGCAATCGTGCATCACAAGTTTTTCACCCCATTATTCTGAGCCTTTGCAACATAAAGAAGCCTTTAGAGTTAGTCGGGCAACTGGCTTCCAGAACTAAGGCTCAGATAATGAATCTCATCCATGGAGAAAAACTGCTATAGAGAATTCCAACCAAGCAACAGGTTTACACTGTCTTTTTTCTGATTGCACTAAGGGAGCTGGACAATGTCATTTAACAGCACACAAAGTGAGTGTTTATATCTCATTATGTGTTACTTGTCCATCGTATAATTCATATTTCTGAGAGATTAAAGAGGACTTTGGTCTTTGACACTGCAGAGAAAAAAAGCACAGTTGTTTAGATGACATAAAAGCAACAAAAAATGTTTCTCAAGCTCAGCAGGTTGTTTCAATTGGATGGTGCTGTTCTATTTGGTGTCTGGTGTAATAGATGAAACTTGGGAAGGGGTTCGATTTTAAATCATTGGAAATGCCTGGGAACATTATCGCAAAAGCTACAAAAAGCGAAAGCACAGGGTGTCAAAACTCCAAGACTCTTTAAATTCCATTCCATTCTTTTAACTCCATGCCATTTTGACATCTGTGAATGTTAGTTATGCATGGGTTAAAATAGTTTTTGTAAATGTTGTTTTTTATTTTACTATAACTATGTTCTTTTACTTTACAAAACTGTTACTGACGTGTCAATTTCTTTGCACAATTAACCAAAGGTAACCTGTAGTGTGGGATTTTAGCTGGGATGGGGAAAAAGTGTCCATTGGGAAAACAAGGGAGAACCTGTCTAAGGGCTGACACAGTCCTAGCAGCAGGTAATGACCATATTCACAACGCATTCTCACCCCAAGGCGTCACTAAAATGACAATTTTGACCATGCTTCAATATTCGACGCTTTAGGCACCCTTTAGCGTCAGTTACATGACGCGATCCTAGGGCGTCATCTTACTGACGCTTTACCTAAGCGTCAGTTAGATGACGCGGGTAGGTTTAGGTCTGGGGTAGGAAGCGTCAGTTACATGACGCTAAAGGTAAAGCGTCAGTAAGATGACGCCCTAGGATCGCGTCATGTAACTGACGCTAAAGGGTGCCTAAAGCGTCGAATATTGAAGCATGGTCAAAATAATTCCCAAGGCGTCAGTTTCATGATGAGCCTAGGGATGAGCAAAGCAATAAAGCCATGGTAACAGTTACTTAGCAGTCACTTCACCCAAAAATATGTAACAAGTTAGCACATTTAACTGTAATCATTTTGGTTTAAATGTTTTGTGATGACAATTTAAAAAAAAGAAAAGATTAAACAATTACTTACTGTTAAAGTATATAAATATATATATATGAAAATATATTTAGATTTAGTAAGAGTCCAGTGCAACTCTCCTTGAGAGTTTGTGTGCTGGACCCACTCACCAGAAGAGAATGATTCTTAAGTGTCACCTGCAGCTGCTTCCCGGCCGGGCGAAAGTCGTACCGGGGTCCTCAGCTCCGCAGGTGGCCGCACCTCTGTAGTCGTCCTGTATGGTTGCCAGTGGTTGCTTTTTGAGAGTATGTTGTTGTCGGGTATCTTTTACGTTAATCCTCTCTTTTTGTCCTTCCCCATTGTTTCTGGTCTGTGTTTTGTCTGTGGCTAGAGAAGCGCTCCCTCGCTCCCCTCTTTCCTCTTCCTCCTTGCATTTTCCCACTACTGTTGCAATATTCGGTGACACAAGGATTGTGTGTAAAGGTATTCAAATATCTTCAAAAATGACAGTAATTTGCCTGATGATTTTGAGGTACCTTATTCTTGTTTCCTGCCTATGAGTAAAGTGTGGATATATGGCTTCCTTTTGCTGTGTTACTGTAAATGGAGAGGTTTGTTGATGTGAAATTGAAATGCTCTATATAGCCTTTTTTATATAAAATTATAACAAAATTGTACTCGCCTGTGTTGTTTTACATTCCAATAAGCTTTGGAGGCCAAAGACTCCTTGCTCAAAATTGTGGAAAATGTACTGCCTATATGTTGGTGTCTGATTACAGTCGTCAAGCACAATGTACTTTTGTCCACCTGTTGTGTGTCTGCAAGTTGGTAAATCATATCTAAGTTTTTAGCCCCAACATTGGTTATCTGTCACCCATATAGCATCTTTGTCCTTTCCCTGCTCTAGTAAAAATCAATGTAAGGGCCCCTCGAGATCAGCAAAACCTATTGAGCACACAAACCTCCTAATGGAGGCTGGAAGGAGGGGCTGCACTTAGAAGCTGTTCAGAGGATGTGTTCAGAAAACCTACTGCCCTCCGAAATACAATGTTGTGCATCATTAGCAAACAGATAAAAAATGCATTCATTTTTTTAATGAATATTTGTAATAGTATTAATTCATTAAGTCTATTACATAATTTGGAGTATCCGGTGCCAAATATTTGAACTTTAACAAAAGTATGGTCTAAAATTAGGCTGCAGAGCATAGATGTGGTCAGTTTAAGTCTGTTTGAGCCTATGCCAGTACTTTCAGCCTCAGTCCTCTGATTCAGACACATCCGCATCCCAGCAGGACACCACACAGTAAGAGAGGTGCAAATGAGACACTCGTCTGCCAGACACGCGCAGACAATGTCCTTCACACTAGCTTTAGAGGTTGTGACCTTAGCAGTATTTTTGTCTTGGTGTAGGATATTCATTCTATCTACCTATCTATCTTGTCAATGGTTTGTAATGGGGAGATAATTATTTAGCTATTATATTGAAGTATGCAGCAAAGGAAAAAGGATATTTGTAGACTTACGAGGTTCATATGCTCAGATATTCTCCACAACCTGGAACACAGCCGAGTGGCCCTGTGCATTCACTACAGCAGTCAAAGGCAAGCTTCAGTCCCGCTGGAGGAAACCCTCACAGTCTGTCCAGCTTTGCCCTTTCTCGTACATTGTGTAAATCAGTTACTAATTGGATAACCTTTCTTTTAGCAGCTGATTTACAATATCAGATTGACTGAAGAAACACATTCACACTCTGGTGAACGTAATTGAAAGCTTGTCAATTGAGTGTGGATGTGTAATTGCTCAGAGTGAGTTTTTGTTCAAATGCCACTAACAAAGATGCACAGATTACTATTTTCACTGAAATATTGATTTAAAGCACGCAAAGGTGAAGACTTTAATAATAGCACAATAGCAATAATTAGTAACTTTTACAATAATATACTGTGTTCATTTATTTGAATTACTTCTATAATAATACTTTATAATGGTTTAATGAATAATAATACGTTTTTAAAATATGAATGAAAAACCATACCCAAGAATAAAGTAACTAGTCTTACTTTTGACAACTCATTTGTAAGCAGGTTTCATGTCGAGCTATTGCTTTTGCTAATTAGACAACCACAATGAGACATCACTTGTGACCCTATTACATGTGTTTACTCTGGTTCTCTCAGCCGTAACCGTCATGGATGTCCAGCACAGATCGCAGTCCACGCCCTCCTCACTTAGTGTTCATTCAAGCTTCTCTGTTCTAATGTCCCACTGAGAATAAATACAAGAACGCGCACAGACTATACTGGCATAATAACTTAATATTAGCATGTGTAAATACTTATTTAGAAGTCAACATGAAGCCAATGTGTGTTTTTGCTTGTGTGTGTGTTTTTGTTGGTGGGTGGGGGTGGGCGTGCATCCACAATTGGGGGGCAGGTGTTACAGTGGTCTCTTGGGACGTGGAGGGGTGGTGTAGTGAGACTGGAATCACTCTTTGATGACAGGGGCCTGTATGAGGACCCTGAAGACTCGCCTCAAATATCCCCTGATCCCCTCATGGACATGGGGCAGGCGACTGGTTGGCGCATACAGTGTTTCGTTCTCCACTGGGAGAAGGAGGGAGAGGTGAGGGTAGATGTCTATGTAATCCATCTCATGTGTGAAGGGGAAAAACAGCGAATGAATGAGCTCTCATATTAAAACCGAATAAGTCCCTTCCCCCACTGGCCCAGCTCTCAGTATCCTCATCAATTATTCCACAGTCATTAAAATCTCATCTATCCCAGCAGAGGAACATATAAGCGAATGGAAAGGAATTTTTATGTAGTTGTTGTTTAAGTGGCAAGTGATATATGTGGTGATGTGTACCACTATCTCAAACCCTATAGACAAGTGTAACTGTTGTTCAACTCAACATATACATTTTAAAAAGCAGAGGGAGAATCTGGGCTTTCTCCCTCAGTTCCCCCTTTAGAAACCACCTGACTGAGGAGTGTGTGTGTGTGTGTGCTTTTCTATAGCCTTGGGTGGGTTTTTGTGTCATATTCATTTCCTGTGATCAAGATTCACATCATGTTCAGGTGCTGGAAGAGGAAATCTTGTGGGCGGGGGAAGTCTTGATACAGAAAGGGGAAGCCATTACAGCTGCTGAAGGAATTCAGCAGATCATGGACATGAATATCTGCTGCTGTGCATAATTCAACAGATACATCTGATGAATCCTGTTACAGAATTATCAACATTTTAACACATTATTTTTTTTAATCATTTTAATGCATCGCATGAGGAGTCTTGTAGCATTAGCAAGACTGAAAGATCATTAATGATCCTGCATGTTTCTAATAACTTTATTCTGCAAAGTGCATAATCAGTAAATTAGGGATGGTAAATAATAAAAAAATACGATTTTTCTGGGCAATAATCATAAGATGATAAATATTTTAATATTATGGCTGAAACTGATAAGCAGTCATTATTTGTTTATACTATTTTTGCCCAAAAATAAATCACTAAAATCAATTGTTTTAAATGCTATGAGTGAATTTAGGCATCGTAACAATGTACAGTTTAAAAAAAGAATATTCAATTTGACAATTGTCAAAGATTGCATTTAACACTAGTGTTTTTAAAGATTAATTTAAGTGAGTATTAGGTGACTGCAAATGTACAGTAATATAAATGTACAAATGGGGAAAATGAACATGCACAATTAAATATCAAATTTCAATTGTTACTAAAAAACTCCCCCTCTAACTCTATCAGCCATTAACTGATGTGGTAGTACATTGTGCATCTCTATACGCAGCGGCGCTCTTCACCATCATCTGAATGACAGAGAGGAGAGAGAGCGACTGAGGGACTCAGGGGAGAAGCCTGACCTTTAAACAGAGCTGGCTACCAGTCCACAATGAGGCATGCGTCCCACAGAGGTGCAAGACAGTGGAGACAGCGCATAGAAAATGGGCATTGTGTTGTGCATATCAGTAAACTATATTTAAGGCAATACTAACACCGTATGTATGTTTTTACACATTTTGTGGATTTCTTTATTGTTTTGAAGCGCTGTAAAACTGCAAAATGCTCAACAAATATTTTCCCCACTAAAGCAAATATTAATTTTTATAGGTATAGGCCTATTCAAAACATGATAACTTTTCCTCATACAAATGACAGAATTACAAAAATGAACGACAGAGGGAGAGAATTAGCAATCAATTAGTGGAGTCATTCTTTGTGTGTGGTGGTGGGTGTGAATGTGTGTGTGTGTGGGTGTGTGTGTCAATGCTGCCAGACTGGGCTTTATTTACTCAGCTCTCACAATACCCCTTCACCAGATGGGAACCAACAGTGAGGGGGGAAAGAGAGAGGAAAAGAGACAGAGAGAGAGAGGAAACAGAGGGAAAGAGAGAAGTGGGAGGTATGTGCCCCATACTCAGAGCCATGAGGACTCCTTTGTTCCTCATCAGACCCCTATTGCAGCATGGCAGGGTGACACAGGCTGGCTGTAAAATCTCATTAAAAGAAAGAGAGAGAGAGACAGGCCTCAAGAGGGCTTGAGATCCCATTAAGACGTCGACACACAGACTTCAGTCATAAAGCGCCGTGGACTCCTGTCAACATGCATGTGCAAAAACATCAGAGAAAAGAGAGTGATTTTTATTAAGAACAAAACACAGAAAAACTGAAAATGATCTCCAAGAGAGAGCAGAGCATTATGAAAGAATGAATAAATAATTAAATAAATATCTAAATTAATCAAAGAAAAAAAAAAACAGAAGATTTGTATATGTTGTAGTTGTGCTAAAAATCTACGTATATATAATCTAAATATTAAATAGTTATAGATTATAGACATACAATTACATTGTATATAGTTAATAAATATTATAACAAACATGTTTAGTTTAGTTTTTTTTTTTGTATATATATATATATAGCCATTACCCACACGAAAACACACACACATGCAGACATGGTGGCCTGACTCCCCAATGCACCTCATGGGCCTGATTATTGATTTCACTCCTGTTGTGTAGACACCTCCTCTGTAGATTTGATTAGTCACACAGAGGTGACAGAGGGGAAGTAAAGCTCTTAGGTTAGAGAGAGTGATGACAGAGAGAAAGAGAGAAGATGAGAAGACAGCTTAAAAATGGTGGAGAAACAGGAAAAAAGGTGCAAACTTTCCTCTATGGAGTAATTATGGAGTAATATTTTGAAATAATGATAATCTGAGATTATTTTTGTGCTCAACCACATTTTTCTTCATTTGAATATGCTGTCGTAATACATTCAAAGCGTTTAATACTGTATGTTTTGCGGGAAGTGAGAGATCACATTATGATACCTGCTGGTTTTTCAGGTTTGATGTCATCATTAATTTCTTCATGGCACCTTGCTGTCTAATGCACTGATGAACTGACTAACTGCTTTCTTACTAATGTGTCTTTTAACTGCTGTGATAAAAACACACACATAAAATATATTTCTTTACATCACATTTCCCCGTGTGTTTGTGCTTATGCAGGTTTCACAGTGAAAGAGTGTTAAATCACACGCACTGTAAAACGCTAAAAGTGAAAATAAAATATATTCTATGTGTGAACACACATCTTAGAAGGCTCTCGGGAGAGTGCTTGTCCTTAACACTCCTCTTTTAGTTAACAGTCACATGGAATAAAGAAAATTCTGCAGATACCATCCAGCTATGTTTAGACATTACAATCAAGTAAACTAATTCTAAGATCTGCATGGAGTAAGTGAAGAGTTGTGGGCTGTGTTTGTTTTGCCCTGCACTGATGCTTTAAAATTAAACCATGATGCATTTTTCTTCTGGGAACATACATGTCACAATACCCCTTATTTAAATAAGGAATATGCAACAAACAAAAAAAAAAAAAAAAAAAAAAAAAAAAAAGGGGGGCGGGGGGGGGGGGGGGCAAGGCATCGTTGAGTCGCATTAGTAGTGTGTTGAAACTAATTTCCGAAACATGCACAAAGCGACCAATCAATCACACACTGGTCCAGCCAACTAATCAGACCACATTGCGCTTTTCGGAAGGAAGGGCTTTATAGAGACCGGAAGATCTGATTTATATGCATGCAGGTTCATCGTCGCTAAAAAAATTAGATTGTGTATACCGAGCACCACGCTGCCTTACGCTTTGTGATGAGTGCCTCTTCACGCACTCATCATTGTACCTTGTATGAATTGGTGGGTTGGACTTCTTTGTTTCAAAGGAGAAAAATACACGTTGATGTTTATTGCTAAGGCATTGTTAGGCAAATTACCAATTTATATCTGTCGTCTATTATCTTATTGCTGCTTTTAAAGGTTCCTAGTACGTTCAGAGCTTGGTAAAACTGCCTTTTCTTCCTATGCTCCCTGGTTATGGAATGAGCTGCAGAGTATAATAATGATAAAAACTCTCCCCTCTTTAAACGTTTTTAAAAAATCTCTTATCGACCAATTTAAAGGAAACGTGTGCATGTTTTGTAAAGTAACTTTTGCTGTCATTTTATGAGTGCTGGGTAAAATTGTATGCAAGATTTTGAGTTTTATGTTTGTATTGTATATGTGAAACTTTTTGTGCTGCCATTTTGGCCAGGACTCCCTGGAAGAAGAGATTTTTATCTCAATGGGACTATCCTGGTCAAATAAAGGACGAATAACTAAACAGCGTGTTACTGAAAGACAGGGAAGAGAGGTGATGCAACAATGTAAAATATGTGAAAAAGTATGTTGTTGTTTTTTTTTCATTCAAGCATGAAAACCTATTCTAGTAGACCCAAAAAACAAAATCCAAACTGTCAAAAAAGGGCATAATATAGGTCCCTTTAAAAAAAGGCTTGTCTGTCCTAAATGAATCCTGACAGAGAAAACTATACCCCTGATGTCCCTTTTGACATACACTTATCGCATACGCATTTATCCATTCGTCATTTTACCTATAGGTGACTCACACACCACAGCATGGTCTGATTGAGGTGATGCGGCTGGTGACTCATTAGCACACACATGCTCTCACTCAGTACACTGTTTTTCTGGCCAGCGTTTAATACACTGCTCTACACCTCCGTTCCCGTTTCTACCTTCTATTGTTTTGATCATTGGATAATCATCTTTCCATTCCAATATTGTGTGCACAAATGTTCACAGCACTCTGCCATACTGTCTGTCACTCATTCCTTTGGTCTAAACAGCGCTTTCTAGCCAATTATTTCAGTATACAGCAGTCTGGATGAACCAGCTAACTGTCACTCAAGTGGGCAGAGCAACAGACGAGGTAAGGCTATGAGACAGAAGGAGTGATGCAGAAAGACTGGAAGAGAGATGAGAAGAAGAGCTGCTTAACTGATCAGTAGCTGTCCATGTTCCACTGATTCATTTTTAACACAACACACAGGCCTGGATACATACTATTGAGACTTAGACTGACAAGACAGGATATGTCTATCTGTATATGCAGGTGCATGTTTGTGTCTTTGTGTGCGTCCTAGATCCTGTTGGTCTTGTGATTCCCAGGACAGAACAGACACACTTCTGAAACACATACGAAGTATTGAGTTGATTGTGAATTATTTTAACATCCTTTAAGTCTTTTTAAGAAGACATAAAAGGTTTGAATGAACAAGATCATGTATTTGAATATTTCAAAAAAGGAATAGATGTCTCTGTATGTCCATGTGATGAGTCATCGTGAACCTGGAGACACTTACACCCGTTTCCTCAGCTACAGCACCCAAGAGATGTAGCCGTCCCCTGCAGATTCAATGAACAAGTCAAGGTCAGACAGAGAGCTGTAGTAGAACTCACACACTTGCTTGCATGGACTGGAAGAGAAGTATTACAGCTGCTACAATACTGACAGTTTGAGTATGGATGTGTGCGCGCGTGGGTTTGTGTGTTAAACTTTGAGTAGTGTTATATCAAATTTATGCAGGAGGGAAATAGTTCCTACATTTACCCCCTCCCTCAAGGTTACTATTCTGAAATGTGAGATTTTGACGCACATTGTGACGCAGTCGTCACTGGGGCATTCTAGCCCCACCCACCAACTCTACCTGAACCAATGAAATTCCATATGCTCTCTCTTCCTAAATGCGGTCCCATCAACACACACCACGGAATGGCTGCAGCAACACCGAGCATGACTATCGTACCACTAACATCTATTCCAAAAACCTGCATAGATAGATAGATATTTAGAGAGAGAGGGAGAGGGGAGAGAGAGAGAGAGAGAGAGAGAGAGAGAGAGAGAGAGAGAGGAGAGAGAGAGATGAGAGAGAGTGAGAGAGAGAGAGAGAGAGAAGAGAGAGAGAGAGGAGAGAAGAGAGAGAGAGAGAGAGAGAGAGAGAGAGAGAGAGAGAGAGAGAGACAGACAGACAGACAGACAGACAGACAGACAGACAGACAGATAGATAGATAGATAGATAGATAGATAGATAGATAGATAGATAGATAGATAGATAGATAAAACTGAAAAAGTGTGAATATGAAAGAGAGATGGAGAGAGATTTTCCATTTGTCATTGTTTGAGATGCTGTATGCTATTTCCAAACAGAACATCTGTCTGGCCTTGGCTCTCTCCATCTCATTCTTTTCTCTCTGAATCTTTAGAGAGGAGAGAAGGTTGCCATAGTGACAGAGATATGGCAAGCCGTTTTAGCTTTAATTGTACCCAGCCTTACTCGTCGTAATTACATTTTTACTAGTAATAATTCAATTAGAGAGCTCTACAATTCAGTTATTACTAGTAACAATTACAATTAGAGAGCTCTCTAATTCGATTATTACTAGTAACAATTACAATTAGAGAGCTCTCTAATTGAATTATTACTAGTAACAATTACAATTAGAGAGCTCTCTAATTCAATTCTTACTAGTAAGAATAACAATTAGAGAGCTCTCTAATTCAATTCTTACTAGTAACAATTATTATTAGAGAGCTCTCTAATTCAATTATTACTAGTAAGAATTACAATTACAGAGCTCTCTAATTCAATTCTTACTAGTAACAATTGCAATTAGAGAGCTCTACAAATGAATTTTTACTAGTCATATGTCTCCATTGACTTCCATTCATTTTTAATTAGAGAGCTCTATATTGAATTGTTACTAGTAAGAATTACAATTAGAGAGCTCTCTAATTCAATTATTACTAGTAAGAATTACAATTAGAGAGCTCTCTAATCCAATTCTTACTAGTAACAATTACAATTAGAGAGCTCTCTAATTCAATTCTTACTAGTAACAATTACAATTAGAGAGCTCTCTAATTCAATTCTTACTAGTAAGAATGCAATTGCAGAGCTCTCTAATTCAATTCTTACTAGTAAGAATTACAATTAGAGAGCTCTCTAATCCAATTATTACTAGTAACAATTACAATTAGAGAGCTCTCTAATTCAATTCTTACTAGTAAGAATGCAATTACAGAGCTCTCTAATTGAATTTTTACTAGTAAAAAAACGAATTAAAGATATGTATAATTAGAGAGCTCTGTAATTGAATTAGAGAGCTCTGCAATTGCATTCTTACTAGTAACAACTGAATTAGAGAGCTCTCTAACTATAATTGTTACTAGTAATAATTGGATTAGAGAGCTCTCTAATTGGAATTCTTACTAGTAATAATTCAATTAGAGAGCTCTACAATTGCATTCTTACTAGTAACAATTGAAATAGAGAGCTCTCTAATTGAATTAAAGAGCTCTGCAATTGAGTTGTTACTAGTAAGAATTGAATGAGAGAGCTCTCTAATTGAATTGTTACTAGTAAGAATGCAATTAGAGAGCTCTATAATTCAATTACAGAGCTCTTTAATTGTAATTGTTACTAGTAACAATTCAATTAGAGAGCTCTACAATTAAACTGTTACTAGTAAGAATTGAATTAGAGAGCTCTCTAATTGTAATTGTTACTAGTCATAATTGGATTAGAGAGCTCTCTAATGGAATTGTTACTAGTAACAATTGAATTAGAGAGCTCTCTAATGGTAATTCTTACTAGTAACAATTCAATTGTAGAGCTCTCTAATTGTAATTCTTACTAGTAACAATTCAATTAAAGAGCTCTGTAATTAAAAATGAATGGAAGTCAATGGAGACATATGACTAGTAAGAATTCATTTGTAGAGCTCTCTAATTGGAATTGTTACTAGTAAGAATTGAATTAGAGAGCTCTGCAATTGTAATTGTTACTAGTAATAACTGAATTAGAGAGCTCTCTAATTGTATTTTCACTAGTAAGAATTGAATTGTAGAGCTCTCTAATTGAATTCCTACTAGTAAGAATTGCATTAAAGAGCTCTCTAATTGAATTAAAGAGCTCTGCAATTGCATTCTTACTAGTAAGAACTGAATTAGAGAGCTCTCTAAATCAGTTTTTACTAGTAATAATTGCATTAAAGAGCTCTCCTAATGTAATTCTTACTAGTAAAAACTGATTTAGAGAGCTCTCTAATTTAATTCTTACTAGTAAGAATGCAATTGCAGAGCTCTTTAATTCAATTAAAGAGCTCTGCAATTACATTCTTACTAGTAAGAATAACAATTAGAGAGCTCTCTAATCGCAATTGTTACTAGTAATAATTTAATTAGAGAGCTCTCTAATTGTAATTGCTACTAGTACGAATTGAATTGTAAAGTTCTCTAATTAAATTCTTACTAGTAAAAATGAAATTACAACAAGTAAGGCTGGGTACAATTTAAGCTAAAACGGCTTGCCATACAGAGATGCTTATAGTAGTAAAGAAGGAATGTGGTTGTCATGGAATATTTTGTAAAATAGGAGAAAATCAATGAATTATTGAAACTGTGCAAGAACACAAACGCGAGGCGACTATGAAAAGAGAGAAAGAAAGTATAGGCAGAGAGAACATTCTGTTCAAATCAATAATTACAAAATGCAAGCATTTGTTTTGTTTAGCTTGAGTGTTTGAAATATTAAAACATTGACCAGCTCCAGCGTTTGGACATTGTTACAGACCTGATGATGTGGATGAGTGAAAGCTGATATAACGCACTGATAGATAGGCCTAGTTCTCCATCAAGTGATAATTACATTACAGCAGCTACACTTGATATCATCCTCGCTCACAAGTAATCTTATTAGGCGATTGTACACATACAGAACGAGAGCGAGAGCGAAAGAGAGAGAAAGTCGAGGGATCATAAGAACATGTTCCCGTGTTTCTGGCTTGTAGTTTCCAATGTAGATCTATCTAGTACAAACTAAAATAAAATTAGATATATCAGATATCATAAGTATTACCATTCAAGCCACTGAAACGTACATCTGATTAAAGGGATATGGATTCGCCTTTCAAAGCCACAGGAATACTCCAGCACCACCTAGTGACGACTTTATGAATAAATCGCGTGAGGCTTCTCTTCTTCTGTACAACTGCTTGATATAGCCCTACGTCTACTGTAGTTATTTCAGAGTATGCCCTAAGGAGAATCAAACAAAAAATACTTTATATCCTATAAAATTTCATGATTTGTTTTCTCAAAATTACAAAGCAGTAGCTAACTACTAGCTACACGCGAAACAAAACCTCAAGTGGCAAATATGTGGAACAAACTGTGTTAATTTCGAGATATGATGTGAACCAAATAAGTGAACTAATGTAACATTTTACAGCAGTCACTCTATTAACTTCACGTCCACTAGGCTACAGCAGTGTAGGCTACAATCTGACAGCTGCAGTACAGTAATTACTGCAGTCGCACCCTGAGGCCATTGACCCGGATGTTGAGTTGACACTTTATGAATAGTGACTGCAAAGAAGCAATATTATAATTAAATCTGTGCCTTTTTGAGTAAATTAAGACATAGCACTTACCTGCGCGACTGTCTGTGTGATGTGTAATTAGCTATTTTCCTCTCTTCGTTCTGTTTTCCTCCTTGTTTTTAAGGTAGTTTTTGTTCTCCAAAGCACAAATGGAGGAAACGACTGAATTATGGAACTGAATTATTCATATTTAGATTTAGTTCAGTTGAGAGCATGACACATCATGAATCTATATCGAGCAAAAAGACTAATGCTGTGGGACAAAGAAAGAACTCCAATTAGCGATGGGCCCATCTGATGCTGAACGGGCCCCACACACCCCAGGGACCAATTTGGGCAGGCACGTGCCTGGTGGTGTTCGCTAGGTTCCCGCGTGTCTATCCAAGCACCAGACGCGTTCCTTGGTTGTCCAGGAAACGCACAATCCCACCATCTGTCACGGTCCTGCGCAGTGATCCCTGTCGTGTAACTGCGGCGCTCTAACTAGGGAGAACACACATTTATCTATTACCCGCCATTAACGACAGAGTGGGCGGAAAACAGGCATCTTTGACACGCCCTTTCAGGTCTTAAACACACCTTTTAAAACCTGGGTCCCATTTAATTTAGCTATAAGGTTTAATTTCAAAACAGCAACACAGAAATTAATTCGGAATGTAGGCCTTATATGGGCCTTTAAAAATAAAGGCCTCGCAAATTCGCAATATCAGCATTTCCACAACAGACATTTCAAATTAAAGATTATTTAAAATCTGCTTAGACCTGCAAAATCAAGCGCTCTTTGCATTTAATCGACGAAGAGAACAGAACTGAAGTGAAGTGATGCAAACTCATCCTCCATAACATTAGCCTACATTTCTCAAATATGGACATTATTGGACGCAATCACCTCTGATAACAGATCTAAATTGTAATGTAGACACATGCATTTTCTGTAAAGCTGCTTTGAAACGATATTTACAATTGTAAAAAGGGATATATCATATGAATTGAATAGCCTACATCTAATTAACATTTCACAGCAAAGATTGTAGATGCTAGATGAGTAGCTAGTAACGCCATCTGCTGGTAAGGCAAGTAGGCTAAATGAGTGCTTGTGGTTTTGGATAAAAGCATATTGGTTTAATCAACCGAGAGTAGGTAGTATGGAGGACCAAACCTCAGAAATTAAAAAAAATAATAAATAAATGAATAAATACGCGAATAAATAAAATAAATAAATAAATGACTATTTATACTTTTATTTCCTTATTTATGTATAATTATATATTTTTACACATTTATTTATTTTTTCATTTATTTATTTATGCATTTAATTATTTCCACTTTTATTTATTTTCACATTTATCTATGTATATATATGTATTTATGTCTACATTTATTTATTTATACATTTTTATTTATTCATACATTTATTTATTTATACATTTTTTTGCTCTGTATGCTAATGAGGGGGGCATGTTTTACCCAGGTTTTACCTCAGACATAGCAATCGAGCTCAGAGTAGCAGTGCTGAAGTTTTGAGGCCACAGTGACACCTTGTGGTGTGACCAAACAATACGCAAGAGGTTTGTGGACTTTACAGGTCACGCAGGAAATAAATGACTTAGAGATGGGCAATTTGGCCAAAATCTTATATCGCGGTTTATGTCCTTTAATATCACCCTAACTATATAGGTTTACCATACATAGGCCTACTCTTTATACCGGATATGGCCGTAAGTGGCGTAGGTTTGATTTTGAAATTGGTGGGGACGGGGACAACAATATATATAAATATATTTTAAGTTTTGATCGAAATTATTGCTAGGGATATATCGGTATTACTGGATATTCGCTGATTTCACGCAGCCTCTATTTTGAAATCGAAAGCGAGGCTCCGGTGGGAAGAACCCCGGAAGTACAGATAGACAACAATGCCTTGGACTACCAACCTGAAGCTGCTGCCGTGATTTACACTATTGGATGTTAATATCAAATTTAGGATATGTATATAATTCGTCCCTGCTCCTTTTTTTTACGTTCTGAATTATATATAAAAAAATTATTTTATTTATAAATGAATTTCACTGTATATAGTCTAAAGTATGAAAGAACTGTATGTACATTTTTAGAATAACTAATTTCTACATTAAACACAACAATACGCCATCGCATTCACGACTCTCCTATGATTAAAGGCGTCACTTCCGGTTTTCTTCCCACCGGAGCCATTTCAAAATGGCGGCTGCGTGAAATCAGCATATTGGTAGGATCCACAATGCATGGCATAACATGTGGTTAATAGTGGATAATTTGACCTTGTCAAAGTGTCTGTTATCAGCGGATTCTGTTCATGTGTGCCCAGACATTTTAGAAATCCCGACCTGCTGATGTTTTACGGCCGTGTCCGTAATAAAGAGTAGGCCTATGTATGGTAAACCTATAGGCTATAGCTACATACAGTTAGGGTGATACTAAAGGACATAAACCGTGATATAAGATTTTGGCCATATTGCCCATCTCTAAGTCATTTATTTCCTGCGTGACCTGTAAAGTCACGTCCACAAACCTCTTGCATATTTTTTGGTCACAACAGGTGTCACTGTGGCCTCAAAGCTTCAGCACTACCACTCTGAGCTGGATTGCTATGTCTGAGGTAAAACCTGGGTAAAACACTCCCCCCTCATTAGCATACAGAGCAATACATGTATAAATAAAGAAATGTATAAATAAATAAATGTAGACATGAATACATACATAAATAAATGTGAAAATAAATAAAAGTGGAAATGATTAAATAGCCTAAATGAAAAAATAAATAAATGTGAAAAAAAATATTTATACCTAAATAAGGAAATAAAAGTATAGTCATTTATTTATTTTTTGTTTTACATTTATTCACATATTTATTTGTTTGTTTGTTCATTTAGGCTATTTATTCATTTTTAATTTCTGCAGGTTTGGTCCTGCTTAAGTATGTTTGACGGTAAGTTTATCTTCTAGTCGGACAGAAATGAGCCCATATGCAAAATCATTCCACTGAAAAGTAGGCCTATAGGCTATATTTCCCCTAAAAATACATCCTGTTTCGTGTAATTCTGTAAGCCGCGAAAATGATGTATTATAAAACTACTAAAACTGTTTATAAAACTACAGTAGCCTATATTATTATCCCCAAAGAATTAGGAGAGTCTCGTAACCTGTAAACAAACTTGAAATTTACGGTTTACGTGAGCCTATTTGTTGGCGAAACATAGACATTTAAGTTTAGATGGGACTAAATGCAAATAATAGCCTATATTCGTTCTTTATGTTTTGTCTTTGTAAAAAAAAAAAAAAAAAAAAAAAAAAAAAAACTTTCTGCCCAAAAACAATTGGAAGCTAGTGTTTGTGTAATATCTGGCTACAAAATTATGATCACAGGCGTGCTGTTAAACACGTCAGGGATACTCCGTGAATTTGCACTGCCAGTGTGTAAATGCAACTTGACACCGAGAGTGTGTATGGTCTGGAGAGAGTGAAAGTCTTGACAGTGACATTGTTGGCTGATCTGCTGAGGACACAGAGGTAGGCACTGTTTCATGCTTTTTTTTGTCTTAAGATGCACCTATAACGCGATAACATAAAACAGAATTTCAATATGTTATACTACAATTATACATCCGTTTATTTACATAAGTTAACAAATTAATCGTTTCGTAGCCTATATTTTAAAAACTCGAAACTTCACTAGCGGTCATTAAAGACAAGTGTAATGTAATGAGTGCTTTTCTCCGATCTGAGGCCAGATATTTATCGTACAACTCTTTTGGTGAGGTCACATATACAAATCTGTAAATAAATAAAATAGTCTTCATCATGAAGTTAAGAATTAGTTTCATGACAAGTCCTACTTGTATGATGTAAAATTATACAGCTATAGAATTTTGTATCCTAGTGTTTTATGCACCCCAACAAATAATTGCCATACATTTTAGGGCCACATTTTCATCTGTATAACGAATCTTAAGTCTGCACTTATAGAAAGTTCATTAAGGCTGTGTATTTTCTAAGAGTGTGAAAAGGTGTTTGTTGAAGAGCTTAACCTGGCCCAGATCTCTTACTTCTGGTGCCTAGCCCAGTAATCTGGACTTAAACTGCAAGAATGGGGAAGGATGAGACATTTGCTTAACTATAGATAGTTCACCCAAAAATTAAATGTAATAATTTATTTGCCCTCATTTCATTCCAAACATGTTTGTCTTTTTTTTTTTCTCAAGAGAAAGATCAGTTTTGAAGAATGTGAAAGGTGACCATGGACAAAAATCACCATAAATGAAGTTCATACTGCATTAAATTCCAAGTATGTCTATATTCTATTCTACACAATCTTCTAAGTGTTGTGTAGTCATGATAGCTTTTTGTGAGGAACAGATTGAAATTTAGGCTGTCATTCCTTGAAAGTCTTCCCTTGAAAATCTTGCTTCATACACGGCAGTATTCACCATTCACCCTCACTACATTGAAAATATCCGTTGTCTGTTGTAAATAATTGCTTATGGGTTCAATGGAAGAAAGAAAGACATGAAAGGGTGAATATGATGATCACACATTTGAATTCATGAATACATATACATTTTTTGGGTGAACTGCTCCTCTACGCAATTGCCGAACTTTCCCTCTGGTTCAGATATGTTGACCTTTACCATGAGGTAAGGTGAGACCTATGGGGTAAGACAAATCTGAACATAATTATTAAAAGAAATGATAAAAAAAAAGTTTAATATTAATCTAATATGTTCACATATTTTGGCAGATTTTCAGAAACAAGACAACAGTAAACGCACAAAAAAACTATTAACGTGTCCATCACATTCACAGAGAGCTATATCCTTCCTAAATATTTCATCACCTAACAAAAATTGTACACAGTTTGCTAAATACAGAGGGTGCTCATCTTTCACTCCAAATCATGTTACCCCACATTCCCAATGGCTTGAATGAATTGCAAGTTTCACTTACACTGTTTGTGGTTGTGATCCACTCGCTATAAGCAATGTCACTTTTGCTAATGGCGGTTTCTCAAGTTTCATTGAAATGTAGACCTTTGTAGTAGAAAAATATGTTGAGTGTGCTAACATTCTCACTGATATTGTTCAGCTTTACATGCCATTCAAATAAACACAGAGTCTGTGTTGTTTTCACATGGATTTACTCCAGAAGTAAATTAGTTGCCGTGGGTGTTGCCCTTTCATGCTTTGAAGCAGAGATCTTTTCTTTACACTCAAATTCCTTGATAAAACAAGTACTCTACATTTTGCCTGTCAACCCAGTATTAGGTATGATAAATGTCAAGCCCTTTCTCTACAGTAACTCATGGCTGTAATTTAACAGAGGCAAGAGAAGCCAGACTACCAGGCCAGCAGAAATGTGATTTATTGTGTTGGACGTACCCTGAACCTGACACTTAGATTGGTATGGCAGTTAAAAATCATATTTTGTATCTGTTTTAGCTTGTATTCCCAGACGAGAGCTTTCAGCATTCATTAAGTTATTAACCAGAACATGAGTGGATGACACAATTACAGCCTGTAAAATTAGACCGATTTCTCTGTTTGATGAGGAGCTTGCACGCAAAATATCATTGGATGAGTGCAGTTGATCCTCTGTATCTCATGTGTTGCCTTGTGTCAGTGTGTATCAATGAATGTTCACACCTATCTGTGAGCGGTGAACTGGAGCATAAGTCTGTGTGTGTGTGTGTGTGTGTGTGTGTTTTACCGTTATGTGCATCTTGGTGTGTGTGTATGTGTGAACAAGCCTCTTTTTGTCTGTGGGTTTGGATGAAGACCTCTTCCTCTCCTCCTGTCTGAGTATGGTCAGGTTGCAGTGTAAGTGTGAATGTGGCACCTGTGTGCTGTAATCCTGTTGTGTGGGCTTCCCATGCTCCATCGGTCAAAGAGGCTCAGCCTTCATCACTGACACACACGAGGCCCTGGAGTTTAAGCCATCTTCAGTTCTTGCTTTTCTTTAATCATCCATTCTGCCGGTGCATGTCAGTTACCGCTGTACATTTCTGCATCGTACAAACAGTATGTTAAAAGAATAATGTCCGAATTCACAGTATTCATAAAACAGCAAGCAAAAAGGTACCGGTATGACCTACTTCCGGCGAGATTCTAAAGTGTGCATTCAATGGACACTTTACTATCCCATGAGGCCACGGGAGTGGATTCGTGATTACATCCATACACACATTCATGCTATATAGAACTTCCTTTTTTTAACAGTTGCAAAGTACCTAATCAGACAGTTTGCAATTTGGGACGCAGCCAGTGATTCATTTGTGAATTTGACTGCAGCAGTCGACAACTCACAGTTGGAGCGAGTCTCAAGAACCAACCTCTTATTTGATCTTGTCTGACTCAAAATGAGCCTCCTAATAATTCATATGTCAGACTGAACTTAAATCTATTTGAGCTCTATCCTATCTGTTTGACAATCTCTCTATTAAAGCATGTGGATGTTATATTATGTTACTCATTGTCCCTAGTGGGACACAAGGCATAAAAGATTTGCTTCCATTTAGCTCGATTATTTGTGGTGTGCTTGCACCTCTTCCCATGTCAACACTGTGCGTCTCCATGTTGTTTTAGGTCGACCTTGTTTTCTTCTGCCAGATGGTGTTCTCATCATGGCAGTCTTTGCGATTCGATCCTGGTCCATTCTGAGAACATGTCCAAGCCATCGGCTTTGACGACGCTTGATCTCAGGTATATACAACATATCCTCCTGAGGCATCCATTGTGAAAGGCGCTGATCTTGTTCTTGTCGCCCTCAGTAACTCGCCAGCATTCTGAGCCGTACAGCAGGACTTTGTGGTGGTGCTGTATGGACTAGATTTCCAGACCATCTTTACTCTTTAGTCTGGCAAATGCACCGCTAGCTTTTCAGAGCCTTGCTTGCATGTCTTTTTGTGCTGCATTATCCTTTCTGATGAGGCTTCCTAGGTATGTAAAGTTGTTGACATATTCCAGTGGTTCATTGTTGACCGTGATCGTTGCATTAGGGATGGAATAAATGCATATAACTTTGGCATTTGATGGGTTGATGTTCAGGCCCACCTGCATGGCAAAGCTATTCAGCCTGTCAGTCGATGAAGTATGTCAAATATCCACAAAAAAACCCCCAATGTTTCTTTTAGCACTTTCATGCAAATAAGTAATAGGCTATATGTTCTCAGGATATCTGTAGATTAACTCAACTACAGGATTTGTGTACTCTGTCTACCTGGATATATCAGCTTGTCATAGTCCTGGTCATCTTTGTATCCTCTTTTCACTCATTAGGTTTTAATGTTTCACCATCTTCTGTTGTGTCACCAAAAACATTGATACAAAAAACTAAGCTTGAGCACTTCTGGGAGATAGACTTTCTTTGCCTCTGATTTCTCCCTGCTCTCATGAAACCACTCTTAACATACCATCTCATCGCCCATCACTTTATGCTGTGGAGGACAACATCTAATAGTGTCAGAGTTTATGTCTTAATCTCCTCTTCCTCACCATCTCACTCAAGAGCTTCAGGTCATCCAGCTTTAAAAAAAAAAAATGGGGGTTGGGGTGGACTTACATTTACCACTATTTCTCTCTGCGCCTGTTTCAATTGCACACATCTGCCCTGCAGGTGTCTACACTCTTTCCTCTGCCTTACAAGACTGTGGCAGTTATGGGAAACAGGGGCATGTTTCTACACGTGAAAGGCCCCTCTGATGAATAGTGCCTGAGTAGGGGGGGAAATTACAGGACAGAGCATTCTTCAGTTGCTAAGAATTGAAGTAAGACTTGAACATTAAATCCTCCCCTGAGTGAGAGTGTGTTTGAGCTGGTATTTGTCTGTTTGTGTTTGCCCTTTTCTCCATCCAGTCTAGCATGACAAATCTTAATTCCATCATTCTAATTCTGTACCTAAAATTGATCAATTGTGAAATACCTGGCGGCTGTTACGAACTGCTCCGAGACAAGAAGGTTGAGATCCAAATGCAGTTTATTAGAGTAATCCAGAATGGGAATCAAACACAGGAAGGCAGTCCAAACAAACAAACAAACAAACAAGGGTCAGAGGCAAAAATCCAAGAACCAAGAGACAATGAAACCAGTGAGAATGCTCAGAAATGCAGCGCAACAACATACAAATCTTCGCAGTGAGTGATAGGGTGAACCAGGCTTATATGGGGTGAGCTAAACAAGAAAATGAGATACAGGTGAATGTGATAATGGATGAAAAGTCCAGGCAGTGAGTTATGGA
This sequence comes from Rhinichthys klamathensis goyatoka, assembly GCF_029890125.1. NCBI lineage: Eukaryota > Metazoa > Chordata > Actinopteri > Cypriniformes > Leuciscidae > Rhinichthys > Rhinichthys klamathensis. The sequence goes on from NW_026606597.1 coordinate 708,154, forward strand.
AAATGTAGTTTGTGAGGGAATGACAATAGTCTGATGTGGAGTGCCCTCTGGTGGCACCCAAGGGCACTCCAGCTGGTGACCGTTACAGCGGCAGTCAGACATGGAAACAGCTGACTTTGAAACAGTATTACACTGATTCCCATCACTATTTATTATTCCTGTTTGCATGTTAACAATATTACTATTTCCCTTTCATTGCTTCGGTCAGTTTTAAAGAACAGTTGAAATGAGGTAGATGTGCATCATTAGGTACAGTGTAAATCCAGCGGTGGTTTAGGTAAATTCAGACAGTGGCCCATATACAGAAGCATTGAGAGAACAGATGTTCTGCTATAATTCATATACAGCACATTTAATAGTCCATTCAGGACCATTCAGCCTGACCATTGCCGCATAAGGTATGTCAACATTTTTGGGGACTCAGTAAGATTTTTTTTTTTTAATTAACACATTAATTCACCAAGGATGCATTCATTTGATCAAAAAAATTTTTTTTTGGAAGTTTTATAGATTTGTTATGAACATTGAACATTCACTAACTCTTTTCTTTCCTTCTCTATCCTGTAGTCCACTACTTGAGTCAGTATGAATGGTCCCTTAAGTCCCAGGCGGGAACCAGGACCTGACCTCTCCTGTCTGCACCTGTACAACGAGTGGTTGGCATGTAGGCATGAGTCCAGTCTCCTGCCCATGAAAGAAGATCTGGCCATCTGGCTAAACAGGATCCTTGGTAAGAAAATATAAGTATATTAATATTTGCATAACTATTTGCGATTGCTGATTTGCGAACTGATAACGTTTAAGAGATAATTCATCCAGACATGAAAATTCTATCATTTACTCACCCTCATGTCATTTTAGAACTATATGATTTTATTTCTTCTGTGGATCACTAAAGAAAGATGTTTTGAAGAGTGCTTGTAACCAAACTGATTTGGTCACCATTGACTTCCAGTATATGGAGGAAAAAACCGAGACATTTCTCAAAAATACACTGGCTGGGCTCAATCTTTAGGGCAACATTGAGTCTTTTACAACAACCATAAATTGCTTTTGGCAGTTCAACACATGGAAACTTCTAACTAGATCTCAAGTGTGTCAAGGAAAGTTGTAAATGTAAAATTATAGCCATCCCTGGTCACCAATAGGCCCACTTGTTTAATTATCAGTCACAACTCCAGGAGAAGATGGCACTGTACCTTGTGCTTCCCAAATGCAATTTTCTGTACATGTTTTGGATTTCAGCTTTACTGCAGTGTCAGTAATTTAAGTTAGTTTTTCTAATTTGAGTAAAATCTTCTGACTAACAAGGATTCAAGGTTACCCTTTCTCCCATTCCCATTGCTTGGTGTCAGTTCAAAGGATAAAACCTTATTTACACAGTCGGATAAAATCTTGATTAAATCCTACACAAGCCCACAGATATGGATTATTCTGTATCTGCCCATCAGATCAGGAATATCATGGTGTTTACAGACAGCCATTTTAAATAGAATTCCTTAAATTCCTCTGCATCTTGGATCAATGGGACATGCCCTGATGGGACCTTAAAAGAGGAATTGCCTTTCTCAAACAGACCAGGATATGAGCGTCTTATACGAGTCCCTGCGTGTCTTGACCTTTGTTGTCAGAACCTCCTAAGACAACTGGGGGCTGAAGAGGTTTGATAAAAACAAAACACAACATGTAAAGAGATTAAAAAAACACACACAAAACCCTTTAGCCAACAGGCTGGTGGTACTTAAATATAAGTCAAGACACAACAACCTGAGAAATGAGATTAGAAGGGAGACAACATCAGAGTTGTTGTTTTCACCAAAGAAGCTGATGATGAAATCCATCACTGATTAACACACACTTCTCTCCCTCAACTCTTCCTGTTCCTGTTGATCTCAGGGCAAGCATTATGGCTTTGTGGTTGACGGACAGCAGGAGAACTCTTTGTTTCCCTACACACTTCTCTCTAACTCTGAGCTAATGATCATCCCCAGTCATTGTGCACATCAGGATTTCTGTTTTTGTTGTGGTTTCCCTCCGCCGTCACTTCCTGTATCCCCCCTCCCTAGGCCCCCCAGGCCGCCCACTTCCCCTTCACCGTGATGGTTGAGCTCCGGTACCACTGCTGTGTCTGAATCTGTATGTACTTAACACCCAGGCCTCAGGAATGTGTCTGCACAGCCGTGAGAATCTCAGAGCAAGTGTACTTAGAGGATTTTTGGGGCGTCTTCGAGTTGCCTAAGGTACTGAAAACTGATAAATAAAAGATGGAGAAGAGGATATGTAAGGAAGGTAAAACAACAACCATAAAACTTGTATTGTACTGTGTGTACGCCAGTAACGAACCGTGACTCTTGAACCTTGGCCCTCTCACCCCTTTCCCTCGTAGGAAAAAAATCCCTCAGCCTTAAATCAGCCTAGCTTACTGTGTCCTCTTCTAAAATATTGCATGTTACCTTTGACAAGAAAGGCCACAAGCAAACATCAGAGTGAGCGTGAGAGTTATCACCAAAATTAAACAAAAAGTAATAAAATGGAAATCATCAATACAAAGTAGTACTGCATCATCACACAATCAGTGTGTCATTTCAGTGGAATATGGTGACAACTGGCCACAAAACCAACTAAATGTAATGTGAACGACGCATCATGACAGCGCTCAGACCAAAGCACATTAGCGACAGACATTTCCTCATATGTTGATAATTAATCATATCATTAGACTGGCACAGCAGCCGATTAAATGTATGTAACAGACCGTATTAAACTTATGATTTGGGAAAAATGTAATTATTATGCAGAATTAGCTACAGCAAATGTGCATTGTTGCTAAGTCTGTAAATTTACAGACTGACCAGTAATTCTGCAAAATAACTGTTTCCTAAACTAAGGGTACGTTTACATGACAACGATATGCTTAATACGGAGAAGTTTTTCCTTTGAGTTTTCCGTGTACAGACGACACCATTGTCAAAACGATCCCCATTTACACGGATGCTGGATGCTGTTACAGAAAAATGCTGTATTCTGCTGCCAGGCCGTTAGATGGCGATGAAACACGCATGTGCATGACATCATCCTTTTTCAGAGATTGGCGTTTTTGTTGTTTACACGGAGACCGTTTTCAAAGGTTTGCGTTTTCAGGCCACCAAAACGCCGCTGTCGCATAAAAAGTCTTCCGTTTTTAGTTGAAAACGGTATCATGTAAACGGCCCCTAAAGCTTGACATAAAACAGTGGCAGTGGCAGCGGCGGCCAGAATATAATCAGTCATGTAACCTATTAGAATTCAAATAACCCAAACAGCAAACAATTCCAGCAGTAAAGCTTTAGCTTCTTGATTGATTATGTCATCCAGTGTTATTGCTTATAAATGCTGGGATCGAAATGGTTTAAATAAAGCTTTGGCTTTCTGCACAAAATTAAGCTCTGGTGTAGGTCTTCCTCTGCCACTAACTCCAGTTTTTCTTTAAAAGTTAACCTTGAAAACGGCGTGGATGATAAATCAGCAACGATCTCCTCCTCATTAATGTTGCTTGCGGTTTCCGTAGCGAATAACGATCAGCGTTTTTTTTTTTTTCTCGATCGAGTTCCTCACAGCGAGCCAAACACGTCATAAACTTGATCATAGCACTCCCCACCCATTTAGAGGAAAGATATGATTGGTCATTTTTTCCTGTCATTTGAAATCAGTCTGTAATTTCACAGCTGGACCACCAATCACAGAGTTGAAAGCAGATTTGAAGGGTTTATTATTTATTTCCTCAAAAAGATTTAGATGTTTATTGTCAAGTTATAAATTCCTAAAATAACTGTAGAACTGCTGACTTTTTATTAAGAAAGCTTTTACTTTTTAAACGTTATTTAAAAGTTTGTAAATATTATTTTTTACATAGTTTAGGTCCTCTCGGAGGTTCCCCTTGTACTTAGTGTCACTATGCATTTTACAGCTACCAGTTCATCCACTACAATTTAATCAGTGCTTTTATAACGTCACTCTTTATTACTATAAGCCTATTGATCATTCTTTATCTCTCTCCTAATGTTCATTTGTCCCTCTAAATGCTTCCTGTACAGGTTTGGATATAACAGTGGATAACTTCATGGACAGACTAGACACTGGTGTTGTCTTGTGTCAGCTTGCAGAAGCGCTACAGGAGAAAATGATTATGGCCAGCATTGGCAAGGTGCTCATATTATGGGTAGTTTGATCCTAAACTTAATCTTAAGATGTGTCCTAAAATGACCACATAATAAGCTAACTAGAGTTACAATTTCTGTTGTGTTCATAGCCCTTTATTCGGCGCGTGGTTCGCTGGCGGCCTGATGCAGCCTCTGGATCGTTCTTTGCTCGGGACAATACAGCTAACTTTCTGTTCTGGTGCCGTAAAATTGGGGTGGAGCCATCAAATCTGTTTGAGTCTGAAGATCTTGGTGAGTATTTCAAAGCAGCAGCAGATTTCTCTTATCCTATCAAGGATAGTTTTTTTGTTTGTTTGTTTGTTTATGTTTAAGATATTAGCTTGTGAATACTCTTTCTTTGTGATTAAAGGTGGGGTAAGTCGTTTTTGAAATATGCTGTTGGCCAATGTTGACATTTGAAATTTGACAAACACACCCCTTCTTCATTGCTCCGCCTCCAAAAACGCACACTCCAATCCTAACAGCCCTGCTCTGAACCCTGATCCCCCTGCAAGCGAGTCGAGTGCACTAAACAATGACCGCATTCACTAGCAGTCATCAGCTCTGACTAACTGGCCTCCGTTATGCACGCAATCCAAGAGTGGATGTCTGTTTACAGAAGCTCAACAGAATAATGCTTCACGAAAAATAAAGCGCAGATGATGAACGAATGACAAGGAAGCACAAAAAATGTACGTACAGTACACAATAGTAATTACAAACAAGAGTTGGTTGTTAGTTGCCAACAGGACAGCAGCTCACGACACACGATGACACTCAAACCCAGTGTTACTCGCGTGTGGAGCGGAATCAAAGCAACCTCCGTGTGTTTTCAGGCCTTCCCACTTCTCTCTCTCCAGCGCTGGACAGCCTTTCTAATATTAATGCGGGTCCAAAAGTTCTTGCCCAGACATACCGTAACCCTTTATTTTCCAGTGATTTCTTCTGAGCTTTTCTCTTTTGTATTGTGTTTCATCTCTATTTCTGCAGTCTTTCTTCAGTTCAAATCTCCCTCTTGCTCGTTCTCTCTCCTCCTCCACCACCATACACCCCCCTAATGCTGATTGGCTGACACGTTTGTTGTTGTGTCAGACCGACTAAAATCCAAACAGCATATTTCAAAAACTACTGATCCCACCTTTAAGCTGACTTTTCTTTGGTTTCAATACAAGTGGCAATGTGCTTGTACGTCTGAGACTATTCACCAACAATCCTGAGAACTATGGACACATTTTCAGCACAGAAATACCCGTAATGTCCTTGCCCACTTTTACACTTATGAGATCATTAAAGGGTTAATTCACCCAAAATTTTTAATTCTGTCATCATTTACTCACCCTCATGTCGTTAAAAACCTGGAAGACTTATAACATTTTATATAAAAGGTTTTTTTTTTTTTTTTTTTTTGGTTGGACTAACCCTTTAAGTGAGATGTCCAGTTAGAACAGGGCTCAATTCCTCTGTCTCTGTGTCTATGCAGGCTGTCGTTCTGTGGGGCTGTGACCCTAAAGAACTGCTGAATAGCCCAGCGGTATCAATATCTGTGTCACTCTACTGTTCACAGCGTCACACCCTTGGCCCCTGCTGTCCATCACTGTGTGATGAATAATGGAGAGAAAGAGAAGGAAATAGAAATGAAAGGACAGTATGTCAGGGGGAAAAAGGGGAATGAAAAAATAGGGTCAAAGATAGATAGAGAATACAATACAATAATTGTGAAAATGAAAAAGAGTGCACATTGAAAGGTTTTGAGAGGATAGATAAAATAATGCTAGTGTTCAATAACTGCTATAAACGCAACAAAACCCTTTTCTCAGTCTTTTAGCTCTGGTTGTTTTACAGGTTTTTAGGTCATATTACATGAAGAGAGGGCTGATAAAAACTTAAAACCTGAGGGACATTTGCAGTGACAGAAGTTGAACCAGTTTGTCTATCTAACTTTGTGTCTGTGCTTTTCAAAGAGTCCCGCAGTTGACTTTTGTATGTGCCCATGCCTGTCTGTTTAAATGCATTTCACTGTTTAAAACTAAAATTAATGTGCATTTTCCAAATTCAGAAAGAAGTTTAAACCTAAAATTAGTGTACATCGATACCCAATTATTAGGACTGTAAATCTAGCCGACATTTATCATAGTTTTAAAAAATGAGGCTATTTTGGATTTAGCTATTGTTACTTTGTTTTCATAAGGATTCACACATTCAAACCTTGTCAGAATGTTAGGGAGACATATGTCTAATTTCGTTCTTGTTGATACAAGTTTCAACACCCTTTGACCACAAAATTAGCATCTAGGTTTTTTTTTTTTTTTACTTTTTCCACTGTACAACAAAGACAACACTAATGTCACTGCAAACACTACAAAGTTTGTTTAGTGTCTGCATGGCAAAGACTCAAAAATGGGTTGGGAAGCTCATGCAAACATCTTTTAATGTCTTACTTAGTTAGAGGATGAAAATGCTCTTCTGTGTTTATATGGCTACTGTCTCATTAAGACATGACAAAGTCTTTTTACTCAGTATTTTTGTCTTGTTTTCCAGGAACAATATCGAAACATCCTTAAAGCAAGATACATTTTCTTGAAGCTAAATGAAACAAGATATAAAGGCTTTTTTTTTCAGAGAAATCAAACTCAAATTTAGTGAGATGAAGATAAATATTTTGCCAAAGGGGTAAGAAAATAATAATAAAATGATTTTTAAAACTAATAAAAGTGTTTTTTATTCAAGTTTAATTGGAATATATTTGTTTTTGTTTTCTTAAACCTCTTAAAACCTTAAAATTATTATTATTATTATTTTATAATTTATATAATATGCTACTCAAATACATTTATCTTGTTTTAAGGGTGTATAGATATTTATAAATACATATCTTTTTCTTACTCAAAAATACTGAGTAAACAAAAGATTGTTCTCAGTGAGATTCTAGATACAAAACTGAAGCTTCTTTCAGTCATCGTCATTCTCTTTTGCAGGGATATGATAATGTTATTTGAGAGTGTATAATGTTATTTAGCTGAATAGACGCATCAAATGTCTTTTTGCTTCGAGAATCTTTGTATGTGACTATCAAAGCTCGGCCTTGTCCATTCTTACACCCAGGGTAAAGTATATGTTTGTTTTAAACATGCTGATATTATAAGTCTCTGAGGATTTTGCTGTGTGCATATGACAATGTATGTGTTTTACCAGTTCTTCAGAGGCATCCGAGGGATGTGTGCTTGTGTCTCATGCAACTTGGCAGAATTGCTTCAAGGTGAGTTCCTTTGATCCTTTACAGTTGTTTACTATCACGTGTCATCATCATATTTTCATCTCAGTCACAGCTGAATAAACGTTCTCCCTCAGGTATGGCGTTGAGCCGCCTGCGTTGGTCAAGCTTGAGAGAGAGATTGAGAAAGAGGAAGATGAGTCTCTGTCACCATCCATGTTCTTTGCCTCACCTCTACCGTCTCCCTCCACCCCACCAGTTTTTTTCCCTCCTGATCTAGAGCCCCCTGCAATCTCAACCCCCTCATTCATCTCTCCTCCTTCCCCTCCTCTGGCCTCTACCCCTCCCCCAGAGTCCACGTCCATCTTCTCTGACTCAAACACCCAGTCAGAACCTCAGCAAACTTTACCAACTACACCATCACCCACCAGAACACCCGTCAAATCAAAGCCACCCTCTCCGACAAACGGCCTTGCAAAGACTAATGGGAAAAAGAGCAGCGGTAACCTGCTGGATGAGATTGTGAGTACTTTCAGGGTCATATACTGTATGCGATTTCCCAATCCTGAGACTTCATGCTCATTATCAAAAGCATGTCTTTGTTGCTTTGTTTCAGGTGAGGGAGATATCAGAGGATCCACCATGCAAATGTCCAGTCAAATACTGCATTGAGAAGCAGCCAAAAGGCCATTATCGTGTCGGAGACAAAGTTCTCTATGTCAGGGTATGTACCATGTACTGCTCTTTCCACCACAATTGTTACTCAATATTTTATTATTGCAGGTTTCCATTTATTTGTGTGGAAGGATATGAAGCGATATGAAAACTCATGTCTCATTATTTGTTATAAGCATCTACATGCCAACAAGCTTTGCTGTGCTTTCACTGTTTCTTTAGAAGCACAAAAGAACACAAATATAAATAAAATGCTCAGTCAAACTGAAAATACACAGAATTTAGATTATATTAAAACTCAAAATGCCTAAAAGGTCACGTATGGTATTGAGTATATGGTATTGGACAATGCATCTAAATCCTTCAGGGAACAGTTGAATTCTTAACAGACTTGTCACTTTGTTAATTTGGGGTCATATACAAACTCATTACATGCTTAATTAAACATTTTGGAATACACTTACTGTATGTAACACTGTCACATTAATAGCCATCAATACATCAAGCTGTTTGTGAATGTAAATGAGAACTTCCCTTGCTTTTGTCATTTTGAAATGTATCTAGCAATATGAAGTTATGTCATGAAACTCTGGATGGCGCTGGCTAATAGGTCCTTAACTCAATCTGCTTGCAATCACATCATTCTCTATAGGGCGCAGCTGATTGGTTCCTGCTGTATAAGTAGCCAATGAGCTGCTGCTCAACCTTACTTGGTCAGAATTTGCTGTAGCATTTGCAGCGCGCTTTAAGAATCCCTCCACCTTCCCCAGCTCCACCTGTATGGATCTGCTACGGGTAATTCATGTATGCTATATTATACAGCAGCTGCATGTCTTACTTGCTCACAGCAGTGTATCGGTGTATGTATTGGCACTGGCAGTAGCAAGTCCCGTACTTGTTTTGCAGCAGCATAGCAGATCTATTCCGCCAAGACCAAACATCATATCCATTGTCATATCCATTACCACCATGCCAAATACTCAGAGAGTTGTCATGACAGATCTTACTTTATTCCTAGAAACACAAACCAAACATTGAAATCTACTTTTAAATATCAAGTTAAAAACTTGTGTATAAGTCTCTCAACTGGAGGGGAGAATTGAAAGAAATCTTTTTTTCATTTTCTCCAATGATACTATTCAACAACCAATAATTGACACTCTGGGGTCATTTGAAGCAACAAGAGACAAGTTACTTAGAAGGTACTGTTGTTAGACTATAGATCTGCACTTTTTTGTTTGCAAAAGTTGCCATAAAAGTAGAATTAATTTATACGTTGGTTACTGATCGAGTGATTAGTAGCGTGATTGTATTCAGAGACTTAAAGCCTTCGCTCCACCACTCCCTTTTATGATTTTTCAATCAGAAAAATCCTTCAGGGCAGCAGTATGTGTGGCAGAGGAAGAAAAGCAGCTGCTTTCTGTCAGAGATCCAATTAGAGAGAGAGGCTTACTGTAGCACTCAAAGAGAAAGGGAGCTTTTAATATCATTTCTCAACCTTCTTTTCAGTGGAAGGGAGTGGGACATGCTTTTTTTTTGTGACATCCTGGGCTAAAATAAAAGAGAAGGAATATCCATTAGATCATCACAATGGCTGAGCTGTGTAACGGAAGGGGTGAAGAATCGGTGAATCATTAAGAAATACGATTCGTGCCATGTCTGTCATTAATGGGTTCATGAATACTTCTCTCTTTAGATCTGGCTGGAAAGCATAATGCCATTTATAAATAAAGCCAATAAACAATAAAGCCAATCTTATCTTATCTTATTTAAACACAGACTGTTGAAAACTGTTTACCTTTATCTGGCAAAACTCTCCTTTCACGGACACCTCATTTAAATGAACATGGCTAACACATCCTCACAGCCTTTTAGCACTTTTTGTACGTTTGTGTATTTTTGCTATATATGTTCCACTAAGTTTATATTGCTTCGCGATCTGTTCAGTAATTAAGGACATATTCATTATTCATTCTTTTTACATAAAAGGCAGATTAAGGGACAGATATGAATCTCATACAGGTGCGTCGAGGACAGAGGTAGACAGCAAAACAGCCCAGGCCCTGGTGGTCTTGTTTTTGTCTCTATAGCAGCTTGATGTGCTTTAAAGAGCTTTTCCAGTGTGTACAAATTACAGCTAATCTGTTGTTTTTTTTTTAAGTGGGTTACTACTGTTTGCAATCTCAGCCATTTCTTCTAGGCTACTATTGGCTACTTGTAAGCTGCACTTCACTAATATGTGTGTATAATATACAGCCCCATTTTAGAACACATACTAGCTATTTGAACTCTATCCTGGATTTGTACTCAATAGGCCTTTATCACAGTGCTCGTGTCGTCACTTCCAAAGGTGGTTCTGTTCAAACAAGGATATAAAAGCTACAATCTGCCATCTAGTGGTGCAGTGTATTAACAACAGCGCGGTCGCTCTCGTCTCTTTCCCATTCATTTTTCAGTGAAGAAAAAAAAAGACGAGCGAAAAAGACTAAAAATCAATTTCGCTGTCATTATATATGAGATGAGAGGCCTAAGGAGTGTTGTAAATGCGAATAATATGGAACGAGGTTGGAGTTTGACTTTGACCACACAAGCTTTCAGAATAGCATGTAAATTATTTGTAATGGAACACACTGTTCGTCCCACTCCATTCCATTTTTGCATCACCGAATTAATGCGTAGGGCCTTACATACATTTCATTCTGCACTGTCGTCGACTGTTTTTATTTACAGGTCACACGCGCTAGGTTTGACTGACGCGGGGTTTCCTTAAACAGACTCCCCCTCCTCCCTCGCGGCATTCTGTGTGTTTGTTAATTCCGCCTCGCCCTCACCTCTTCTGTCAACCCTGACATTTTAATCTGCTTGGGAACAGCTGAGACTGATCAAACCGCATGGTAATTAGAATTACCCTGCTTGGCAAACGTGCGCGCGCGTGAATAGGCTATATCCCTCTATTAGGATGCATCAAGCTAAAAGGGTTTGGAGGGGTGGGGGGTGCAAAACATATAAATCTGGTTGTATTACCAACCACTTAACAGCTTTGTAATGAGAGGGTCAAGACTGATAAGGTGGAGGGGAGGAGGAAATAGATGACTGTCGTGCCTCAAGGGACAGATAGAGACACGTTTCTCAGGAGACATGACCCTTACTAGTTTCAGTGCCTTAATTTCCTATTTCGTGTGTCTTGTTCATGCTCGGGAGCGGTTGCCGTGGCAGCGTGTGAGCTTCACGCCACGCGCCGTAGGTGTAGTAGGCTATGTCGGAAATGCCCGTGTGTGTGTGTGTGTGTGGATTTTTTTCTGCGATGGTGTTCAGCTGGTGCCGTGAGAGGTGGCGTTTCATTAGGCTTAATGAGATTTTGACTGCACACCACAGTCTCTCTCTCTCTCTCTCTCTCTCTTTCTCTCTCTCTCTCTCTCTCTCTCTCTCTCTCTCTCTCTCTCTCTCTCTCTCTCTCTCTCTCTCTCTCTCTCTCTCTCTCTCTCTCTCTCTCTCTCTCTCTCTCTCTCTCTCTCTCTCTCTCTCTCTCTCTCTCTCTCTCTCTCTCTCTCCGGATCATTTGCCTTTCATCGGATCTGTTGCTGTAGACTTTGAATATTTTATGAAGGAGGAGGGGGTATTAGGGAGATCGTTTTAAAGAAACACAGACACACACAGACAGCAGAAATGGCATTTGTTTTAAACACAAGTGTTTCTTGACTTTCGTCTAAAGGGGTTTGATACAAACTGATTTTTTTTTAGGAAGATCACATTAAATGCCATTAATGTGTAGATTTAAAAAAAAATGTTCCCCCCAATTTTCAATCTTAAACTAAAATTCCTAAAATATTAATTACATAATTTCAGTATTTGTTTTGTGGAAATTATTTATATAAATTAAAATAATAGGCTTCAAAAAACATTACTGTCCCGCAGCATGGCATCATTGTAATCACAATGAACAATCTTGCCCCTAATAAAGTTATTTAGAAGTTATACCGTAATTGTTAGCCAACAACAGTATCGGCGAGTAGTTTCAGATGTAATATGTGATGTGTGAAGAAACCAATAAAACACAATCAAGGTATAGGCTGTATGTTGTGAGCATTATATTTTATTGTGTGTCATTGCTAATAATTGTTAAGATATATAAATGCTAGGATTAAACTGAAAGACAATAGAGTTGGATATCGATAGAGTTCTATCACCACAATTTCCACGTTAGGAATGATAAACACAACACATGCTTTGAGATGTGTTGGAAATAACAGTGTGGTGAGAAAAAGACTGTATACCTACTAACTCTATTGGACATTGTAAGATGAGATTTTATTTTCAAAAAAAATTTACAGGGCTAAAAATGGCAATAATTGAAGAAACGTCAGTGAAATGGTTTTATTGAACAAATCATGTTTTCTCACTTTTACAGATGTTGAATGATAAACATGCCATGGTGCGTGTTGGTGGTGGATGGGAGACCTTTGGTACTTACTTATTAAAGCATGACCCGTGCAGGATGACCATGATCGCCCGGCCTGGAACCAAAACCTGCAAGCCTAGCGGCAGGTCCCCAGTCAAGAGAGAGCTGTCCCGGGACAGTTATATGGTCGTGGGTACTCACTCCCGCTTTAAGAAGTGATGTGACCTCAGTTAAATCAACAGCAGGCTGATTTAGTTTTTCTAGGAGGGAAGCAGCCCAGGTGGCTTGATCTTATATTTTAGGGCAGTGGTCCTGAGCCTTTTTGGTCATCATGACTCACAAATGTGTCACAGGTATGTTCTGATAGAATCACAGACAGCTTATCAACTATTCAGATGATGCAATATATTCAGCCCAAGGTATGCCAATGTTGCTTATTGATCAAAGGGGTGATGAACTGAGAAATCAAATTTTCCTTGAGCTTTTGACATCTAAGAGGTCATCAAACTATAAGAATATCCTGTAAGTTTCAGAACTGAAAACGTCCTTGTTAGTCCAATAAAAGCTTTTATTGACACCAGGTTCAGCAAACGACTCGTTTTTCAAAGTGGGGGAACTATGACGACAAAGAGGATAAAACACCACCCCCGCAGAAGAAGATAAACGCCTACTTCAACACGGCCGGTTTAGCCCCGCCCACCGATTCGAAACTCATTATAATATGCAAAACTGTTATCCACTCACAGCAGTGGGCGTTTACTTCCAAGTCTTCAATGCGAGACGCCCATAACAACCTAGCGTTTTTGAGCTAGGCTCAAAACTAGGGTAGAAAATAGCCTATTAGGCCTACTTATTAATTTTGATGTTTTTGAATGTAAAAACCAAGCGAACGTCATTAGTTGACCTCAGACAACAATATAAAACAATTAAAAAAGCCAGTTCATGACCCCTTTAATGATTATATTAATGAATTTCTGAGTTTTTGGAACATTCTGTTTGCTTTTGTATGATACACAATTTTGGTACTGGGCTTGGGTCACCATTTGAAGTCCAATGTAAAATCTGGCATGATGCAAAGGAATATTGACCTTTGTGGTCGTATACATCTTATAAACATCTGTTCTTTTTGTTCAAAGATATTAAGAATTTCTAAGACATTTTCAAAAGCATAAAGGGCGGGATCTCTAATATTCAATCATTAACTGGGAAGCCAATATTGATTTACTTTATTTTATTGTAACTTTTCATTTTGAATCGATTTATGGCTGTTATGCTGTATTCTGAAGTTTAAGTTTACAAAAACTTCTGTAATTTCTTTTGAATGAGGGTTTAAAATGAACTTGTTCCACAAAGATCCTCTAGGTGGTGCCCTATGTCAAGTGATGAGCTGTATTTCAGTACTATATAGAATTAAGGCAACATTAACTTTTTGTGTAGAAATTTGTTAGATTGTGAAAAGATAACAATGCAATATGGTAACACTTTACAATGAGGACCGATTAGTTAACGTTAGCAAATATTAACTTATGAGCAATACATTTGTTACAGTATTTATATTAACGTTAGTTAATAAAAATACAACTGTTCATTGTTAGTTCAGGTCTATTTAATAATATTAACAGATACAACTTTTGATTTTAATAATGTATTAGTAAATGCTGAAATTAACTAAGACTAACAAATGCTTTATAAATATGTTTTAAAAGTTAGTTCATGTTAACTAATCTATTTAACTAGTTAACAAATGAAACCTTATTGTAAAGTGTTACTGAAAGTATATTAAACCAGACTCACCTGCCCCATATACTTCCCTTCAGGATTATTATTATTAATTGTTTTACATAAGCGTGTACTCTTGTATGTGTACTCAGCAAGCCAAACTGATGCCCAGGCGGGACCATTACATTAAAAAGTATTTTAATTAAAAAACAATGAAATACAAATGAAAAGTACCTCTTGATGAAATGCTACTAACATTTTATTTCATAAAATAAAAGTCATTTTAAAAAAATTGACACAATCTAAATACACTGAAATTAATCAATATGACGGCATGCGAGGCAATGACACCTGTTTTCTCCTTATGAGGTGAACCAGTAAAACAGTTCATACCCAAAAAAAAAAAAAAAAAAAGTGGTGCTACTTCCACTGCCAAAGAAAATGGCAGCATTTGTACAAATGTCTTTCATATCTCCCCAGAAGTGACAAAACACCTGAAGCTGCTTTTATTTGAGAAGGATTTTTTTTTTTTTTTTTTTACACATTGGTCTTGTGCTCTTTTATATCCTCTCCAAAACATTCACATTTTCATATTTTCTAAGTGCCATTTATTACTTCTTTGCCACTTTGTTTCCAGTCAATACATGATCTGCAGTTCATCAGAAAGGTCACACTCAATAAAACACTCTCCTATCTACCTAAAGAGATTTGTTCTTTTGGCTTTGTTCATTTTATGTCTATGACATACATGTTTGTGCCAATCAGCTGTATAGCATTAAAGCACAACCATAAAGGTTCCCTCAAATGTTGTCATTTACAAACACATTCCAATTTCCCCAAATACGCACTCAGAATACCACAGTATTTGCCGTCTTACGTTAACTATTGCATTTACCTATCCCCACTGTGAATACCAACATTGGTATGTTACTCTCAAGAATTGATCTGGATTTTGTGGAGGGCTATGAGACTATGCATGTACATTTGACAAAGACATGTGCGGCATTGTTAAATGATTTATGATAACTGTGCTTTTCACAGTAGTGTCCTCAATAAATAATATCCATTGGTGAGAGAAGAATCAATATGAATTATTCATGATAGTGTGGAGACACACTCACTCTTAAAAAAGACATTACTATATTATTACTATATTAAAGCCTGTTGGGGTTGTTTAAAATATTGTTTGGTTGGAGTTGGTCGTACAAACATTACATGATGTAAACATTAATAGCTTGTTGTGTGTCATGTAGCTATTGCAGCAAACTAAACACCCCACTCCTGCAATCCATCATCTTGATTTAAATTCTGTACATTATGCTTTCGGTATTTAGACCCCATATATCACTTTTTGTGACTAAACATATAACACTGAAATCCTTTAGAAATCCTCAACTTGCATGTGGATCAAGAGCTTTAATTGTATCTTGACTATTCAACAACATTCAGTCGTGGTTGGAAGGTGCGGAGCTCTTGTTTAACTGATTCTAAGCATGTTGTGCTTATAACAGCAATAAGGCTTCATGAGAAATGACGTTCAGAAATAACCTCTACAAACATTTTTGAAAACAAATTAGGTTCACATGCCATCAAGTAGTAAATTTGGTCAGATTCCTCAAAACAGCAATACCACAGACCAAGCCAGGTCACCGATCGTTACAATCATATAACAAAGAGAGAAAAGTCTCCATTTGTATCCGTAAGCGTAATTTCATACAAAGGTAGACCTGAAATCTAGACAAAATGAAGTATTTTTTACACGTCGTACAGACTCTTTGAGGCCTTAGGAAATGTGCTTTTCAAAGCTTGAATGACAGAAATACTTTTCTCTCTCCTTTCTGTTGCTCCCCACTTCATTCTGGGCTTTAACTCCTCCACACCATCAGTCAGCTATAAGAAAACCTGTGGATTCATTTGTTCTCTTGATGTCTTTGAAAAGATTTCTGTGCAGCTGTGAAATTGAAAAGAGAGCACCATTTTATTATGAATCCTCTTGGAGAGAAGACAGTCGCCTACAGCTCGCTTCTCTGTCATGAAGCAGAGCAGTGAAAAATGTCATTGGTTTTTGTGTGTGTGTGTGTGTGTGTGTGTCACAAAAGACCAGAGTGAGACATGTGAGGGGGTGGAAGATGCTCGGTGGTCTGTGCATGTGTCTCCATCTTGACTCTCAGCAGTGTCCAGACCATTTACAGATTTGAACCTTTTAATCAAATGGATGGTGTACACAAGTTGTGTTGACATCGGTGATCAACAAGAGCCCGTAAGTCATATGAAAATGATCCAGTCAGTAAAACGCATAATGATGAATAGGCCAGATGCTTTGTCCTTACGTAGACGCTGTATACATGTTGTGAAAATGTTGCTGCAACGTTTCTCCAGTAGTCTCTGCTCACACAGTCCCATTTTCGTGCCTGGACTTGTGGACTGTGGTGCGGGCCAAGGGGCTGCTTAAAGAAGGGGCCAGCGTACATAAGAAACCGGCAAGCAGGGTGAGACCCAGTCCGCCCCAGGCACAGAACATGGACCAGCCATACCCATGACTGATGTCCTCTGGAAGGCCGTAAAGGTAACGTGGGTAACGGGACAGCTCAAAGTTAATGCCCGCCACACACGTACAAAGGGAGATAATACAGCAGGTTCCTGTCAGAGAGGAAATTACTCAAGATGTATCATCAAACATTCATGAAACACACTTTCCTTTTAGATCACAAATATAGGATGCAAAGAGTTCATGCTTTTGATCTATCAAAGCACCTTTGTGTATTTACATAATGTTGTATGAGAAACCAGCCACTAGATGGCGACATAATTGAGCAGTCAAGTTACATTCCGTCACTTTTCTCTCTCTCTCTCTCTCTCTCTCTCTCTCTCTCTCTCTCTCTCTCTCTCTCTCTCTCTCTCTCTCTCTCTCTCTCTCTCTCTCGCACACACACAAACACTCTCTGTCTCTTACCGCCCATGAGGAAGAGTAGTCCAGCTACATACTGCATGAGATCATGTTGTTGACAGCATCCAAGAACTCCGATGATCCAGCCAAAAAGAATGATAGAGACAGCCATGCCCACAAAACCTGCTGTCATCCTCCGCAGATCTGCAGCACAAAACACAATCATCAAGACCCTTTTGTTGCTATTCGGGGCTTTATAAGCATCTAGTGATGCTTATACTGCATGTTCAATATTTACGTTTTGCTTTTATTTTATTCATCAAGGACTTTTTATTATATACATTCATAGTATATAGGCCTACTACAAAGGTAATAATGAAACTAATACAATTGCATCAAGAAAGCAACCAATTCCTACGATGCTATTATTATACCCATAAAAAAAAATGTAATAAAAATATGGCCATACAGGGCCAGTTAAATTATTGATTCGCAACACGAAGAGGGAAATAATATAATCCATGATAAAAGATCAGTTTACTCTACTGTGCATATTATTTCATATTATTAAATCGTATCTTGAACAAACTATTCACTCATTTAAAAATAACATTTCTTATTAATATCACAGTTGAAAACAGTTGCTGCTGCTTAATATTTTTGTAAAAACCGTGATACTTTTTTTTTCAGGATTCTTTGATGAATTGGAGGTTCAAAATAACAGCGTTTGTTTGAAATATATATATCTTTTTTAACATTATAAATGTCTTTACTGTCACTTTAATGGATCCTTGCTGAATAAAAGTATTTATTTAAAAAAAGGGTAGCCTAACACTTTAGTTTAGAGTCCAATTCTCACTATTAACTTGTTATTCCTAGGATATTGGCTGTTTATTAGTACATATAAACCACATATTTAAACCATGCCTTATTCTGCATGACCATATTCTACATCCTTAAATCCTACCCAATAATACCTAAACTTAACAACTACCTTAACTATTAATAAGCAGTAATTAGGAGTTGTTGAGGCAAAAGTTGGAGTTAATAGTTAGTTAATAGTGAGAACAGGACCCTAGTCTAAAGTGTGACCAAAAAAAGGTTAAATCAGTAAATCTAAAAAGGAGGGAAATATTCCCATCAGTGAATATTCTGTATTTGTCAGTACAGGCTGGCAGGCAGTATAAAATGTTTGACCTTTTTGGTGAAATAATGAATCTTTTTTTAGTGCTTTAATGTGCTTTCATTTAAAGTAAACGATATAAGATGTCTTGGAGCATTACAAAGTATCATCCATGCATTCATTCTCCAAACCATTAATCCTCTAGTGTCACAAAAAAGTATCATATTTTATGAACATATTGCTACAACTGGGGATTAGAGAAGGATCAGTTACAATCCCTTTATAAGTAAAAAGTGTACACAGTTTCACAAATATTGTCTTTAAACATGCACATCACAGACAGAATTGTTTATGAATTAATGAACTGATCAACCCCACAGGCATGAATTTTGTATGTCTGACACAAGTAAAAAAGCATCAGTCAGACTCACGCAGAGCATGCCACTCATCTTGTCGGATGGTCTTGGTGATATTGACGGGAAGGTTTCGAGGCAGGATTGAAGAGGTGTAATGATACTTTACAGGGGTGCATCTCTGAATCAAACCTATTTGAACAAAACAGTGAATCAAGAAGTATACTCTTTCATGACATTTACAGCATTTACTGTTTAGGAAAAGCAAATCAGTCCGAGGCTTTAATCTCCTGAGGAACAGCAGGTCTGTTGTGATCAGAAAATGCAACAAAGCGGCCCATGCTTGTATCACTTTAATTAAAACATTTCCTGTAGAGCAATTAGGCACACGTGATCAAATGCGCAGGGTCATAAATGTCATAGTTACATATTGATTTTATTTTCATGTAAAAAAAAAAAAACCTACTTCATTCAGTTGTAGAATTTTAATACTATAAACCCCTCGGTATTTAAGAATACCTGAACTGCAATGACAATCACTGATGTCTGTGAAATATAGCAAAACTGCTATTTTTGAAGGGAAGAGTTATGTTATATGGATAGTCATTCCTAAACAGTAGCATGTATACCATTGCAAATTATTTGTATTAAAAAAAAGATAGTGTGAGACACACATTTGTTTGGCACTGTAAGGACTTGAATGTGTTGTGTATCAGACAAGATTGCCTTCCTCCCTGATGAGAAGCTTATGAATCCTGAACAGGCGAGTGTGTGAACCTTTTAGAATAATTAACTTGCACTTTATGAAGCCGAAACAGTCATTTTCATTCATAAGGTTTCCTTTGTCAGGACATAAAACAGACTTAATCTGGTAGAAATTCAAATCTTTATCAGAGAAACCTCAAATGTAACTCAGATAACATGAAATGTTGTGACTTTCACAGTTTGTTGTATTCTACCAATACATGTCAGTCCCCACAGGCTATGCAGCCAGGGTTTTTCAAGGTACAGTTTGTGTTCTTTTCACCCACATCAGCATTATTTTTAGCATTCCTCAAGCTGATGATTTGGTCTAGGATTGATTTGCATAAATCAGAGGAGGCTTTTATGTTCTATTCATAAGTGTTGCACAGTGCGTGGTGTGGTTTGGCACTCTTTCAGTTGTTAGACTAGGTGATGGTGATGCAAGATCTGGGGCCTCCTTTACAAAATGTTGCGTAGAAATCATCCTACACTTGATCTTACGATCATTTCACAAATGTATACCTATACGTTGTGATTCAGAGAACGAACGTACGCACAAAAAAACCCTGTGTACGCCTCTCATCCGAATGGGAAATGTATCTAAAATGATCTTGAAATTGTGCGCAGCTGAATAGTTTTAGATCTCTGCCTAATTAATGTCATTCGCATATAAAAGAGCACCAGTCAACGTCCAAATCCTTTACCTGAGAAGTGCTTCGATTTCCAAACACCTGCAGTACTCCGACTCTCTGGCACAAGGAAAAGTGTGTACGTCTGCTTTGACACTCACATGGCACTAAGCACTTTTCCACGTCAAAGACCATTTTGTATAAATATAAACGTTGGTGTGGATTTTAGCGTACGCACACTCTAAGTTCAAATCTGTGCATAAGCACGTTTTATAAATGAGGGCCACGGGGTGGTTTTCTGTTTGGATGACTCAATATCTCTTGATGTTTTAGCTGTGTTACAGTATATAGCTAGGTATATGATTGCATTTGCATCTTATGGAATCTTTCTCTGCCTGCATGCAATTTTATTTCAGACACCCAACATTAAAGTTTTGCTTTATTTTCACATGCATTTTCTATACATTGACACTTATGTAAAACCTTAACCTGACTTAATATTGGAAGTTAAAGGGGTAGTTCGCTCAAAGATGAAAAATGTGTCATCATTTACTCACCCTCAAGTTGTGTCTTTGTTCTGCTGAACACAAAGGAAGATATTTTGAAGATTGTTTGTAACCAAACAGTTGTGGGGCACCATTGACTTCCATAGTATTTTTTTCTCCATACTATGGAAGTCAAAATATCTTTCTTTGTGTTCAGCAGAAGAAAGAAACTCATACAGGTTACCCCCTTTAATTAAGTTTTAGAGCACAGAGTCAACAAAGCCAGAAAATGTTAAATGAATGTCAGCAATAAAACCAAAACGTACCTCTAAGCAATAATGACATTTCTCATGTAACCTGAAAAATATTGAGAAACTTCTGTTGGAAGCTAACCTAGGGTGATATTAAGCACAATAACAAATACTTTCATACAGCAGTGAAATATGACCTTGCTGCATCAAAAAGCCTAGTTTAGATGTTCTTTTTCTACCACAGAATGTGATTTTGTTCTGTCATAAACAACAATATAAAACACAAATGCTGCACAACTGGTTCACTAGATTCTCAGAGGATTCTCAGTCATCAGAACCATGTTGGGTCAAAGGGTGAGATAGACATATTCTGGATTAGACAAAACAAGAGATGAGAGGTGAAGTCAGGGATAGAGAGGACATGCTGCCATTTAATTAGTCTTTACAGAAATTAGACAGTTAAATTCATTAATCACATTGAGTTTGCTGCTATACAGATCTGTGATGAAATGACGAGTACAGACCTCATGCGTGAGCTGAGCAGATTGTGTCATGTTTATCATATCTATGTGTCAAATATATTGTGACAGCTTGTTCTATGTCACAATCCCAAACTGACACATCAAAGGAACCAGGAATCTCTTACAAAGACACTTTGCACATTCTGTTCATTTCTCTGCTGAAGAAAATGCATTTTTGTACTCTGAAAAACATGTCTGTGAAATCTGATGAAAGAGATTTCAATTCAATTGGTGAACCAAAGTTATAACAAAAGAAACAAAAATCAATAATCAATTTTTAGGATACAATTCAAATTTGCATAGCACATTTTATTAGCTTTTTATATGTATTGCTACTGAGAATTACAGTATTAAGCATGACATGTGATCTTGTCTTATTCAGTTTTTAAAACATTCTGACATGTTTCAAATATTTTACATTTGGTGTACTATAATGATTCGATTTAGTCGGAACTGTTCCAGTTCTCTAAATATCATTTTCAGTTTGGTGGATTAACAGTGCTCAGATATTTTTTAACCATTAGGACAAGTAAACATCTATAGTATATTTTACTGTTAGTATATTTAGAACCAATTATGTTAATTCTGCTCAGGAGAGTATCACTGACAATCAGGAACAATGTTTTGCCTGCTTTATCTGAACACAAAGATTACTGGGCTGACACCAGTTAATGAATAAACTGGACTATAAATCTGGAAGAAATGTTTTCCTGGGTGTTGGCTCAGTCGAACTGGAGTGGTTGCACACCATCACTACTTCATCATTCATGACATCTACAGAGCCACTTAGGGTGACCTGGGAAAATCAATGAACAAATTATTGATGAAGATATGGTCAAGTGAGCGGCGTTCCTTCTCTTTGCAACCCAGCAAGAGAAATGGCTGCTGTAAGAGCTCACACTTAATATTTAAGGCCTGAACATAAGGTGGAATGAGATCTTTATCAAAGAATAGGAGAGTGCTGTAAGCCTCTTATGAGATCAGTATTCATATGACGAGGAAAGTAAAACATGATAAATTTGCTTTAAGTTTAATCATCTTATGGATATTGTTATCTGGTAAACTATATAGTCTAGGCATTCTTTAACACGGTGTTATTAGGGAAGGTAATTTGTTTTACAAAACAAATACTTATGTTCACTAGTAGGCTACTACATTTATATGCCACAGTATATATATATATGACAATATATGTAAATATTGCCCATTTTGCTCTGTTTCTTAAAAAGCTACAATTCAAATTTGAAAAAGCTACCATACCTAAACCAAAAATGTGGTTTAGGTAGTTTGGCATAATCCCTTCTTTATTTAAATAGTTTTGTTTTAAAATATTATTACTAGGCCTCAATGTGACGTTTTCTACTCTAGGTTATCAAAGAAATTATCCTATAGCATATATCATCTCAGACATCCTTATTTATCACAGATCCTCATCATTTATTTTTAATACTTTTAATTTCATTTTTAGAATAATCATTTCAAAATGTTCTATATTCGTAATTTAAAATGTACAATTGTAATTGCTATATAAATACACGTATGCTCTGTGCAGCATTATGCAAATGCACCTTTTGGTGGTCTCTAAGCAGTTTCTGTTCCGCCTTTACAGATGGCACACACAGGTGTATAGGCTGAATTCAGCACCTCGGATAGCGACAGGGATCAGATTCAGGCCTTCCACATTTCCCCTTCACTGTTGACATCGCTTTACAACTAAACTTAATAAGGGAAGTGTCACTAAGCGAAGGCTAATGCCACGTAGGTACAGAGACAACGGGAAGAACCAGCCTATCCGAATGGCACTGATAACAGTCACTGGATGAACGTCCGCATCCGTTAGCTTCGAAACAAAACGGCCTGGACCGAGGCTCTAGTGCTTGACAAAGGCACCTCAAAACAGAAAGCAACTCACCTTTGTAAATGAGATCCTCGGTCTCCAGGTCAAACCCCTCGCGATGACACTTTTTCCACAGACCGGAGATCGTGGAGTTGAACTGGCGGCTGCAGTGAGACTCCATGGCCGTCGCCGATGCCGGAGCGTGCCGCTTCACGCGCGCCTCCGTCGCTTTCCTCTCATAACCCTTTGGAGGCATCTGGAGTGGCAAGTTGTGATTTGAGATGTAAATGTATCCGGGATCGTTCCGCTTGTTTGCGTAGTTCTTACAGCGCTCGCGGTGCCGCCGAGCATCCGTCTCGTACCAATAATCGGTGCAGATGGCCATGGCCAACAAGACCAGAGCGGAAAACGCCAAGAAAAGCCCCGCGCTGGTTAAAATCTTAATGGCGGCCATCTTCTCTGCTCGTTGGAGAGCCCAGACAGACGCTCGGTCCTCCCTCGGCAGCCGTTGTGAAAGCCAAAGCAAGAAAATACACCGAATCTCTAGCAGCTCTCGGACGCTGACATGACCAGGCTCGATTCCAGCTCGATGCGATCTATTGTTGCAGAGCGCCCGGCCAGATGTGCTGGTTTTTCACCATCTATTTTGATTTTGAGTTAAGGAAAGGGGGAGAGATGGGAAGAGGAGAGGCGATGCGAGAACCAGGAATGAGTGAGTGGTGGTTTGGTTTTGAGTGCAATGCTCTCTCTTTCCTCTTGGGCCTCAGCGAACTGAGTGAGAAGAGACCAATTAGGTGCACCGGGAACATGAGGAATAGTGATAAACATGAGAGGGTCATTTATTGATTACAAACTCCAGCACAGCATTACAGATGTAAACAGCTGTTCAAATATTTATTCAAGACTGTACTGTATCCTTTTTTTATCTCTCTTGCTCTCCTTGATGTTTACTAATAACTAATTATTGGGGAATTCCATGAAATGGATGCTTTTCATTTAAAAAAAAAAAAAAAAAAAGTGGCTAATTAAATTTCGTTAAACATTTCGTATAGGCTATAACTATGTTTTACAGTATGCTATAAAAAGTGAACATCTATAGCCTCTTAAATTCATCAGTTTACTGTAAAAATGATACAAAGAATTGCATTTATATATAAATGTCAATTTTTCAGGACACTGTATTTTAAAGATAATTTTGTAAAAATCCAAATAAGCTTTACAGATCTTTCTTATAAATGGTTTAAACAATGTTTTTCCTGATTGTTCAATGAACCATCCACAATTATTGCGCATGCACCTGTGGAACAATCCTTCACCCAAAAATGAAATTTCTGTCATTAATTACTCCTCCTCATGTCGTTCCAAACCGAGAGCTTTCTGACCCCCTATAGTCAACAACCACTTTGAAGGCCCAGAAAGCTAGTGAAGAATTTATATATATATATATTCAGCAATGTTTTTGTGTGGGGTCACACATCTTCTTGCACATTTCTTTATTTTTAAACACATTATTATAGCAAATATGGGGACAGGCCAAAAAGGCATCTTGTTGAAAGATCATTTTTAACTTAAATATCTTAAGAACTAATGCCTAACATAAATTATTATCTATTTATTTATTTTACAGATGAGTGAAAGACACAATTTCCCTTCTCAGAGTTAAATATTAGGCAACAGAAAATCCTTGTCATTTGAATTTGCTGGAATAAATTGAAATATTAGCACATTGAGAAAGTAAACAAACCGGAACAGAAAACTGCTCAATGGAAACTCTCAGAATGCAGCACTGTGTCCTGCCCACGTACGGTAGACTTTGTCTTCGGAAACATTCCCAACACCAGTAAAAAAAAAACACACAAAAAAACAACTTGGCCTACAAATCTTTACCCATATTATGAGAACTGAGAAAGTATTTGTGTTATTGTGCATATTAAAACACGTATTTAGCCTGAAATATCAAATATGATGCACAATTGGCCTTACACATCACATAGAGTGTGTGAAATGTCTTACTGTCTAACTTTTGCATCTGTCCTTTCAAGACTTTTTTTTTCTTCTAGTTTCTCCCCCACTCTTGTTATTTCGGCATTATTTTACTTCCCTGCTCCTCTCTTTCTCCCAATTTTCAACATGATCAGGTGTACTCAAATCTTTTATTAATATACTTGGTGGGAACTGTAGCAGCACTAACTTGCCACCTGTCATCCATGGAGGCGGCCCACAGAGAGGAGCTTCAGAAGCGTGGGAGGTTCAGGTCAAGATACAGGAGAATAAATCATGTTAGTACAAGCAGCCACGTTTTAGGTGCCCATCGGAAGCCGTTTTGAAGGACAAGGCATAAAGGCTTTCGAAAAAAATAAATGAAATAAAGTGGCACCTCATTGTCCAAAGTTCCAGGCAGTTTCCCACACACTGGGCTCTGTCAGGGCAGATGACAAAGGAAGACAACCCACAGGCTAGTCGTTATGGCAACGGTCCCTTGCCAAACAGACTGTGTTGAAATAGGAAAAGTGTGAACACAAAATCAATACCACCCCCTGATTCCCATATGACATTTCAGACCCCGACTGTGCAGAAAAATGTGCTTGTGGCACGCATCTTGGCATAGCCGACACCGTTGCAGAACTGCTACTTTGAACATACAGGTCTTGGAGTGGCAGGCAATTCAAGCCATTTGTGAGTATGACATCTCACATTGAAAAATGCAAAGACCTTGCAGAGACAAAATAGACTCCAAAGATGTGCAAATAAACTCCACACAGTTGTCAAGCCAAACTGCATCAGCATAGAACAGTAATGAAAAGTCAAAGCTCATGGATGGGTATAGCTTGCTAACGGTTAAACATGGAAGGGGATCCATAATAGAAAGGGTAGCCATCTTATAAGAGTCATTAAGCATAATAGTTCCTCCACATGGGCATAACAGCCAAGGGATAGCTGGTAATTCAGCAGGTCATGAGAAACCCATGCGCCCTCATGATTAAATGCATCTTCCGGAAGGTACTGCATATTCATTCTGAAAAGTCATTCTGATATGCAAACCAGAACTGCTAAATGTCATTTAGGATCCATTAACGATAATACAATAGAAAAGACCCGTTTCAATGCACTCAACATGCATCAATTCAATTGGTGGATATTTACCACAGACAGTTGTAACGACTGAGACAAATCAGACACAAGTATTTGTTATAGTTAACAAATAATATTTAAACTCACTCTGGGATCTGCGGTCCCATCCCCCCCAAAAGGGCAAGGTCTTAGTTACCATGACTATGATCAGATAAGTTGGTTTTATTGCTGTTAAAAATGTGACAAACATGTGTCAGCAATTTAGAAAAACCTAAAATAGAAAAAGCAGTTAATCGTTAAATGTTGATTAAAACATGGAAATGTTTCTTTTTTTTTTTGGTGACCTATCCCTTTAATTGACACAATAACATTTTTTGTGTTTCTATTCATTTGCAATGAATACGAGTAATTGGAAATTTCAATCATCCATTATTAAGTCTTAAACTGAATAGACATTTGGTTAGAAGGTTAGCAAATGATTGAGATTTAAACTGTCAGCTGAACTAACAAATACATTTCTAAAGAGTTTCTACAGTGCTGAATTGCAGTGGTGATTCTCCAAGTGAAAGCTGCACATAGTTCAATCATAAAAAAAAAAAAAGCCACAACAACAGGTTTAAATCAAACAGTAACATCTCTTTAATTCAACTATACAATGGGAGGACTCAAGTCTTAAAAGTTATACATTTTTCTTTCAACATGACATTGTTAATAGAATAAATATATATAATCTCTTTTCAAATATTTACATTTTGGCAAAGACCGTTCTGACCTGCCAAGTGATGCGTTCAGAACATTCTTTCAGTAACATTCCATGTACAAAACTGGCAAAACAGGCAATCCATTTATCAACTATTTCATTATCTTCTTTAAAATTTGATCGAAATGTATGAAATGGCACCAAGTCATTCGAGTAAAAGAACTGTCTGCTTATGAATCCGTCAATCCTCTAGACTAAATCACTCAAAATTCTGAATCGCTGTGCCAGGACCACAACGAACAGAAACTCAGAGAATTAAAATGAAAACGCAGCAATGTAGTGGCTATCAGGATATAATCAATAACAAGAGTAAATACTGTAAGAAAATAAGGCCTGTTGAGTATTTTCAAAAGTGTTTGACAGGAGTGTGTTCAATCATGTATGTGCAAGAGGAATATGTACTCATGCAAAGCGTGGATGTCTTGAGCAAATGTAGTGTGAAATGAGCTTAAATAGATGTAACTTCCACAGAATCATTTATAAAAGTGAAGCAGTATTAGCTTAAAAAAAAAAAAGCAATGATGGTGACCATCAAAAATCGGATTATGTAAGTGTATGTGCCTGTACACTGTTTCTTAATAAAGAATGTGTTTAAATACGGCACATGCAGTTTCACAACAGGTCAAGCAAATCACAGTGATGAAACCTACTACTGACAAAGGAAAGTAACAGGTTCTTCTTACTGAGCATAAGTCATTGACACCAGGCTGGAACATGATTATGAACAAGAATGCAAAATAAGAGCAGCTTAGATGGCGTATTTGAACCAAAACAACTACTGTTAATTCTGAGCACCGTTTGCACAAACCTGTATTTCCCTTCAGTTTCAGCTGGTGCCTATAAGGCATCATGAGTTAAGTCTGAATTTAATCTGGACACAGACGATTCCCGGTGTTTGAAGGATAAGGCTAAAATCACACCTGATTGTCAAGGCTGTTTCTTTATTTGGTCTTTCCTCACACAGTCTTTGGGGTGACAAAAATGTCTAAATTATTTAAAGCTGAAACACTGAAGTGAATAGTACATAAGTCAATGCTAGGTGGCACTCTAAACGTCCCTTGATAAAAGCAGTGCTCGCCTGTGGCTAGTCTATGATGACTGAGAGAAGAGCCATGACTGCAATCCCACAAAACAACAGCAGAACCTGCAAAAAGGAGTTCCTGTGGGAACAGGGGACATGGTCATGGACATTCAGTCATTTAGTATGTGAAGTATGAGAGGAATTTTACACATGGGAGGTTAAAAAAAGAAGTGGACCTTACCTAGGGTTGGTCTCCTCCAGCAGATCAGGTACCACATTGACCAAGGCGATGTAGATAAAGCCACCTGAGCTGAAGGGCAGAATCCAGGCTGTGGCATTCTCTATAAAGACACAAATGACCAGAATCAACACTGAAGAATATGTTTGATAAGGATATTATATTAAAGGGTTAGTTCACCCAAAAAATGAAAATTATGTCATTAATGACTCACCCTCATGTCGTTCCAAGCCCGTAAGACCTCCGTTCATCTTCGGAACACAGTTTAAGATATTTCA
This sequence comes from Rhinichthys klamathensis goyatoka, assembly GCF_029890125.1. NCBI lineage: Eukaryota > Metazoa > Chordata > Actinopteri > Cypriniformes > Leuciscidae > Rhinichthys > Rhinichthys klamathensis. The sequence goes on from NW_026606597.1 coordinate 736,535, forward strand.
GATTTAGTCCGAGAGCTTTCTGTCCCTCCATTAAAAATGTATGTACGGTATACTGTCCTTGTCCAGAAAGGAAATAAAGACTTTCTCAAAGTGGTCCCTGTGACATCAGTGGGTTTGTTAGAATGTTTTGAAGCATCGAAAATACATTTTGGTCCAAAAATAACAAAAACTCCGACTTTATTCAGCATCGTATTCTCTTCCGGTTCTGTTGTCGAGCCGTGTTCAGTGACGCTGGTGACGTAAGACGCTGCTGACGTGTTATCTGGTGCGCCCGAGCTTCGTTTACAGTCTGAGGGAGACGCACCCTGTAAACAAAACAATCTTCGCAAACATGTCTAAGGATTTCGACACAGAGGAAGACTTGCATTTTTTTGCCCAGCCATATTTATTTGAACCCGAATACATGGAAAAACCAGATACACGTCAGCAGCGTCTTACGTCACCAGCGTCACTGAACGCGGATTGACAACAGAACCGGAAGACAATACAATGCTGAATAAAGTCGTAGTTTTTGTTATTTTTGGACCAAAATGTATTTTCGATGCTTCAAAACATTCTAACTAACCCACTGATGTCACATGGACTACTTTGATGATGTCTTTATTTCCTTTCTGGACAAGGACAGTATACAGTACATACATTTTCAATGGAGGGACAGAAAGCTCTCGGACTAAATCTAAAATATCTTAAACTGTGTTCCGAAGATGAACGGAGGTCTAACAGGCTTGGAACGACATGAGGGTGAGTCATTAATGACATAATTTTCATTTTTGGGTGAACTAAGCACACTGATCCACATATTAAGTTCAGAATGGCATGATCAAATGTTTATTTTGTGGAAAACCCAAAAAAAGACAATGATTTATTTATTTAGCATCAGTAGCTGCTAAAAATCATGTTAGGAATGGGACCAAACACTAGCCGCGTTTCCATTACCCTTCAAATTGCGCAAATTGAAATTGCGAATTGAAATTACGCTCAATGGAAACACGTCAATTTCGCAAAAACTCCCATTTATCGCAAAAAAGTTTTTACGCTCGCATGAGGAGGTTTTTCAGGCAATTCGAAAAAGGAATATTTCGCAAAACTGCAATGGAAACAGTTTTTGCGCATTTACAGTCACCTGACTTAGAAGACGCGGTGTGTTTGGGGTCCGTCCGTGGTATACGCAAATAATAATGGGCTAATAATTATCATCATTATTATAACATTTATTAGGCTACATATTTAGAAGATGCTTTTATCCAAAAAAAGGAACAAAGCAATTCGTCAAATGTCATTCATAATGGTTAGACAAAATAAAATAGTAATAAATAATAAAATAAAACAATCATGCGCGCTTTCATGATCTCCGTGAAAAAAGCTAAAGCTTGAAATGTCCACTTTAAAACGAACAAATTCGAATCGAAAGCTAATACCTTCTGATTATGTAATCCGTATGAATGGTGCATTTCTCTCTAAAGGTGCATTCGCGCGGCGCGCCTCAGCGGAGATGGAGATGTTTTTAGCCGACACTAATTTAGAAAACAATAGTTTATTAATAAAATTAAAATGCCTCGTTATTCTTTCAGACACATTTATTATCATTAGCCTATAACTCACCTAAATCACCTTTCTGTAGGCTGTGGTTCCAGAGACATAGGCCTAAATATGGCTCTTCTCATTCAGCACTGCGGGAAAAATATAATTTTCAGGTTCTAATTTGGCCTTAGAAAACCATTAAAATCTAAAAAAAAATTGTATTAAGTTGGGAATATTTTAAATGTTTAGTAAAGGGGCAAAAAGTCATAAACAAACATCTGAAATTTAGTCGATTTTTTTTTTTTCGCAGCATTTGTGTACAGTTTAAATTTAAAAAAAAAAATTGGTGTTCAACTTTGCATTTAAAAAACAACAACCACCGTTCATTTTTCGTTTTGCAATACGGGTTAAATAAGGAAAAACGAATGGACACAAATGTACACTGACCGTTTGGACAGAGTTCTTTATTAAATTCATAAAAGAAACAATAGGCTACAGGAATACTGGATTCTAAACCTCAAAGAAATGCCACAATCAGACCTCGGAGCAGAAATGAGGGAGAAACACCCAGAAACTCCTTATGCCGTTCGCAGTATACGGGTCTTTCCCTGCCATTAATGCTTGGATAACACACCACGTCTCCTTCTATTAATAATAATGTCTAGTGTGGTGGTGCGGTGGCTGTGATATAGGGATATAGGCTATAAACCTACCCGTTGATGTTTAAATGACTTATCGCGAGAGGGGAAAAAGTCGCATAACATCAGTTAATGGAAACGCCGTCATTTCGCAATAGTTTTTTATCGACATTTAGAAAAAATCGCAAAAGTTTTGCGCAAATCTGTAATGGAAACGCGCCTACTGACTTCAGAAGAAAGATGATCCACTCAAGATCAAAGATAAACTACCATCCAAAAGTTTGGGGTAGGTAAGATTTTTCGATAAGACGTTACAAAAATAAAAAAACGACTCTAATTGACCCCAAACTTTTGATTGGTAGTGCATATAACGTATAGTCTGAGACTACGAGATGTCTCACCTGCCCCATGCTGTGATTGGGAGCAAAGAGCAAAACACGCCCCCAGGACTCCTCCTAATGCTGTAGAGAGCTGCATACGGGTGGCTTTCCAACGGTCAAAGCCTGCTCGCAGCAAAATGGCAAAATCGCCCACCTTTCCATCAAGACAGAAATGCATGTACAGCAACAGAAACTGGTAAGTACTGAGACAATTCATGTACAGTAACAGTTGGAATGACGAATGAGTATAAATTATTATCGATCAGCTAAAAATTAAATTCATTGCTTCCTTATAAAATTACTTGGCTGAAACTCAAGAGACTCAAGATATTGAGATACGTACCTCATGAGGGATCTCATGAAGCAAAATAGCGAACGTTGTTAAGAAACCAACCTGTTAGGACAGGTAAAGTAAGACATTGTAAAGTTCTCAGAATAAACAAATCATTTGGTAAGCTAAGCCCTTGTTTTCTAATAGAAGCATGGCAGGGCAGTGAAGCCATATTATGTTTCGTAATTTGGCACATATGTTTAACTGAAATGTCAACAGAAGCTATGGGGGAGGTAGAGAAAACCATAAAATGGCACAGTTCTCCATCAGTACTCTTCCTTGCATTTATGCAGCCAAATATGTATGTCCAGGCCAGTGAGCAAATGTGTAAAAGTGTGTTTTTATGTGCAAGTATGTTGCACCAAGTCCATTTCCTCTGAAACTCCCTCCCCACGCATGCTGGGAGCCTTATGCTTCTCCACCTGGACTTCAACTACACATAAGCCATATAAATACTGCTGCACTATAAATATTACCACACATCACAAACATCTCTATCTCACGGTTTGCAATGGTCCAAAAGAATCATGGGAGAAACTTCTTAAATGCTTTAAAGTAGAAGTTTTAAAATGCTTAAAAGTAGCCAAAGCATACTATATTTATACAGTAACTGAATCTATTTATATAACAGTCATCCTTGCTAGACAGTAGTACTGCCAAATCACTTTTATATGGAATTGGTCTGTTTGCGCTTACCTTTCGGCTTACTAAGAAGCTTCCTGCCACTGCCAGCCCATGAGTGAAGTTATCAATGCAGTTAGCAAGAAGGTTTAGGTAACCACTTGTCTGAAGAAATAAAGAAACATTGCATATACAGTAAATGGAAGAGAAAGATAATAGATAAGACACTTCAAATTCTGTATGATTGGTTAGAAGGAAACAGTCCCAGATTTAGATGTACTTGTCTCTAATAATCTAATGACCACTTAGACCTTTTATTGTGCACAAGGCATGATTAGTGTGTGCATCTTACCTTTATTTTCTCTGGCTCTGTGTAAGGGCTGATGTCAGTCTTTGGCTTGGAGTCGGAGTTGTTGTTTGAGCAGATGCCATTTGTTTGTGGGGACACAGAGACCTCGGTGCTCGTGTCTGTTGAAGAGGACTAATGTGGGGAGAGAAAACACCACAATAAGCCATTTTAATCTGGGACCATTTCTCAGCATTCAAGAGCAAAAAGACAATTTCCCCACCTTCAAATAAACCTGGGATTTAAAAACCGTTCAAAAGAAATCAATTCTTATATTCAGCATGGATGTATTAAATTGATCAAAAGTGACATTTCTTGATAAGAAATGTTACTTGAGCAGGAAATCAGCATAATAGAATGATTTCTGAATGATCATGTGATACTGAAGTAAAGCCTGGAGTAATGATGATGAAAATTCAGCTTTACCATTATAGGAAAAAAATTACATTTTAAAATTACTCTTACTGTATTTTGATCAAATCAGCCTTGGCAAACATAAGAGACTTGTATCAAAAACATTAAAGAAATTGTCTTTTTTCTTCAACAATTTTACTCCCAATGCTGCCTGTTTGTCTGCTCCATTACAAGGACACTGCTATAAACATTTTCCATTCATTTTTATTAACTGAGGAAAATATCGAACTTGTCTCTGGGAATGCACAGCACTCTGTACATAGATATTAAGCTGTAAATGACTAGAAGTAATCCTTTAATTCTCAAATTAAACAGACTAAATCCTCAGCAGACAGATAACACTCAGTTTAGCTCCATTTCAACCGAACATTAGCTCAAAGCCTAAAAATCTAAGTATTTCAGTTGTCAAAATTCTTTCCACATCGGTTTTTTGAGACAGTACTTGGCTGGCTGGCAAAAGCTGACTGTGAGAAAAGAATCGGTCTCTACAGCAACGAGCCTTTCAGAATGTAATAACAGAACTTGACGCTTCCTCCCTGTTCTAGCCTCTCAGCTGTGGTTTCTGTGCACCGTGGCAGACTTCTGTGGCCCGTCTGTCTGCTGATGGAATGCTGGTGGCAGCTGCTTCCTGCTAGACACTATTTATAGCTACCTAAACAGAGCAGAGGCTATCAATCAAACTCACAGGTCTCCCATAAGCTAGACAGAAGACTCAGACGTAGACATTTACAAACAGATAAAAGTCACAATCCAAGTCAAATGAAAAGTTATAATTAAGGTCAGGCAGAGAGTGGGTGAAAAATGGACATCTACATTAGCTCCTCTGTTTTGTGTGATTTGAGTGACCAAGGCACCCAAGACTCCCTCTAAAAAAAAGTGAGAGTTGATCCATCCAAGCACATTTCTTTTGTTGCACATGCAGTGCACAAAGCTTCAATGGTGCAGCCCTGACACCAAATCAAAATCCACAAAATTAGAAAAAGGGACCAGACAAAAAGAAACAAACATGGAGGTGGAAAGATGGACACTATCACTTGATTTTTAAATGGGTGTTTATTTGTCGACAAAGCAAGCCATGTCATGTCTACACTTGAAAGTAAGCAGAACAAATATGTTATTCATTTGTCTTAGGAAGCATCTAAGAGCCGATATTTTAAGGCCTTAAGCTGTTATATCCCTTGGGGTGGAGCCCGCAAAGTAAAAAGGTGTGTGTGTATGTGTGTTTTTAACTGGCACTAATGCAATATACTGAAATGAGCCCAGAATAAAGAGGTTTGGGTTCTTCTTGAATGCCAGGAATGGTCCTGTTGGTATTTGAATAGGACATGAATTGGGATTTTGAATATCTGTCTGACATGAACAGTAATTCATGATTCAAGACTCCACAACATTTGCTTCAAAGGACTAGACTATTGATGATAAAATGTTTTAAAGGCATAGTTTTCCAATGAGATTCCCATTCCAAAGAAAAATAATGTATATCCATCTGACACAAACAGTGATTCATGATTCAAGACTCCACAACATTCCTATAGCATCAATTATTCAGTCAGGACTATTGCTTCCCTAAGTGTGCTCACCAAAACATTTTAATCTTTAAAATAACACATTTAAACAATAATTATTTATATAAGAACTGGTAAAAGCTAATAGCAGTTGGCATTAAGAGCTAAAATGAACCAGAGAGAAGCTCAGACTCAGGTTTGTCCAAACATTCAAAGTCTGTCAAGCTTTTCCCAGAGACTCGAAGATATAAATATTTGTCAGAACATAATGGTTTTAACACTTGGCACAAAGCCGACACTACAAACTATCACTTCTTTTTTAGCCAGTCCTCAAACGGAAAATGTGCCAGTATATATATATATATTTTAATAGTTGTACTTGTGACTTTTGTAGTTAAATAAGGAAAAAAAATAAAAAAAATAAAAATAAATAAATAAATAATAAAACAGAATTATAAATATTCCAACTGTATGTGATTGTTTACTACATGATGCTTGGTGGAGTTTGAATGGATGCATAATAAATGTCTGCGATTCTGTTGAGTGCATAACTCCACCATCGTTCTTTTGGCTCCCCCATGAGGTTCAGAATTGCAATGTTCCACTTCCAATTAAACGGATTCAAAGTGCTGAAATATGTAGTGTATAAACTATGGCCATATAGCATGCATGGAACTACATTATAGGCTAAAAGGTTGTTAAATAGTTAAAAATGGCAGGTGAGGAAATGAAGTGACAGGGCAAAAGCACATGTAACTTACTTTGGCTTTTTGGCAGGCAGCTCTGCTCTCTGGGCCACTGTCTTCATCAGGGAACATCTTCTCCAAGATCAGAAAAGACATCAGACCCCCTATCACCCACAAACCCTGCGTACGATAGTGTCTGTGGGACCCATCTATCAGCACACACAAAAAGGGGAGAGAAAGAGACATTTTCCTTTTCTATATAAATCTAAGAAGAATGAAAAATTCAACTTCACTGAGCTTCATCTATTAACTAAAACTATTAAAAAGCATTTAAGTAATTGAATAAATAAATAAATACACAGATGAAAAACTTAAACTTAAGTTAATACATTTAAGTAGTAACATTACAAAAAAATAAAATAAAAATTGAAAAATATATTAAATCTAACATATATAAAATTATACAATTTTCTATAAAGTGTAAAAAACTATAATTTAAATAAAAAAACTGAAAATATTAAAAATATTAATATTATTCTATAAAAGTATACTCTGAACACTAAAAAAACAACAACAAAGCGAATCAATGGCTCTGCCTTAAACTGTAGGCTATAGTACCAATCCTGCCTTTACTCAATATTTGACAAGCTTTTGGTCTTATCCATTTATTGAATATTTATATCTAGTTTATTGAAGTTCTGTGTTTCTCTATTTTTAATCATGGGAAGCTGTGAATTGCACTGTGTGAGCCTTGAATCCTAAAAAATAAAGACATAAGATCAATAAGGGCACTAATACTTGCTTCAAAGTAAATGTTACTTAGTGCCATTTTTCCATATCGATCCCAGTACCAAAGTGAATATAAGAGACCGAGCCAGAGTTACCAAGGGGACGGGGTTTAGTTAAGGGTCAATTACTGGACTAGACTATTGATTGTAAAATTTTAAAAATGCATAGTTCCCTAAGAGATTCCCATTCCAAAGACAGTGAAAGAGAAAGAGCACACAGAGGATGATTAATGCATGCCATGAACAACAGCAAATGTTTTATATAATGTGAGATTTCTCACCAGGACTGGAAGTGTAAGCCCAGGCTTCAGGAAGGAGGTGGAGAAACACGTCTCCTAGGAGACCACCAATGGCAAAACTCAGCAGCTTCTTCAACTTCTGACACCCAGCTGCAATCAGAGTGAAAGCATCAGCGCCACTTCATAAACATGACAAGAAATGCTTGATGTGCATCTTGCTGTGTTAACCAAACTGAGCAAATCCTTCACACATAGCAGATGGCAGACAAAGAAACCTCTAAACGGTTGCACAATCATTCTACAAACTCTTACATATCTTTAACAATTATTGTGTTTTTCCATTCAGCTTAGGTTTTGAAGCTGCAAGGCTGTAATAAGCTAGTTTTGCAATCCTAAAGTGTGGGAATATAACAGGCCTAAAATACAGTATCTCACAAAAAAAACCTCACATTTCAGCAAACACTCAAGGGACAATACTGTATAGTATAAATGAAACTTGGAAAGATTTTAGAGTAGTCAATGTGCTGCTTGTATAGCAGTATATATTTACTGTCCTCTGAAAATAACTCAACATACAGCCATTATTGTCAAAATAGCTGGCAACAAAAGTGAGTTCACCCTAAGTGACGTTGTCAAAACTGTGTCCAAAGTGTCAATATTTTGTGTGAGCACCATTGTTATCTAGCCCTGCCTTAATCCTCCTGGGCATGGATTTCATCAGAGCTGCACAGGTTGTTGCTGGGATCCTCTTCCACTCCTCCATAATGACATCACGGAGCTGCTGGCTGTTAGACACATGGCGCCTCTCCACCTCCCGCCTGAGGACGCTCCACAGGTGCTCAATAGGGTTCAGGTCTGGAGACATGGCCACTCCATCACCTTCATCTTAAGCTTCCTCAGCAAGGCAGTTATCATCTTGGCGGTGTGTTTGGGGTCGTTATCATGCCGTTCGGCCCAGTTTATAAAGGGAGGGCATCATGTTCTGCTTCAGAATGTCACAGTACATGTTGGAATCCATGTTTTCCTCAATGAAGCGCAGCTCCCCAGTACCAGCAGCAGTCATGCAGCCCCAGACCAGGATGCTACCACCACCATGCTTGACTGTAGGCAAGACACAATGTTCTTGGTACTCCTCACCAGGGGGCGTCACCACACATGCTGGACAACATCTGACCCAAACAAGTTTATCTAAGTCTCATCAGGCCACAGGATATGGTTCCAGTAATTCATGCTCTTGGACAGGTTGCTTTCAGCAAACTGTTTGCAGGCTTTCTTCTGAGCCAGCTTCAGAAGAGCCTTCCTTCTGGGACGACGGCCATGCAAACCGACTTGTTGCAGTGTGCGGCGTATGGTCTGAGCACTGACAAGCTGACCTTCTGCTTCTGCAACCTCTAAAGCAATGCTGGCAGCACTCATGCGTCTGTTTTTTGAAGCCAGCTTCTGACACACAGCACGAGGACTCAACTTCTTTGATTGACCCTTGCGAGGCCTGTTCCAAGTGGAACTCGTCTTGGAAAACCTCTGTATGACCCTGGCCTGTACTGTAACTCAGCTTCAGGGTGTTACCAATCTTCTTATAGCCTAGGTCAACCTTGTGGAGAGCAACAATTCTAATTCGCAAATCCTTTGAGAGTTCTTTGCCATGAGGTGCCATGTTGAACATCCAGTGGTCAGTATGAGAGAATTGTACTCGAGCACAAATTGTAACTGCTCTAATACAAGATACACAAATTTGTATGGTCCTGTCAAGCAGACAAAAACATGAAAATGATAAATAGGACATGTGGCTTTGCATGGTTAAACGACGTACAGCTATTATCACTTAGGGTGTACTCACTTTTGTTGCCAGCTATTTTGACAATAATGACAGTAAATATATACTGCTATACTAGCAGCAGATTGACTACTTTAAAATATATCCAAGTTTCATTTCTATAATATTGTCCCTTGAGAAGATATACTAAAATGTTTGCTGAAATGTGAGGGGTGTACTCACTTTCGTGAGATACTGTATCTAACGCCATTATTCACCACTGCTTTGAGAATCATGTGGTGAGTCTCTGTGGTACAGTAACAGGACACACCTAAATTGCTTATAATTCCACCTAACCCTCTACTGTCCTGCCCACTGCACCCTACACTGGTAGGTCAGAACAGAGTCAGACCTTCTCTTAAGCCGGTCTACTTCCTGAGTGGGATCCACTGCCAGACTCTGATCTATTTCTGCATGACTGATATCATCACAGACAAAAGTTTCACTGCAGCATTGCCCACTGCAAAGGTCTTTAGAGACCAACGGGTTACTGTGCATTTTCACCATATGTTTTCACCATTTTCACCATATACATACACCATATGTTACTGTGCATTTTCTATTATGGTTCTGTTGGCTCTTCTCTTGAACGTCCACTACATCAAGAATTATTTGGACAAGCCATGACAGGTGTAGCTGAAGATGTGATTGCTCAACAAATTCTTTTCAAGGTCAAGCATGCTCACACAACATTTTTCTCAGTGTCGGTTGGATATTCTCTCTGCAAGATTTATATCATATAATGAATACAGTGGCAAATTCTGACTTTTGTTCTCAGAATCAAGAGATATAAACTCGCAATTGCAAGTTATAAAGTCAGAATCACGAGATATAAACTCGTAATTGCGAGAAAAAAGTCAGAATTGTCAGATATAAACTCACAATTCTGAGAGAAAATGGTTTATTCTGTGGTGGAAACAAGCTTCCATGGGTAACTGAGTAAGCTATGAAATATTTTAGCTTTGCTTACACATCGTCAGCTAACTAAGAGTGGGAACTGTAGTATAACCAGGAGGATGAACCTGTATTATTTCAAATAAAATAAAACAAATAACACACAAACAAAAACAAAAATGAAATAAACACTTCTTTTTACAGATTAATTTCAGGATTGGACTTGATGCCATAGTAGGTCTCCTTTAAAACATTTTTTATATTATAAATGGGGCTTATTTAATGGCTGGGAAATTACTTTAACATGGTACGAAAAACAAAAGACTGTGGAACCGGTCAAAAGCAGCAAAGGGAAAAATCCCACAGAGAACATGATCTTGAATTAAAAGGAGGAAGTGCCACAAAAGCCTTGCCTTATATTAACCAGACAACTGTGTGAAGACCTGCATCAATCTACAAGCCGATTCTCTCTTGCTTGTATTAATAACAAACACATGCCCGTTTGTCACACTAGGCCTGATGTGTGACCAGAATCATCTCATTTTTTCCATTCTGCTCACAAATTATAGATGACCTGCACAGGGCAAGAAAAGAACACCTTTTCAACCTAAAGGAAGGAACAAAGAAAAGACACACAAATACAGATCCCGGTCCATTAGTCAGCACCGGGACACAGCTGCGAATATCTGGATCAGCTCTGACTGTAACACAATCAACCTGACCTGGTTAGTATGTAACCTGATTCTAGATTAGTTGTTACAATGAGCTGGTTACATACAAAGGCCTAGATCACAAATAGCATGCGAGCATATATATGTGACAGACTTACCCTCAGTTTTTAAAGTTGTTCCAGCTTCAATGGGTATCACTAAAAGCGGAAAGATACCACTGAGTCCAATGGCAATCGATCCCAAGAGGGAGCAGAACCAAACATCTAGGTTGTCAACGGAGAACAGCTCATCCAGGTATTGGAGGTCTAGAAGGTCCTTAATGCTCCAAGGTAATGGTCCTGGTCCTGGTCCTGCAGCTGCAGTCTTTGCCTGGGCCACAGCGGTCTGAGCCATCATCTTCCCGCCGAAGGATAACGCCAGTAGGGCGGCACCAAGGAGCAGCACAGCAAATGCCCAGACGGGCCTCTGGGGTCCTGCGCTCATCAGCCCAGACCTCCGCAATGCACGTGGAAGAAACATGTAGGGTGCTGTAAGGAATAGAGGAGCCTTCAAACAGAATTTCATGAAGTGGAAAGATTAGTTTTAATAAGGTTCTGGGTTTCTTAGTCCCGAATGAAATCAACATTGTATATAACGCAGTTATTTTTTCATATCAGTGTTTGAGCAACTTTGAGTTGCAATTTAACAAGAGTGTCACAAGCAGGAATATGTACTATTCTGTATACACTACAGTTCAAAGTTTGGGGTCAGTAAGATTAAGATTAAATTAATACTATTATTCAGCAAGGCCACATTAAATTGATCAAATGTGACAGTAACACTATAATGCTCTTGTTTTTGAACTTAAAAAAAAAAAAAGACAGTTCCCACAAAAAGTGTAAGCAGCACAAGCACACTTGTTCAACGTTGATGAGAAACGCACAAAATCAGCATATTAGAATATTTTCTGAAATATAATGAAATAGAAAAGTTATTTTCAATTTACTCGATTTTAATCAAATAAATGCATTACAAAGTGAGCATAAGATACTGCTTTCAAAACTCTTCTAGACCCTAAACTTTTTGAACGGTTGAGCGAAATCTGTGAAATTATTACCATTACCATGTTTTAAAATATTAAAGATATTTTATTCATAATTCAAAAACTGCAATTCTAAAAAGCCATTTGAATATGGAAGTCATGGTGAATTGGCCCTTTGGCTTTACCTACAAATTGAAATGTCTGGATATGGTGACTAAGTGCCTCCACTTCTATCCACATCCCAAAAAAACACAGTAAACAGAAGACACCACATAAAAAGACAGACGTTCAAAAAGACCAAGGCCATGTGAGTCATAGCCCACACAAAACACCACACATTTTAGGGAGTTACTGTCAACACAGGGAAATAATCTATAGGCTAGAAATTAAAAAATTAAAACATGATAGATCGTATAATGCATTAGAGCCCGGCCTAACACAATATCTTCCAACAGTAACCGCATCTAAACAGCATCACCAAAGAATAATGAAGCTAAATGAGTACAGCTGTCTCCAGCAGGTGATCTTTATACAATTCTGAAACTTAACATAAGAGTTTAAATGCCCTTTATTATGTAGTATATGCAAAAACAAAATAAAACAATAAATTTAAGTTTAATGACACCAATAATGCACGTTATGGGTGGACAAAAATGCTGTACAATCAGTATGCTAACATTCACACAGGAGCAGCACGCTTAGACGGTCTGTGGACGTGCACGAGTTCAGGGAGCGGTGAGATTCCCGAGAAATTCCAGACCGTTTTCCGACCGTTTTCACTCTATAGTTTGCAAAGTTTCAGCGTTTCGTTCCTAAACTAATTAAAACAGCAAAGAATGCCCGAATGCAAAACCAGCAGTGTTTATCTGATACTTATTGGCAAATTATGAACAAAAATTCACAAAACCCAACGTTGCTGCAATATATTGTTTCCGATAAAAGCAACTGTCCTCGCAAACTACCTCGATACAAAGTTGCGTGCCTTGAAAAATAATCACTGCCTACCAGATTTGCAGCGATAAATAAAAACGTTTTATCTTACCCTGCTGAAATTCCTACAGTTTTGACTCCGGGTTGACCCTGCCATCCAGGCACTGCTGAGTAGAAGAGATGGAGCACTACAGCAGACTCCCGAATTCTCTGCTGAAAGATTTTCCACTCTCAGCCACGTCTCACCGACCGGAAGTGCATTTCCAGACTGCGCTCGCGCACTAACCGGGGGAGGAGACTAAACGCCAAACGTGGAGAACCTGCTAAAAGATGATTGTTTAACCCCCAGCAGTTTCAATGGCAAAAGGTAAAAACTATATATATATATTTTTAACGTTCATCCGTTTTGAGTTTGGAAGATGGACTCCTTAAAAAAAAAAAAAAAATCCCCTATATCATGTCATGAATTCTTAGTATTTAACATGCATACCCATCCATCCGTCCGTCCGTCTGTCTGTCTATCTATCTATTTCTTGAAAAGTTTTTTCATTAAGATGTTTTACAGCCTCGTCAAAGAGTGTCTCACTTCAGCAGACACCCAGCACAGCTGTACGAACCACTGTGGAACATCAGATGTTTTAATATGAAGATCCATATACCAACCACACTGATGCAAATTACAGTTTTCTATATGTTGCTTTGATGATAAACCAGGTGATGGCTCCTCTATTAGGACTGGAGCCAAGAGAAGAGATGATTTATTGGGGAGGATGAGTGAACTATGATTAAAAATGACCTAATGAATGCTCATTGGCTGAGCAAAGTTGGCAGCGAGGTGTAAGAAACTGTATAAAAGTGAAGGTCTTGACTGAGGTTGTTAGATGTTCTGTTAGATGTTCTGCAGGGATCTCGCCTTTATTGTCTACACCAATAGCCTAAGTTTTTAGCATCTGGAACTCCGTGACTTTGTGACTCTCTGATTTCTTAAAAAATGAGAAGACTTTTTCCTTTATCTACGTCTTTAAATTTTATGGAGAAAGTGCCTTTTCTAATTCCCGCCCCACTGTCAATTGTTGGACCAATCTAATAAAACTAATTTCAAATGTGCAAATAAGATTTAAATGGCTTCCACTGTACTTGGTCAAATAATCAGTCATTGCTGAATCACTTAACACAACACACACATAGCTTACATTCATAAAACATTAACAGTATCATCAACTCTTTCACTCAACAAGAGTATATATTCTTGAACGAATATATATATATATATATATATATATAGGCTATCTATCTATCTATCTATCTATCTATCTATCTATCTATCTATCTATCTATCTATCTATCTATCTATCTATCTATCTATCTATCTATCTATCGCATCATCTTGTCACGTACAATATCCACATGCATAAACACCTTTTAATTTGAAGTACTTTTATATTGGTATAAACTTTAAAACAAGGCCTTTCCAAAGTCTTGATGAACTTTTCTTTTTAAGGTCATCTTGGTATTGTTCCCTGAGTAGGTTTGGGACATATTTTGTTTAATGACTAATCAATCACTTTGGGAGTTTTGCATCTATGGACATCTCACATTTTTCATCTCTCCAGATGTCTGACTAAACTTGTGGTTATAATGCAACAATTGTTGAAGTAATTATGGTAATTTGTTACAATAAGAGGAAAGCAAAAATGAAGTGCACATTATGTTTTTATAGTTTGTAGTATCCTTAATGAACAGTCATGAAAAACAACGTGAGATTATGAGTTAGTGTTTGGAAACTAAACAAGTTAAGGTTGGAGTGGTGCAGTGGTTTTATAGTTAAAAAATGATGAATGGAAAGTGAAGATTGTTTTCTAGCTTTAATGTTGCTGAGGATTGTAGGCTTTTCTGTCAAATTCTGTCATGTATTCACTTTCATGTTGTTCTGAACATGTACAGTTTGAGTTTCGTTCTTCTGCAGAACACAAAAGAAAATATTTTGAAGAATAAATTATGATATAATGTATCCCACTCCTGACCACAAGATGGCGCGGTTGATTGAGGTGTATTGTCTGAAACACAGATAAATATTTAGCCTACCAGGCCATATTACCCCTGTGTTATTTCCAAAAGCATGTACAATTATCTACGCCCCACCGTCAATTGTTGGACCAATCTAATAAAACTAATTTCAAATGTGCAAATAAGATTTGAATGGCTTCCACTGTACTTTGTCAAATAATCAGTCATTGCTGAATCACTTAACACAACACACTAATAGCCTACATTTTATAAAACATTAACAGTATCATCAACTCTTTCACTCAACAAGAGTATCTATTCTTGAACGAATTTATATTCGTTCTAAATTTATTTTAGTCTATCTATCTATCTATCTATCTATCTATCTATCTATCTATCTATCTATCTATCTAGGGCAATGGTCTTTACTATTTTTTTCACGAGAGCCATACTGATTGGACAAAATCAGTCGGAGAGCCAATTTGACCGAAAAGTATCAAAAGTTACATCCAGTCATAAATACCATGTCTGCTTATCAATCTGTCATCCCTGAACATATGCATTGCAATAAATACAAAAGGGCGGCAAAAAACATTTACCAGTCAAATTTGTTCTGAGACAAGATGATTTCCCTCAATGACAAAAAAAGCAGGATTCCCAGAATATATTCATCCCAGAATATATTTAATGACCGTAAGTTATTTTTTTCTACATTAGCCCATCATGTATCTCTAACCATCCCGATTGATGAATCTGACTGTATTAGGCCTACTTTGTATGAACGCTAAACACGTGATCGGTTGATGTCACAAGCTTCAAATTGGAATACATTTTTTGACATGCCGCACTCTGCACAAATAGCCTATACGGAGTTTCCAGCTGTTTGCACATAATAACTATTCATTGGTTCTTTATTTGTTTTAAACAGCAGACTTAATATTTATCCATTTCTGTTCATAATTTGGAGACGGGCATGAACCGTTGTGCTGTGCTGCTTATATTTATCACGCAGTAAAAATACCCAGAACCAGTCGTCTGTGGATGAGAATCCGAAACAAGGACTGGTGGGACGTTGTCCTGCTCCGCTTCACGGACGCTGAGTGAATTTTAGAATGACTGGACACTCATTTATGACACTTTATTCAAGAACAGCTCCTTCAGCGCGGCATACGTCGTCCTTTCAGTTTCGGTTTTCAATCCGATCAAGATGTTCTCTCGATCGGATTAGAAAAGGAATAAACAACCCCTTTCAATCCGATCGAAATTATTTGTAATAGAGACTGACACTTTTAGTTTTTAATGGGTTATGTAAACTTATAGCCCTAGCCTACTTGTTTTTAATGTTTAAATATCGGTATTGACTGCATGATCATATCACCGTATTATTTACCGCCAAGCGAGCCACAAATTAAAGCTTGGCGAGCCGCAGGATAAGTAGCCTAACACTGATCTAGGGCAGTGGTTCTCAAACTTTTTTCGTCGGGCCCCCCTTTAAACCTAAAAAAAAACAAAAAAACGTGAAAGATAAAAAAAACGTGCAATGAAAAAACCCTGCAATAGTTTCGCTTTGTAATGTCATTATTTCATATAACAGTAAGAGAGAATTATAATACAGAAATTAACTTTTAAATATTTCAGTGATGCTTTGGATGAACTGAACTGACAATATATATAAGCGCAAATATGATTGCTTTTGACAGCGCCTCACATCACAAGCTCAGATTCTTGTTCGTCTTCTCACCGGAAAATTTCAAGAATAGATACTCTTGTTGAGTGAAAGAGTTGATGATATTGATACGCTCCCTCAAAACTTGCGACATCTGTGGCATTGTGCTGTGTGATAAAACGGCACATTTAAGAGTGGCCTTTTATTGTGGCCAGCCTAAGGCACACCTGTGCAATCATTAGGCTTGGGTATCGAGTATCGATTGGAACCGGGACTAGCTTTTCGATTTTCCCGGAATCGTTCAAAAGTTTAAATTTCGATTCCTAGTTTCGATTCACAGTCCGCCGACCGGACACGCCCGCGGTAGCAGAAGCGCGGCTGTCTGCTTTGCGAGTGGCAAAACGCATTTTCCAGCTGCACAGTGTGAGTGTCTGTGAGTGTCTGGCTCACTCATTGGCTGTGCTGCGGCAACTGCACATCCAATGGTGCGGGCGCCTCCAACGTGTGCGCCAATGAGCTAGCATTACATCATACACGTCAGAGCCCGCCAAGGGGGCGTGGCCCGACGCCCCCGAAAAAATAGCCATTATAGCAGCAGTTTACCACAGCTCGTTCGGAGCGATCAATGTCGGTTATATATACTGTAAAACTTCAATTAATGTTAATAATATTTGTTTCAATCACTGAATGAAGTCTGCTATATTTAGGACAAGAGTCGTGACCTTAAATTGCTTGCACAAAACTCTTGATCAGCACTCTACATTTGTTTATTGTTGTTCATTTAAACCGTTATGCGCAGAGAGCGTGAGGGCGAGAGAGAGAGAGAGCCTGCAGTTAAGCGAGAGTGAGGTCTGCGGTCTTGGCCGTTAGTTGATTCTTGTTTTTGTGTTAGTTAATACGTTGTCAAATATGTTTAAACTTAAAGTACCTATACAAGTAGTTATGTCTCTTTGTATTAATTTGTCCTATTATTGACGTAATGCGCGTCATTGACAAAATGCGCAACCAGATGTTCGAATAGTTCAATATATGTGGTTTCTTTAGAGGGAATATTCCAACGTCATTTTTGAGCAATCTTGACAGCCCTAGGTTAGCCCTTCAGTGGGAGCACGGTAACATGTTCAAGGATCTGCAGCATCATACACTCATGTGTAAATGTGTTTTCATGAGGTTTTCAAAAATAAAGCTCTCTTGAGGAAAGTGTACCCCTGTGAAAATATATTCATAATTTATAATATTTATATTCAAGTTCATAGATTTGATATTTATATTGTAGTTGAAAACAGCCCTGTGAGAAATTCATAGTAAAGTTCATAAAAAGTTAAAAGTTCATAGAATTAAAATTGATGGAGAAGGTCAGACTATTTCCTTCAGAAAGACTGTTGGTTAGCTAGCTCATTTAAAATATCCTTATCTTTTTTGACCCCGCCTCTTAAAAGAATCGGAATCGAGAATCGTTAGGAACCGGAATCAAAACAAGGAATCGGAATTGGAATCGTTCAAATTCAAACGATACCCAACCCTAGCAATCATCATGCTGTCTAGTCAGTAATCAGCATCTTGATACGGCACACCTGTGAGGCGGATGGATTATCTCGGCAAAGGAGAAGTGCTCACTAACACAGATTTAAACAGATTTGTGAACAATATTTGAGAGAAATAGGCCTTTTGTGTACAAAGAAAAAGTCTTAGATCTTTGAGTTCAGCTTCAGCTCATGAAAAATGGGAGCAAAAACAAAAGTGTTGCGTTTATAATTTTGTTCAGTGTATATATATATATATATATATTATATATATATATTGCCTGGTTAAAATTACTGTATGCTTTATATAGAGATGGGAAATATCTACCATATACTGACTCACACCAAAATTCACTGTGGTAAATCATTCAGAGTATTCCTCACTAAAACATTGCTATATAAGTCCTTTTTTCCATGAGTGACATTCTATTGGCGATGGCTAAGAGCGGGTTAAGACTCCATGCCCCAGTCCAGATGATACATGGTGTCTGAGTCATCCTGGCTTGACTTGAGCAATACATTTAGAAAGAGGAAGCATTTTGAAGCTATAGGGCCCACAAAACTAAAATGACAGGGACACTTGTGTGCGTCTACCCGTTTTTACATTATTGTTGCTCATTCATTCTTTCTCAGAACAAAAACACACTATTGCATATTGCAGGAACTATAAGATAATTCAGCCTAGTGCCATGAATCTCAGCCTCAGTTGTAGTCATCCTGATCATTATTCACCCAAACAGGCAAATTGCATCTGTTCACTCCAAATGAACAGAGAAAATGTCAAGAAATCTTAACGCTATGTTAGGATGTAGCACATGATGAACTTGTGGACAGGCAGCCCAATAAATGCACAAGACACCATCATAATAGTGTATCATGATATTCATCTCAGTAAATAAAACATCAACAGTAAATTAGTCCTGTGTAAAGTGTTCTTTATGATATTGTGTTAAATATTTTATCCCTCAAGAAACTTGACTTCACTTTATCAGAGGAACTAAGTTAAATGGCATATGAGAACACTAGTCTCTGACTAGCATCAGTGTATAAAGTCAGCTGAAACAATGCAGCAAGATATGAAGCATCATATTTTTCCTAAGTAGACACTTCTTATTTCATTTTTCTTTTGTATGAGTGAATTTGAGTTCACATTTCTCATACAACTGTCTCGTACAGCTTGTTAATCTACAAAATGATACAGATAAATCTTCAAATTGTAGCAAGCAGTGATCTCCTTAGATCAATGTGGTTGGATGTCCTGTTGAGTCAACATGAAATAGCATTCTCACCCATTTTACTTGTGTAATGTGTTATCTTCCCAAGTAAAGAGGATATTCAAAGAGAACAACAAATGTGGGTAAAAATTATATGCACTGAAATTAATGGATAGTGAAAACATTAAATGATGGAATTTGGAAAGGATGCATTGAAATGAGGGATAGGAACAGTGAATGGGGTCAGTTTTGATTCCATGATAACAGTCTGTGTTCTTCTGTTGTTTTTTGTATGCGACAGAGGTGCAGTCGGATCCATCTACAGGTGGCTTTGCTCAAGAAGACCATGTAGATCATCTGGTTGTCTGTAGATTGTTTCCTTTTGAATAGTCAACAAAATCGCGTGACAATTCGTAACGTTTTACATTTTGACGAATTGTTGGCTAATTTGTATGAATTTGTACGATCTCATTTGTATTTTTTCGTACAATCTGCTTACGCACCAGTGATGGTTACGTTTAAGGATGGGGTTAGGTGGTGCCTATTTAAGATGAATAACAGAGCCAAAACTGCTGCCCTGCCATCTTCTCATTCTTCATGTAGCTGCCATATAGTAATCATGGACTTACCAACAGCTTTCTGCCCACTGCCATAAACTGGACTGCTTAATGGCATCAATCAATTGAACCATTTTCTCTTCTAAACACTGTTCCTAACTCTATATGAGCTTTTGATGTGTACGACAATAGTATTCCTTGTACAGTATGTCTACAGTGTATTCTGGTGATTTCTTTTTCTTGATCACAGCCTACAGTGACCATTGGTTGGTGTGTGGTTCTAGGTGTCTGTTAGTGCAGGTGTGACCACTTGAGCTGGACCCTGGGAGGAAGTATTGAACCTTACAGGAAGTCTGCTTTGTTAAGATAAAACATGCAGCCAGCCTCAGGTCAACCGCCCCCTCCACAACAAGTACATGTACTCACACAAATTCAAACACACCTTGCTGTTTGATGTGGCTAATTTTGCACACCAAAACCACAGAGATAAAGATCAGAACCACCGTTTGAAACCACTGTTTTAAACCCTCCGCTGGAAGTACAGTTCCATTCATTTTTATCCTGTTGACCTTTACCAAAGACATATTTGAGAATGAAAAAAAAAAAAACGACTTTGGCTAAAAAGACTCAATAACAAAATATATATTATTTGATTTATAATATCTTCATGAATGTGCTTCTCTTTTCTTAAGGGCAATTGACTCAAAATGGGAAATCCCTTTTAGCAATACAGCATGAAGTGTATGATGAATTATAGTTGACCTTGTTTTTGATTGAACATAGTCCCTGTTAAGATCATACTTGATACAAAAGCTGCACTAAAATCACACTTACCATAAAAATACCAACATTTTCCTTTTATAATATGTTTTGTTATTTTGAACTCATGTACTATAGAGCAGAGCTCTACAGTATACTACAATAGGTTGACTGTATGTGTGTGTATGTGTTTCTGCATCCATCGATGGGTGATAAAACATCTATAAATAGTTATTTGACCATAATCTGCTGGTGGATTGTTCATTTTGCAGTCAAAGTTAAGAGGAAAATGAGGAATTGGGAATAAGAAGTGAGAGGGTTGGATGTTCCCCTGCTGGCCGGGTCCGAGGCTTGGTTTGTGTCATTGTGAAAGACGAGGAGGCCACCAAAACCTCCTCCTACTTGCAGACAGGAAATTAAGGCTACTCTGTGGCAGGTCCACTGCATGGTGTTTGAAATCTTTCACATTCCCAACAGGTGCTCCCTTTTCGAGAACGTTTTTAGAGATCTGAGAATTTGTGTGTTCCTAGGCATCCGTACCCACAACACATATATAAATTTGACCCTGTATGGCACAGGCGGTTTGATATGCCTTCTTTCAGTTCTGTGATTTCAGTGATGTTGGGCCCAAAAACCGAATACTCTTAGAAATAGAATTTTTGGATTTTAAGTGACCCGTTTCATGTGCTCTATACCTGTTGTGAATTCTTGCCGTCTGGAAGAAGGTATAGAACTCTCCGTTATAAACAGAACAGGTTTAAAAACTCTTATGTGCCGGTATCAATTAGACTGTTGAACATGGATTAGCGACGTCTAACTATACGTGTATGGTGCATGTGTATGAATATTTTGTGTACATTTTTAATGTATCAGGTTCTGCGGAAATGCTGGCTTTGAGTCCATTAGTAATGTCCCTATCAGGGTCAATAAAGTGTATTTCATTTCAAATTATACGCTCATTTTGTGGCAGTAAATAAATAAAAACAAAAAAATATGGCTGAGAAAAATCTGGAGAAGAACCTCAAAGTGCGAGACTGCCTGCAGAATAAGGGAAGTTTCAAGTTCCCCAAAGAATTCTGTGATTTAAAAGACTTTCCTTAAAAAGTCTATGCAATCAGACCTAAATAAATAATGAAGTAATTGCCAAAAACATGTTATGACATTTTGAGTGTTTTTGTAAGAGTCTTTACCTACTGCCCAGCAGTGCTGTTCTGCCAGTACACTCTGCCAGCCCTGTTTTGTCTGAGGCTCTGTTTCGGTCAGTTAATTTTTTTTTAAAATCGTTTTGACTTTTACAATTGGGTATGTTATTGTTGACCCAACAATCAGGTATAAAACAATTATTTTCTTTGATATTTAATTGATTGTTTTGATTTTCATATTTTAATGTTTTAACACAACACACTATACTATATGAGCTTAATTAGAAATTTAAGTTTCAATACTTTAAACTCATTTCCCCTCATTTTTATACAATTCTCCAAATACAGCTAATCAATCAGTAAAAATACACACTGTTGAACATTTCAGCTGCTTAATATTATTAGAACTAGCAAGTTGTGAAGTTGTGCTGTAGGGTTCAGGTGATCTCATAACGGATTTTGATCCTTGATGTCAACATGAGCATGTGGACATCATCTGGTGAAACTTCAGCCAAGGCAGGTCATTATTTAACAACATTTCCTTTTGCAATCTACCACATGGCTTCCTGTTTTTCTTAATATACTGTGTGGTCATAAGAACAGAAAATGGCGGCTGAACTAGTCTGCCCTGTGAAAGAGAACTTAGTATCTGGGGTCATCCAGGTCTTTATTTTTCATGTTGCAGCATTTTGAACACTCAGGTGTTCTGTTATATGAAGCTAGGAGTAATCATTGTGCATCATTGGATTTATCACATACTTTCTTGTCTTTCAATGAATAATCATTTGCTACAGTCTTCACATTTTACTTTACCCATCTAATTTAATGATGTTTTATCATCAATGTTGGGGACGAGCATGTTCTGATAGTCTACCCATTAGTACAAGAGGAGGCTTAAATATAGAGCTGACTGTTCCACGACGGGTTTTCCAGTATCCCTCCTCCACCCCAACTCCCCACTCTCGATTATTCCTATCCCTGCAGCCAGGGACGGGGGGGATGTGGTTCGGGCCAAATTCCGAGCTCGGAGACAAATGTGCATATTTTATACTATATCCAATTATATGTAAGTGTGAATTTGTGAAACTATGCTAAATAAGTGCTATGTAAGACAGATTATAACTACACACTCACTTAAAGGACAATTCCTTCGGAAAATGAACCTAGGGGTAAATAACACATGGGTACCGAGTCGACCGTTCTCTGGGATGTGTTTTCATGATAATCGAATGTACCCAGTTTTAGCTTGAACCACAGATTAGCTTATAATGCTAGTATATAGGGCATAGAGTAAGTAAAAATAAAAATCGCTAGTTAATACCACTAACAAGGCTCAAAATAGCCCCACACTAACACGGTAGCATAATGAGGGTCCCTGCAAACCGAAGCATTGAGAACTTTGTAAGTGTACATACAGTTTAGAAGAGGCCTACTTTATAAAGACAGTACACTTCGTGTATACAGGCAGGAGCCATCTTTGGAAAACAGTCTCGACCAGTCGAACCACGAACGCAGTGCTATACGTGCTGGTCGATAGGAATTATGTTTGTGAAATCTAATTACATGGAAATGCATGAATTATATCTGTTTATTAAAATATATGGGTGACTAACTACAAGGGAAGAAGGGGCCCCGAACTTTCAATATTTTTACCAAAAACATAGCTCAAGCATTTTCACTCCGAGAGGTGAATCGGCGTTTGTGGTTCGACTGTTCGAGACTGTTTTCCAAAGCTCCTGCCTGTATACGCGAAGTGTACTGTCTTTATAAAGTATCTTCTTATTAAACTCTCTGTACACTAACAGAGTTCTCAATGCTTCGGTTTGCATGTAGGGACCCTCATTATGCTACCGTGTTAGTGTGGGGCTATTTTGAGCCTTGTTAGTGGTATTAACTAGCGATTTTTATTTTTACTTACTCTATGCCCTATATACTAGCGTTATACGCTAATCTGTGGTTCGAGCTAAAACTGAGTACATTCGATTATCATGAAAACACATCCCAGAGAATGGTCGACTCGGTACCCATGTGTTATTAACCCCTAGGTTCATTTTGCGCCGGAATTGTCCTTTAAGTATTTTTATTGTTTCCAAGTTTCAGCAGACAAGCAGCCTTTGTCAAGGTATTTTCTAAATAAGTGCAATAGCACAGCTGTCACAATATTTTCACAGGAAACCTGGAACCTCAGTACTGATGATTCTTGACCAACATTCTAACCTGTGGATTGACATTAGACGCTGCAATATTAGCACTGAACATATTAAAATGTATGGTTTTGTATTTGATTTTTGTTGTGGACTGTCACAATGGCCTGGTCTGTTGCAGCAGATTTTTTATCGAACTTCCAATGTTAGTCAAACAACTGAAAAAATGGTTAAAAAAAAGTTGACTGTCAAATTAAAACTCCTTGTGCTTACTAAAGGTTCATATGGTTAGTAGCTGAAATTCAAGAAAATATGACACAAGCATAAATTTACAGAATACAGTAGGACAGCAGACAAATGTGTGAAAAATGTGTCATTAACACCCCATGGTGAAGTATGGCCACAGTGAGCTGCAAACATGAAATGACAATAGTGTTTCCTGTGCTTCTTTGCAACTGTCTTATATTCAGAAATAACTAGTTCTGGTTCTTTTTGCTTGGCAAAATCTATAGTTTTATATGCCTTTAAATTAATATATACACAAAAATTGTTCATTTCTATTTTAAGCCTCATTTATGAATGTATGGTTTCATTTCTGTATTACACTGCACTACACTGTATTATCCTCCCTATAATAATACAATGACAATGAAGTAGCTATTGAATGTACACACCATTTTCTGTCTCTCAGATAATTAATATTTGTGTGTGTTTCCAAAATAAACATGATTCATGCAGCTGCACTGTTAAAAAACTGACTGCTGACCAGCCATGTGACATATTAGCAGACCCACTTGAAATCTGTGGGTGCAAAACTCTGCAGTAAGCTCTTTAGTTTCCTTTCGAGAGTGGTAACTCTACATTGCGTAGCAACGCTGTGGGAACTCCTCCCTTCTCCACTTTTGTTGAAATCTTATGGGCTAACACCAGCTTGGAACAGCTGGTCAATTGTCGCAAAGTATGCAAGTACTGACAGGCTCGCGGGCAGTATAAAATGCATGGGCGCAACAATTGCATCAGATTCTCTATGTTCACGCTGCCATCGTGGAAGCTGCACCAGGAGGACTAGGAATCTTTTTCTCTAAGCATCCGATGGCTTCAACTTGCCAGATTTGTGTGGGCCCCATCGACCCGACGAACATGAGTTCTGCGTAGCCTGCCTGGGCCTCGCCTCCACGTGCACCCACTGCACCCTAAGAACCAGGAGGGAGCGTTTCTCCGAGACGCAGAAGCGCGTGAAAGCGATGAGCCACGTGATGCCCCGTTGCTCGCTCCAGCCCTCGTCGAGATCTTGCTCTTCCTCTGCGCCTCGCCCCGCTCAGGGACCGGCTAGACAGCCCGCCGCAGCGCCCCGCCCCCGAACCCGATGTTCACCGCAAGCAGTGGACGGGGCCTGGGAGGAAGCGTTAGGGTCAGAGGAGAAGCCCGCGCTGCGAGAAAGTCAGCGCGCCATCCTCGGCTACCAAGCCTTCATCCTGACGGATCGGTCAAGAGGAAGAGAGAGTTCGCTAGAGGCCCCGCCTCCAAGCGCCATGTTCTGCATCATGTCCCCTGTGTTCCTGCAGGCGACAAATGTAATGTTTGTGTAAATGATGTGTCTGTTTGTGTGAGTTCCACAATAAAAACACAAAAAGAATCCCTTCACAAAAAGAGCTTTTTCCTCCTCTTACACCCAACACTGTCACTCGCGCTGCCCCAGAGCAGCACGCAATCGCAGCCCATAACTATAATGGCCTCTCGAGGGCGCGAGAGTGCCAATATTCCCCATCGTGCACGACCCCGCTCGTGCCCGATTAGCTGGCAGCCTATCCTCCACGAGCCGTTTCCCCGTCAGTGCTTCTAGCCTCGCTGGGGCGGGGCTCCAATCAAAACACGTCGCCAATTGCAACGGCGGCCGTAGAACTAACGTCAAATGTCATTTCCTAGACGCGTGGAGGGCTATTCCAGGCATTTCACTGTGGCTACTGGGAATAATTCAACACGGATATTCTCTTCAGTTCAGACGCAGACCACCCCGCTTCAATTGCGTGGTCCCGTCACTGACATTGAAGCATGGAAGTTCTCAGTCTGCTCGAGAAAGGAGCGATAGAGCGTGTCCCTCCGAGCGAGCAGGAGAGCGGATTTTAAAGCCGCTATTTCGTGGTGCCAAATAAGGATGGAGGACTCCATCCAATTCTGGACCTGAGACCCATCAACCGAGCACTTCACAAGCGCTCGTTCAGGATGACAATACTGAAGCAGATCCTGGCACAGATCCGTCCCAGGGACTGGTTCGCTTCAGTGGATTTAAAGGACGCGTACTTCCATATTCAAATAGCGACTTACAGTATGCGAGCGACTTCCTAGCGGCGCAGCTATTGGCTAACTCCTGTCTGTCTCTTCCATGGCTGGTGTAGCTCTGGTTACTATCGTAACCTCGGTTCCCATGAGAGGCGGGAATGAGACATTGTTTGATCAGCTGTGCAAGCGTTCAGTCGTGATCTGACGCAATTGTCGCGCCCATGCATTTTATACTGCCTACGAGCCTGTCAGTATTTGCATACTTCGGGACAATTGGCCAGCTGTTCCAGGCTGGCGTTAGCCCATACGATTTCAACAAAAGTGGAGAAGGGAGGAGTTCCCGCAGCGTTGGTACGCTATGTCTCGTTCCCGCCTCTCAGGGAACCGAGGTTACGATGACCAGAGGCGTTTTCCACAGAATTCAATCCAATTTCCAGTAACATGTTTTCAATCTATCTGCAGATGTTCCAGGAAAAGGAAATCAAACCAGGAAAAAAATAATATATGTAATAGGCCTACAATACATTTTCTGTTTAGTAACCCTGTTAGTAAGACTCATTTGCTTGTGTTTCTGGTTATTCTGTGATTTGGAGGATCTGCATGTCTCAGATCAAGAGATCATGCACTGCACATTGCGCATCTGCAAATAATGTAACTTGTTAAGGCAGCTATACGTCTGCTTTACTGACTTTAAGGCCTCACTCTTGTCTAAAGATCCTCATCGAGCCATTCACTTGCACTTTACAGGAACTGAATCTGACAGAATCTTCCTACTTCTGCTTTTCTCTCTGATACCCAGAGTGGGTTGCTTTATTTGTGTGGATCTGTGTGAGGGTGTTGTTTTAAAACAACAGGTTTGGTTGAAGTCAGACATGCAAGACCTTTAACAGACCAACAAGGGACCTGAAGAAATCGTGAGATTATCACCCATAAGAAGTGACTGATAATCTACCACTGATAACACTGTGCTCCTTTTGCTGTCTCTGAAACCGTCTGCAGTTCTCCATTCTTTGATATCTAAGGTTCATTGTTGTATTTAAAATGAAGTGCCTTAAATTTCCAGGGATATTTCTGTAACAGTTGCGAACCTCATATAGCAGTAAATACACACACAAATGATCACGCATTTATAGGTCAAAATCTACATCCATGGCTGAGACAGACGCAAAAAAATGTCTTTTTTCAGATCACTGAAATTGAGAAGTGAAATTTGTCTCACTTTCTACCTGCTTTTTTCAGTCAGGAATATACTAGGGCCTTACACAAGCATGTTTCCAGCAGACATAATACACTGTAAATACATTATATAAGATATTAATAGAGATATTAACCTTCAAATTGTTCCAAACCTGTATGACTTTCCACTGAACACAATTAAGATATTTAGAAAAAAAATGTTTCAATTGTTTTTGCTTACTTCATTTACAGTCAACAGAAGAAATAAAATGATACCGCTTTGGATCAATGTGATGGTGAGTAAATGATGACGGAATTTGCATTTCAACAGGGATGTTGGAAAACTCAAATACTATTATACAGAAACTGCACTAGTCAAGTTAGTCCTTGTTTGCATTTTTTTTAAATGAGCAACACACTTTTAAGCAGTCGGTGCTGTGTAATGGGAAGAATGTACAGGTTTAAGCAACACATTCACAGCTTTCCCACAGTTGCGCCATGCTAAGACTGGCAGGGAGAATGAAGCAAGAGCTAAAGGAGCTGACGTTGAGTGGATGAGGAAAGGCAGTGTGGGTGGAATGAAGCACTAGAGCTAAACATAGTCAAATGCCTCAAACACTAATGAAGAGCCAGCAGCAAATTGGAGAATGAACCAGATCATTTCAATTCCAGCTACATGTAAACAAAGAATACGTATAAATATTTTTTAAAAGTGCAAAGCCAGTCACAACTCAGTTTGTATAAACCACTTTACAATAAAACATCTGTGGGGCTGTAAATATAAAATTGAAAAAGATTGCAATGTTTTCATCAGAATAAAATAAGAAAAGAAATAGTGTTTTCTCATATGCATTTTGTGTGCACCTCTTGAAATAGCATTGGAGAAAATAGACTGCTGAAGTAGCTGCGACACATGCAGTGTGTATTAATATATAAAGAAAACAGTGAAAGTCATCAGTTTTAGCCGGGTGTGCAGGCAGCTGTGTGTTGCACCAGGGCCGCAGTGAGCTCTGTGGTTTGGACAGCTTGAATCGTGGTGAAACGGAGCAAATACAATAGCAGTTTTAAAAACATCACAACTTTATTTAGAAATGTACTAATACGCTGAATGCAAGATTCCCAAAAGTCTTTTGTGCATTGCTAAGCAGACGAAAGAAAGTAGGCCTGTTAGTGATCTAGAAAGAAACCATGACTGTTTAATACAAAAAGTGGCTCTCACAATATTCTAAAATAAATGTATAAATAAAAAGGGAAACTGCTTTGCAGGAACAATATGAAAGTAACAATTCATCCAAAATGGAAATCCTGTAATCGCCGTTCTAAACCAGTATGACTTTTTCATCCGTGAAACAGGATAAGGGATTATGGTTGATGAGTTCATATAATTCATATTATACTTCTGAAGTCATTCAATTACATGTGTGAAATTCAGAGAGGCAATTAAATCATTATGCATTCAAATCTTGACCTCCCAACTCGAGTCTAGCGCGCATGCGAGAACAACTTTGTGTTTCTACATAAGGGCAGTGCAGTGAGCACTCTCAAGCCCATATAAGCAGAAGAAGGTGGAAAATAAGAGATTTTTTTCTGGCATCCAGCATCAATACAAAATAATTAAAATTTTGTGAGTCACTGCATTAAAAATATGCAGCGCACATTTTGCTGCAAATCAAAGGATATGCAACATTAGATAAATCATTAGGTATCATGAACTATGTCTAGTTTAATGCTGTTCATTCCAAATAAATTAAAAATATTTGCAACCTGAAATGTTCAAATTTATTTGTATATGCAGAACTAAACATTAACCAAGATTAATAAAGGCTGCAAGTGTTGATCATCGTTTTTTTCATGTTTGCTATTGCAACTAATGTTATCATATAGGCCTACAGAATTTTATTTTGAAGTTTTAGGCTACAGCTCAATTTGATACAATATGTAACAAGGGTTCCCTCTCTATTCAGGTGCTCAGTCAGTTACCTGACAAAGGTTAAACCCCTGAGCAAAGACAACAAAGACATAACTCTTTTTTTGACACTGAGATTATATGCTTAAGCAGTGCAGATATTCAGAGGCAAAATATATGTTCAGTCATTTTCACGTAAGCGTCCTTGTGATAACAACAGGTCAGTATAATCATCTTATAGGTCACCACGTTGACAAGTGGATCATTTTTGCATCTAGCCAGTTTCATGTTTGCAACTAGTTCGATAATAATGTCTCACTTAAAAAAAAAATACAATTAAGTACACACACCCTTTAAATTTAGAGTCGCAAGTTATGGCAAAAACATTATATAATTGTACAATTCATAATACAAATTGATAAATCAGCAGGGATGGGCAGTATTTCACATGTATTTAAAATACGTATTTGAAATACAGAATACTATTTTGTATTTTAAAGCCTTTGAAAAATATCTAATGTAATTGGTTTAAATATATTTAAGTTTAGTTTTTTCAAAATACATAAAATACTTGTACCAGTCAATCTCTTTATTAGGCTGCTGATTTCCTGTATCAACTAGTTCAGGCCCCCCAACCCCAACTTTCATGCATGTGGGCTGCAGCTGTACGACTAGCATTGGGTGAGCACATTTTCTGCATTAATAAGGAAGAAGATAAGGTGAGGATGTCATGGTCAATTCTATTTGTTGATTAAGTTTAAATTGGAACATTATTCAGATTTACTATCAGTTTACATAAAGAAATAAAAGAGCAATGGTAAGGGTGAAAATAGTGTTAGCCAACCCGATCTCACGGCAATTCGTACGAATTTTACACAAACATGTTGTAACCAATCACGTCAACGTGCGGGACAAGGCTTAGCATATCATTAAATATTCTGGCTATACTAAATGAAGCAAAGGGTGTAGAGTTACATTCAAGCTATTTTAAGGCGTGAATAAATTATTTTCATGAGAATTGTTTTTTAAATGTGTAATTTTGGTGATCAAATATGAGTTTTAAGGGATAAAATCATTGACTACATGCAGGGGGACGTTAACTTTTTCTATATAATTGGAAATATATCCATGCAGCTTTTAGTGGACAGGAGTTATTGACATGATAGAGCGATAAAGAAACATGGGTGAGTGAGTAATAAAGAGCAGGACGTGCTCAATGTTATAAAGAGTTATTATAAGTGCAATATCCTGCAAAAGAAAAAAATCACTATTCGCACACTGACTGGCAGCTTTCTGTGTATGGCTAAATGGTTAAATACACATACAAGTATGTCAAAATCACTGCTCTTGACTGAATAACTTTTGTAACTTTAATATGAATCAATTTATATTTAAATCATCTAGTGGAGACTATGCAGTGTTTTATTTTACATTTTATTACTTTATTAAATTTCCGTAGTATTTCTTACTTAGCACTCTTTATTTAATTTGTCTCTTTTTTTGAGTTTTTTTGAGTGAAAACAAAAGTTTCTAAGCAGTTGTATACAAAATCTTCTTTGCATTCAGAATAGGTCCAGACAGATTGCAGCCCAATAGCGATACTTCACTGTTCACGGTTTTTCACTCCCAATTTTACATGCATTTTGTGTATTTCCAAAATACAAAATACTGTATTTATATTTAAGTTAAAAAAATCAACACAGTATTTAGTATTTTATTTTGACATTATAACTGAGTTTAAAAAAAAAAACATTTTCATGTTTGCCCATTTCTTTCTCTGTAAATCAGTTTGTTATGGGTTGGGTTGGGTTTTGTTTTGATGATAGTGTTAGCTAATACATGCAAACATGATTATCCTACATTAACATAATGCAGACATAATATTGTACATAAACTTAAAGATAATCACTAAGGGTTTTTATCATGTGATATGCCTGACTCTCTTGTGTGTACTTTTTATTCTTAAAGGGGCCATATTCTTTTGCAATTACATATCCTTTATATAGAATAAAGAAGTGTGCACACAAACACTCACAGCCATAAATGCAAATACAATCTTTTGTTATATACTGTAAAAAAAAAAACAAATCTTTATCTTCCTGCTGCAGCTTAGCTTTGTGATAAGTTAAACATGTGGTAGATGAGGCAGTAAATGACATCATACGCTGTATTCAGCTCACTAATCACTTAGTTTTGATGTTTTCAAAGCATTCACTGTAGGTAAACTGTCTGTATGCACACATGAATGAATGAACGAACATGTATGCAAGTTTGTCCTCTGTAAATAATTTTTTTATGATATTGTTATATACATGACCAAAAGAAAGGCAGACAGATGGTTTGAGACAGGTGGAATGTTTGATAAAGACGGTAGATTCTTTCATCATAGTCATTCAGGATGTTGTATCTCCTCTCCCAGAATGTACTGATGCAGATAGGACATGCAACACAATCAATCAGCCATCTTGTCTGTTACTAGGTTATCTGTCTGCAGTCGGGATGAGGCTAAAGCCCAGACTCCAACCAACTAGAAGCTTTTCTAGTTTATTTATGGATCAATCATTTGTTCCATTTTTTTTATTTGGGATATATTTGTCCTCGGATTTATTTTATATATATATATATATATATATATATATATATATATATATATATATATATATATATATATATATATATATATTTTTTTTTTTTTTTGTAAAATATATATATTTTTTTAAAGTAGGAAAACAGCTTGGAAAGTTTGTACATAAAAGAAAACTTTTAGCTTAATACTCTGAAAATGGCACCAATTTTCTGTGTATTTTCATCCGGCATTAAGGACTTTCCATAGAACGACAAGCACTATGGAGGTGGACAGGAAAAACAGCGGTCAGCTGAGCTGTCTCTGATTGGCCATTGGGGGAGGTGACACTTTACGCCTATTCTAACTGCAAAGATAAAATCCCCACCTGCCATTACCCTAAAATCAGGAACCTCCAGCGGATACGCACACACGCTTACCCACACACCCCAAAAATAAAGAAGTAACAAACAGAAACTCTGTCCCTTTTTCGACGGCCACTGTCAGAGTAGGTTACCCTTTGCAGTGTATCTCTGGTTGGCTTCTTTTTTGGGCCCTTGGCGATCTCTGAGGCCCCCTGCGTGATACGGTGCATGAGTTAGATCATTGGTTTCATTTGTTAAGAGGAAATTTAGCAGAGTTGAGCAATGGTACAGGGACAATTTTGAAAGCCCTTGAGAAAGCATCAGAGTTGCCGATCGAGTGTCAGGCGGCGAGGAATCCATGCTGCATCCGTACAGAATGGAGGGGTACATCATCCCACCAGTGAGTATTTTATTCTCTAAATGGTCTAATTATGATACTGCTGCTTGCTTCTGATAGATGCGTAAAAATTGCTGCCAGCGTGTCAAAAGGCATTATGAAGATAATAGTCATTGTGGACATAGTAGCTGACTGACCAGCTGGATCTTTTTTGTAATATTAGTGTTTGACATCCGTCAGTCTAAATATCTTGAGGATAATTTATTTTTGTTTGTGTATTTTTTTTTTTTATGTAAAAAGTCAGCGTTAGTTTCGAGATGCATACGTGCTTGCGCCAACCACTTTAAAACAACAATATATTGAGATTCAGCTACTCAGATGTACATTTAAACATCTGATGTTTTTAGTGTAATGAATAAATGTCTGTAATTGTAGCTAACGTGTAGAGGTGTGTTTATTGTAACAGGCTATGATTAACATCAATAATGAAAAAAATAAACTGTTCTCCAAAATGTATAATAATCATAATTTCTATGTAGAAAGAAGAGAGTAGAGAGAGAGTAACCTGGACTGGCTGGATGTCACAGACACCGTCTGTACAAAAAGATTACTGGGCAGTTTTAACCAAAGATGTGAGGCTTTTCTTATATGCTAAAGTGTATTATTATTTCTGTATTGGCTCCAGTCATTCAAACTGGTCACTCTTTGTTTCTTATCTATTTGCTCAGCAGCAAACAGAGGAAATGTTTGAATCAGAGATGTATCGACCCCAAATGGAGTATCAGTATATAATTGATGACGGTCAGAATGGTGAGTTTGTATTCTTTGTTATCTAAATTTATAAGCTACACAATAAGAAGGTTGGTTTTTTTTATTCATAAAATCTAAAAACAGTCCACAAATAGCTGATAAACTGATGATAAAATAATGCAACTGTTACAATAATCCAAAGTTACAATAATGTGCACTCGAATGAGGTTACTAGCTGTTGGCTCTCAGCCTCCTGCCCAAGATGAGTAACACACGCAAACTAATTAGCATGTGGATGCATTTTAAAAATAGACAACATAAAGGAAGAATGTAGAAATTAAAAATATCATATCTACTAACTATGTTTAACAACCTTATTTCTTATATATTCTGTTTAAGTATGAATTGCTCGGAATAGTTTTATTTTGCATAGTTCAAATAAATAAAATGTTCAATACACATGTGTGTATTGAATAGCCTGTAGTGTTTGATGATTTTACATTAGGCCTATACAGTGTTTTTTTTTATACCAAAGATAATGTAAGGTTTAATATAATTACATTGAGTAATTTAAGTGAAATATGTGCATATATATCAATCACAGGCCAAACGTTACTAAATTTAGCTGAATTTAAAAAGCCAGAAGTGGTACTAAATGAAAGAGCCGTTTGGGAGCTGAAAGAGCCGGCTCTTATACTGAGCTGAGCCAAATGATTCGTTTCCCTAAAAAGAGCCGGAATTCCCATCAATGATTATAAACAGGTAATTGATACCAGAATAAAAGTCATTCAGAAACAATTAATCAAAACCACAAACTCATAATTCAGTCAAATCACAATCTGCCTACAAATTATAATTGAAATCATAAAGATAATAAACCAACAATTCATTTTAATTTAGAATGAACAAATGCATTTAATGTAATGTAATGTGAGGAAATGTTCATTTTCCCCTTTTCAGCCCAAGTTAAGCAAAGTGCTTTGACTAAATGGGCTGCATTACTGAAGATGTCTTCTTACGTATGATCTGTTTTATTATATATTACTGACTAAAGCCCCAGCTAATAAAACACTTAAGGGTTTTAACACCTAGAGAGGCCCATGTATAAACAGCACCTTTTTATATTGAGCTAACGGATCAAAATCACACCCAGGGCAGCTGGGCCTGAACTGTAAGGGGGACGTTAGGAGAGCGAGCGAGTGGAACCGGGCCAGTGACCTAGCACAAAGCAGGAAACAGATGCCTCGTTCTGACAGGCAAGAAAACTACAGACGTAGAACGACAAATATCCCCAAGGGTTTCTGTCCAAAATGAGACAATATTGCAATTTAGCTATGTAGGCATCTAAAATTGGGTGCTAAACTGTAACAGCAGTCTTTGAGGTTGAGGACGGAGATTGCATTTTGCTACTGTGTAGGACTGTGGTACAGTTTATAGTGATCTTTGGTTAGACATTTGTATTATTTAGTCAGCTCTGTCGTCAGACAGCTATGTGCTGATTTTCGAAGAAGTTAAATGACAGAAGCTGAAACCAGTTTTGAGTTTCGTTATACAGCAGTGGAGAAATGTACATTTTCCCCCCTTTTTCCCCACAAGACCATTTATGTAAAAGCTATTTCTGTTCAGTGGAGGTATGTGCACATATATGTTTCTCCAGAGAATGTAATAAATGTAATGTATGAACACTAGTGTGATTGAAGTTCAGTGAAATTAGATTCCTTAGAATGATTGGTTCATTTACCAAAACAGATCATTTAAAAAATCGGATACATTTGATCACCCATATTTAAATCTTCCATTTAGAGATCTAACCGTTAAATACAATAATTAAAAAAAAACCAACAACAACATGCATGCTTGAGGCTATTCAAAAACAGCAAAGGAAATGGTGGTGTGAACAGGAAACAGAGTGACACTCGGTCCCAGCGCAGTGAGAAAGTAAATGTAATTTCTTGCATGCGATTGAATTGACAGACAGCATATAGCTACTTGATTTATCAGTTGCTTGTACTAGCTTACACAAAGCATGTGACGTATTGTCACATTTCCTTCAGTTGTTAAAAGATGCTTTCTACTGACCTTCTGTTTCAACTTCATTGTCCTTGTCTAGATCACGCATGGGATTATAATACACATCATGTCCATCCAGTGGATTTCGAGAACTTGCCAGAGAGCCACTTCACAGAGCTACAGAGCGTGACGCCACTACATGCATCGAATGTGCATCGCTTCCCAGATGTTGAGTCTGGTCATTTTATTGACCCAGGCCTGACCGGGCATCACCTCACCCTGCCCCCTCCACAGGTGAGATCTGCATTACCTATAAAACACCTCATATTTAATATCCATTCACTTTCACGTCTTTAACTGTCCTTTTATGTGCGAGAGCTCTTCTTTGTACCTGACGTGTTTTGATGCCCTGTCCTCACACGAGTTCTTTGTGAGCTTTGGTCACATTATTGGTGACGAGAAGTAACCATTTTGTTTAATACAGTGTAGGAGACATTTAGGAACAGAGAAATCTTTCGGAGAGATACTGCCAATGGGTTTAGTAACTTTTGAAACTTTCCTTAAGTTTCACCTGTGCTTTGCGATACAAGTGGGTGTTGATGCTGGTTAGGCGGTTGTAGAAAGCATCTGTGCCCAAGCTATTGCTCAACTAAGCCGTATCCTGACCAAAACTCAACAGTGTCACCGTAACTGCAGTCTGCATACTCATCAACTGCCATTACACAGAACATCCCCACTTACACAAACAAAACCGCTCTTTATTGTGACACAAACACACAAGTGCACAAATGTTAGAGCTTAAAAAAACTAAGCTGGAACACTTTGCATACACAAAAAACATACATATGACGTTAGCATGTATACAGGAACCATATTGTGATTAAACCCATATTCGTTTTTTAGCCTCTTTTAGGCAGTTTATTAGAAAATAGCTACATTCTAGAGACTTTCTACATCGCCTTGGCCTTTTGGTGTAGGTGATATTTGAACAAAAAGAGGATATACGTCTTGCATATCCATCAATGACTCCTCTGTGGGTGGAAAATCAAAGATCACCTCTTGAAAGAGATCATTTAAAATCTCTTGTGAATAATGCAGTGATTGATTTCCCTTCCTTTGGTTGGACCTCATCTCGAAGGCAGACTCTAACCATAAAGCCTATCGCAAAAGAGAGCTTTTCCTTTCTAGACGTCCTTGTAGGAGGAAGCAGAGATCCGTCCACCACGGACTGATATACTGCCTGTCATACTAGCTTAGTCTCACTGAAAGGCGAATGATGCTTGAAGAAAAAAAGTTCTAGTTTTCAGCTCAGTTTATAATAACATTACATTTTTCTGATCATGTACCGTTTAAAAGTTTTCGGCAGTAAGATTTTTTAAAATGTTTTTCTCTTATGCCCACCAAGGCTGCATTTATTAAAAAACTAAAAAAACAGTAAAACAACATTTTGAAATATTGGTACAATTTAAATAACTGTTTTCTATTTAGAAACTTTTTTTATTATAATTCCTATGATGGCAAAGCTGAATTTTCAGCATCATTACTCCAGTCTTCAGTGTCACATGATCCTTCAGAAATAATTATAATATGATGATTTGGGCTCATGAAACTTTTATTATGATCAATGTTTAATTTTTTTTTTACTTGTCTTATGTAGCCATAAATATTGTAAATCTAGACTACATTCTACCAAGATAACCAGAGTTTCCGCCATAATAAAAGTTACTACAGTAATTGTCACTACTAAAACCATAATACATGCACAGTATATGAGATCTCCTTTAAACAGTGTAAATATCTTACTCATTTTAGTAACTGTTATTTTGGTGGAGAGTGTGTTTGCCATGGTAATTTAATCTGTAGATTAGTTTTTTACACCTCAACCCTAAGCAATGACTTAAATGGGCTCTATGCACAGCGGTATTTCCGGTGAAGGTCTAAGGATGCTGGATTACTTCCGCCGATCGTAGAGTCCAATGCTATACCGAGAATTTATATTGGTTTTTATACTCTATTGCTATACTAAAGAAACGTTAGTCACAAAAACAGACAAAACAGACACCCCTCATTTTGTTCATGCTTCTGTGTTTATTATATTAAATAAACATAACTATATATAAAATTACATCTCTAAACGTAATAAAGTTTCGTTTCAAAGACGAGAGGACAGTAAATTTTGAAGACTCTGCCATAATCGCGTTTTCCTCGGTTTTCCTCCGCTTTAAATCTCCCCAACCGGAAACGCAAGAGCATCCTTGCGTCAAACGCGGAAGTTATGCGTGCATATAGCCCATTGAACTCTTTGAGAGAAAAAAAATGCGGCTTCCTTGGCCGAGAAGACAAGTATCACTCTATCGTGCTGAAAAGAGGAGAAATGTAAGAAATATTCTTTTTTATATAAGTATTTTCAGGGCCTAAATGCAAAACAACCACAATTCCAGCTGCAGTCTCTGGCCCTGTACAAAAAGGGTGCAGTATAACAAATGCACAAAGAAATAGTAAAAATGTTCCTTATGAAAATACTGGAAATTTCTAAATATTGTATGACTGTCATGTGTTTTTGAGGACACTCTCCTCAAGTCATCAGACTCTGCAACCGTCATGTCACAAGAAACTGCAACCCCAGCACTGTGTGTGAAATCGCACGAGACTGCTATGATCCTTGACACTTTGGGTTTTTGTAAGGGCTTTACACTGAAGCGGTTTAACTGAAAAACCTTTCAGATCTCTCATAACATTTCCTTTCTTTAATATATATATTACATACTGTACATTGTATGTATGAGTTCGATTGCATCATATTCTGCAGCTTGAAGTTTCACTGCACTTTTATATCAACATTAAACGTAAAGTTCCTCTTTCTTAATGTTGAACAAGGCTGAAATCTCCAAATGACAAATTTCAGACCACCTGATTGCACAAACCTGGTTTCCACATACTGTATAGCTCATATTATTTGAGCCATTCAACTGCATGTGAATTTAGCACCACCCTTCATAATAAAGATTCTTAAATTGCTCTTTTCAAGAACCACTTGCTGTATAGAGTTCTTGAGTTAGCTCTGTACTTAAGAAGAAACGTTCTTTACTAAGTTTTACATGCTCTTATTGGTTCCTGGGTTCTTTACAGCACCAGTATGTTTTCTAAAGAACTATGGTATTAATTAGTTGATTCTAACTGGAATCTTTCTTTTGTGTGTGTGTGATCTCTGATAAGTATGTCCTTTATGTCTTCACAGATGACATATTTGCCACGGCCATCAGTGTGTTACCCTCACAGTGTACAGCCCTCTCCTCTCCAGCGCAGCTCGGATGACGATGACCCCGGCAGTCGCAGTCCTCCGTTAGAGGTGTCTGATGAGGAGTGTATGAGAGACCACATTACTTCAACAACAGGAGTGGAACATGGTAAGGACAAAGGCAAAGGCAAATTTCACTTCACTGACATGAACACAACGATAATGATCTATGGCAAGCGGATAAGTGATGCAAACCCAAGCCAACTGTTATTGAAACAGTATTGTCAGTAACTGTTGACTGTAGTAATCTTCTAGATGTACACTCTTAAAAATAAAGGTTTAAAATGGGGGTTTTGTAGCGATGCCATAAAAGTAGGCCCTGGATTCGATTCAGATTTGATTCGATTAGATATCGATTATTTTGGATATATATATATTAGGTACAGTAGCCTATACGTCAAATTTTCTCAAGGAAAAAAAAATTTCAACTAATGCTGTAAACTATACATGGGAGTCAGTTGGTGCTAAGGCTGTGCGATTTGAAGAAAATATTTAAATGCAACTTTTCTGACAGATATTGCAATTTGATTTGTTCATTTTGTCAGCTATTTTTTTTTTAGACATAGTCCTTTGTCAAATGTACTTTTTTAGTTTTTATCATATTTAGTCACCCTTGTCCTGTTTTTTGTTTGGTCAAGTTTTAGCCTGAGCATTTTAGTCTAGTTTTCGCCAATGAAAACTTAGTCACATTTGAGTAATTTAGTCATTAGTCACACTCACATAGCATTAGTCATGCTATCTAGCTAATGGTTAAATTGATCAATATTTTGCTCAAAATTATAATCATAACGATTGTTGTAATTTGAGAAATGTATTTTTTTTTTTTTACATTTAATCGAAATTATTGCACTTTCACCTATGTGACCCTGGATCACAAAACCAGTCACAAGTAGCACGGGGATATTTGGGGCAATGGCCAACAATACATTTTATGGGTCAAAATGATCGATTTTTCTTTTTACGCCAAAAATCATTAGGATATTAAGTAAAGATCATGTTCCATGAAGATATTTTGTAAATTTCCTACTGTAAATATTTAAAACATTGATTTTTGTGAGTGAATGCAGCACAATCATAGGCCAATCGCAAACATAAATGGACAACTTTAAAGGCGATTTTGTCAATGTTTCGATTTGTTTGCACACCCAGATAGTTGTGTCTCCGCCAAATATTGTCCTCTCCTAACGAACCTAACATCAATGAAAAGCTTATTTATTCAGCTTTCAGATTATGTATAAATCTCAATTGTAAAAAAAATTACCCATGTGACTAGTTTTGTGGTCCAGGGTCACCTATAAGCACAAATCAAGAGAATGTTAACCCATTGGCTAAGCATTACCTCATCTTGTTTCCTGATTTATTATAGGCTGGCTATTTATCATATAGGCCTACTGGTAAAACAAGAAATGTGCACATGGTTGCCAGATTGCAAAGATTAGCCTAAAACACTGGGTATAACACACGTTCTTTCAAATGTTCAACCCCAGTTGGTAGGCTATACATTAGCCTACAATAATAGGCTATACTATAGGCATACGGGTAAAATGCTGACTAACAAACACAAATTACACTCAAGGAAGTTTTTAAGTTAGACCGACTAACTTTAAATTTACATTATTTCTACTTGCCGGATTGAAAAACATTAAAAATTATAATGTATAATATTATTAGGCCCTACAAGGCTATAGGCCTATTTAGCAAAATGCTCCTCTCTAGAGTTTTTTTTCTAGCTGACCGTTATGGTCACTAAATAGCCTGTTTTTTCCTGAGGTAAATGTTACGTTACATGACATTGTTTACAAGCGGTTTTAATGACTTCTGACGGATTTCGGTAAGTTGTAGGCTACTTTATTTTTTAACATAGCCTACCTTAAGATGTTTATTTCGCGCTGTAACCATAGGCTGTAACTGGTCTGGTTTTAAAGCAGAAGAGATGATCAGTTCAACTTCACGCGTGCTCCGCGCTGCCGCTTCTCTTGAACTCAGGTGTTTACAGCGATCTGTCATGCCACTGTAAACGGTATCCCCTCCCCCTCCCCCCGTACTAAAATAGACAGAATTTGAAATCTGAGACTTTGTTTCAAATCAAAAGTAACAAGCTTATTGCGATTTATTGGATGGGAGGCGGTGGCGCGCTACAATGAAATCAACTGAAAACAGGATAGACTAATCGATTCTTGGGATTTAAGAATAGGCTTAGTCTAGGCTCGTAAAAATGAGAAATGATTAAATCGAGAAATCGATTTTTTTTTTACCCAGCCCTACATAAAATAATATTTTTTTGCAGAGAACCTTTCAGTCAACAGTTATTTTTTTTTTCTTAATGTAAAGAAATTTTAATAATCTTAATGACCTTTCTCCACTATTAAGAACCTTTTGTAGGCTACAATGGAAAGGTTCTACAAATGTTAAAAGTTCTTCATAGAATCATTGATGCAAAAGAACCTTTATTTTTAAGAGTGTAGGTGCTGATTTCCTTTGTTTTTCAAGGTAATAAGAAGAAAATTCGCTTGTATCAGTTCCTGCTTGACCTTCTGCGAAATGGTGACATGAAGGACAGCATCTGGTGGGTGGACCGAGAAAAAGGAACATTCCAGTTCTCTTCCAAGCACAAAGAGGCTTTAGCAAACCGCTGGGGCATACAGAAGGGAAATCGCAAGAAGATGACCTACCAGAAGATGGCAAGGGCACTGAGAAACTATGGCAAGACGGGAGAAGTCAAGAAGATCAAGAAAAAGCTCACCTACCAGTTCAGTGAAAAGGTACTTGGGAAGAGTCACACAGAAAGGAAGATTTACATGTAAACATATGCGCAAAAATGCGTGAAAAAGACTTGGGGAAAACAAGAGAAAACCTTTTTCTTCTGTGAAAACAGAAAATGACTGGACCTGAACTTTTACCATAGTTATGACCCTATGGTTTAAAACTCAACGATTTTAATTTCTATTCCTTATTCCTTCACCTTTGCATTAATTTAGTAAACCTTAAGTCATTTTAAAATTTCACTAGTTTTTGTGCTGCAGGACCAACATTTACACACGTCTGTACAGTGTATATATATATATGGGGAGAGCACACATTTAAGAGAGCAGATACAGGGAAAATTAGTAAAGACAGTTGCAAACTTTACCACCACACATGATGGAAAAAAAAAATCACAAAAATATAAAAAGCAGAAGTGAAAACCAATGACACAGGCTCACGCAGCACGGAAAACTCTGTCACGTCTGGGTAACACACACACACAGACACATTCTCTGCTCATGTTTGTACTGTCTTTCTCTCAAGATCACATTCAATCTAAAAAAAAAAAAAAAATCTTTATAGAAACTAGATAAATAAACATTAATTGTCGATACAAAGTGAGCAGCGTGTTTGCTGTGAACCATTTGTTCATAAAGCTGTATCATATTTCAGGGTAATTTCTCAGCAGTGTAATGACTCATTGTAATTGTTTAAATATAACCTTAAAAAATAAATCCTAAGAACTGTGGGAAAATTTGAGATAGATCTGTCGTCACATGGAGTGACAATTAATTGTCCATTTGAGACAGAACTCTTAGGCTTGGCTTCACATACAGGGATTAGATTAAACCAGGACAAGGCTTTAGTTCAATTAGGACATTTAAGTAGCTTTTATAAATGTGTCTTACAAATAAAAACATTACTGGTGTGCATCTTGAGACAAAACAATGGAACTGACATATTTTAAGATGTCAGTGCAAGTTGCCAAAAAAAAAATAAGGCTATGACAAGCTCAAACATGCATTTTAGTCTGGGACTAGTATTAAACTGTGTTTGTGAAACTGGGCATTAATGACTTGGATTAAATTGAAGTTGGCACACTGATTTTCCCAAAGGAATGTTTAATGGTACTCTCACCAAAAAACATGAAATTTCAAGCCACATACCTTTATCAGACATACTTTCAACAGTATGCTGCACTTTGTTTTAAACTTAATCCAAGTTATTAAGAGTTATGTCTCAAATTGATTGTTTATATATCTCTTGTGCCGTTTCAGTTGTTTTTGAATGTTCATGCTTTTCAGCATTTGGATTAAGTTATTAAATGATGATATAAGAATTATTAAATGATATAAGTATAAGTGTTATACAGGTGAAACTTGAAAAATTTGAATATCGTGCAAAAGTTATCATTTTGATGATTATGGCTTACAGCTTATGAAAACCTCAAATTCAAAATCACAGAAAATTTGAATATTACATGAAATCAATAAAAAAAAAGGATTTTAAATACAGAAATGTCGGCTCTCTGAAAAGTATAATCATGTATATAGTTATATATACTACATATATTAGTTTCACCTTTTAATTTGAATTACTGAAATACATGAACTGTTGCATGATATTCTAATTTTTCGAGTTTCACCTGTATCTTCAATAGATGAGAAACTACTCAGAACCACCAGTTAAATACAACACTTACACCAAAACCTCAACTGAGAGCAAAACAACCTCTCAGCGCCCCCTTCAGTAAGACCACTGAACTGCTAAAAACAATATTTAAGATTATTTGTCAAATAATATATGTAAATGAAACCCATCAAATTAAAGGTCATCGATTAAATTTAATTTCTTACAAAATAATTAAAGAAACCTATAAACAGTGGTTACTGTGGAAAAAATTCATGCAAATATTCCTGGATTCACATATCCATTCTATGATTTTTTTTACCCTTGGGCTGCATCTGAATCATGCAAGCACACTCTCCATTCAGAGTCCCTTTTTTCAGGATGCAAAGCAGCTTATCTTTCTGAATAAAAATAAGTCCAATCAGGAGGTCTTCTGTAAGCTGGAGGGTTTCACAAGAGGAACATACCACTGTAGGTAAAGAGGGGGATCATCACAAAAACTTGCAGAATATAAAACGACATCATCAAAGCTTAGAATTGTCTTTAAGTTACACAGTAAAAAAAGGATGATCACTCTTCAGAAATTCAACAATGGTACGTATACCTCTTCTGTCATTCCTGCTGTCTTCCTTCCTTCTGTGTTGAACGGAGGCTTCAAAAACCCTTTGAAATGCAGCTTCACCAATTCATGGAATGTTTTCAAGGAATCCTGAAATATGAAAAAGCAGCTCTCAAGCTAGGATAAAGACACAAGGTGCATCCCAATTTGTGCACTTGTGCATTATTTAATGTTTTGTTGTATAAATAGTGCGAGTTGTGTTCACACACTGAAAATTACAAATAGAAAGACTAGATGATGCACTTAATTAACCGAAAAAACAAGTGTGGAATGTTGGACACTTCATGCACTGAACTGTTGCAGCTCTAATTACGTAGCAGAGGGGGAGGGGCTATCAGACTCCAATGCTAAATGCTAAATTCTAAAGCTAATACACTTCACATAGTGTATACTGCATCATTTGGGAGCAGACGCAGACTTTGCTCAAACAGTTGAATAGTTCAGCCATGAAACTATCGCCACGTTCCGATTGGTTCATTTAATGTAATGTTCCCAGCCAATCTATTTCACGTATACATCACAGTTTCCCTATATAATCTCTGTGCACTATGCAAATTCTCATTCTAGCCCTCTGCCTTCCCCAGCACCACCTGCCGAGATCTGCTATGGATTATCCTTCTCCCTCTCTCTAGCGGCAGCAGTGTAGCAGATCTAATCCGCCAATACCAAATCTGTGTACATTCTATTTACATTAATAAAAATGTTTTACAAACTATCCCCAGACTAGTTGTCATGAGTGAACAGCTGTATATCTCAAAAGCATCATCTGCATCAGTAAGGGTGTGTTTTAAAAATATGATGAATATGATGTTAAGATCAAATCATTCACTCTCACACGGTCATTTACAGGCAAATTTCACCAACCATTTTAATTGTACTGTTACATGGTTAAAATAAGAAATCTGAGCTGTTCTTACCCATCCTTCATGTGAGCAGATGTATGTGAACCATCTCAGCCCTGCAGCCACATGTGTGATCTCATCAGCATAAATCACCTCCAACACCTTCACTGAGCTTGTGTCTCCATGAGAGGCGAAGCGGGACAGAGTCTGAGGGTGCACATCTAAACCTCTGTGTAAAAACAATGAAAATAAGTACATACGTATGTGAGACAGTACATATGTATGTGAAAATAACAGATGCTAACAGACATGAGATGTGTTTTACCTTGCCTCATGGACCATGTGCACTATAGCTAGCCTTGCCAAAATGTCATGAGATGTATCGGTTGCTGACTGCCATAAACCTTTTTGAAAAGAAAAGTGATAGATTTTGAATCTCTAACATCACCTATGCTAAGTGAAATAAGTAAAAAAGACAAACACATGAAAACACGGACCATTGTGTACTGGTAAAGCACCA
Organism: Rhinichthys klamathensis goyatoka; assembly: GCF_029890125.1. Classification (NCBI taxonomy): domain Eukaryota; kingdom Metazoa; phylum Chordata; class Actinopteri; order Cypriniformes; family Leuciscidae; genus Rhinichthys; species Rhinichthys klamathensis. The sequence goes on from NW_026606597.1 coordinate 781,385, forward strand.
AAGAAGCTGCCAAGTTCCATAATCCTTTGCTCTAGTAACTGATAATGCTGCAGGAGAAGGTTATGTCAGATTAATGTGAATTACTTAGTTAGAATTTTGCCTAAATAAATTAAAGACGTCAACATTCAAACCTTGGCTTCATCTCCTGCTACTTTGACAAAGTCATCAAAGAACTGGCGAGGTAATGGCTCTCCAGTGCTCAGTCTAAATGTGGAGAATCTTGCTATCACATCCCAGGACAGGTCTATTGCCCACTGCTCTATGTTAGCAAGTGAGTGCAATAAGGCAATCCTACTCGCCTGATGGAACACAAACCATTATTCTTCAATCAACTTTCTGTTGAATAAAAAATAGAGTCTAAAAGGAATAAAGTTTACCAGTGTGCCGCCTTTGCCTCGTTTAATTTTTCCAGGCTCCACAACAGTCAGATTGTCTTTTCTGTAGGGATGCGCAGGGGGGCTGGCCTCTCCAGTTTCTGTTATTTTCCCGCTGTTCCAGTTCTCTTGCACCATCTTGGTCAATGAAACCTACATGTCACAGAAAAACAAACAAGCAGAAGTCATGTGATGATCTCTGTTGCGCAATTAAATACAGCACTGTGATGAGGGATACAGTTTAGTCAATCACTATTTGTTAAAGGACATTTCCAAACCTTTTCCTGTGGGTCTGGGGTGTGAAGAATTTTGGTGGCCCACGCGCAAAGAGTGTTTTCTGAGGAGTTTAATTCCATGGGCAAACTATCTGCAAGGAATACAGCATGTTTTGTGTACTACAACATTTCATATTCACAATTAATATATACAAGTTCTGCCATTCCTCACCTTTGCCGGTTATCTTTGTCACTGGGATGGGACAGAGGGACAGTGTGCTCTGAGTATTTATATACACTTTTCCATCCAGTACTCGGACATCATACACCTGGTTCTGGTTACAATAATATGAGACGTATCAAGAACACTTGCAGGTTTATCACTATACACATTATATGGATATATTCTATCCACAAATGAAAATTCTGTCATGATTTACTCACCCTGATGTTGTTCCAAACCTGTATGCCTTTCTTTCTTCTGCAGAACACAAAAGAATATATTTTGAAGAATGTTGGTAACCAAATAATTTGTGACATTTGACTTCCATTGTATGGGCAAAGACAAAAACAACAACCATTTCCAAAATATCTTGTTTTATGTCTCACGAAAGAAAGTCATACAGGTTTGGAATGACATCAGGGTATGACTGTCAGAGTAAATCAAGACAGAATTTTCATTTTACGAAATATCTCTTTAACATGGCCCATCATAACAACTTGCCTGTAGTCCAGAGGAAGAGGAACCAGTTTCAAGGCTGAAATCAAAATAATGCCATGGGCAAATCAATGCCAGTTTCCCATTGCCCAGATCCTCAATATCACCTTGCTCAAGTGGCCCCCCTGTTGAGCAAGAGATCATGATATACAGTAGAACAATTCTCTCAATTTACTGTATTACAGATATCTGTGATATTTTCACAGGGATTCATAATTAATTTGTAACTTTTTATGGACCTTTGTGGGCACCAATTGTTCAACTAGAAAGTGGAAGTTACATAAAACAACCATCTAGAAAAATTCTCTAAAAACTTTCTGTGTAGACAAAGGCATTTGAGGGAAGCCACAAGAAGGCCAAGAGGTGAGAACGGAACAGAGACACCAGTCAACAATATCAAGTTTTGCGTAACATTGTTTTGTATGAGAGGGCACAAAAGAAACTGATATTCAAGAAGAACCATATACTCATATGGAATTTGTCAAAAACATAAAAGTAATGTAGTTGCAATTGACACAAAACTGAATCTAAAACCAAAACCAGTCTGTCTAAACAAATAAAAAAACACTTGTCTTGACCAATGCATAATGCACTGGAGTTCTTTAGAGTCATAACTAACCTTCATGTGGGCAAGATGAATCCATAGCCCAGAATTGATCATGCTCTGTATGAACCAGGACTATATGCTCTCCATCATCTGAGTAAAACCTTAAAAATATTTTTATAACATTTTCAAAAAATAGAAAAAGTGTATATAAGAAATATTGTACTCAGGTAGAACATAAATATCCACATATTTTACTTTTTTTAAATACATGCATGTGGTCTCTTTTGGACACCATTGCCTTTTTCTAATTTAAGACACCTTTTCCCCTTGTGAGTTATTTTTACTAAACAGTTATTCAAAACATATTCATTTGTCACGTAACATAGATTCACTTTTTAAAAAACGCCCTTCCGAAACGTTATCTGTTATACAGAATGCCCTCTTGTGACAGTTCACGAGCATCATATATTTGTGTGAGCATATTATACAATGACATGCGCTTACTTCGTGCATGGTGACTTAAATTTAGATTTGTCTCCCACACACTGCCAGTTTCCAGCCTTGACAATGTCTTTAAGCGCATCAACTAAATCCTTCTCGAAGTGATCCATTCAGAAACCCTTTATGGCTCTTCCACTACTGATCAGGAGCCATGTGGCTACTAAAAATCTAAAAACACCGTGGACAATTTTTGTTAAACTTCCGGGTGCGACTTATTTCAAAATAAAAGTTTACAAATTATAGGTTTACTTATTTTTGTCTTTAAATTTGTTTATTTTTAAAGCAAGTGTACGAAAAACCTTTGAGATTATCAAATATAAAATACTGGCGTAAAGGCATATCTAATCACTTGGGAAATACTGTATGATCTTCTAAGGCGCTGCATGGATCTCTGTTTGGCCGCCCAGTGGCCGCTAAACAAATAACTGCGCATGCGCAGGAGGTGAGATACGCGTTTTACCGCTCACTCCATGTGAAAATGATTTTGGTTTGTGTGGAGCAATAACAGGCTTCTACATTTTTATCACGAATACAGAACCATGCCGATCTCCTGTTCAGCTATTGATTGCTCAAACCGGTTTGTTAAAGGGTCAGAGATCCGGTTCTATAGGTGAGCGTGACCATAATGGCAGTTTTGTTGACACACTTGAGCTTTGTGTTTGGCTTCAGTGTTTAGGCTAACGTTACGTAGCCTACGTCTGCACGAGTTGCTATGATATAACTTAGCTCAATAAGATTCTGTTACGGCGGATAGGTTTCCTATTTAACATCTTGTCGTAAATGCAAAATACTTTTTTCTTTAATACTTTTTGTTGTATAAACAAGAGGCAACGCAGTATTTCCCCCTCTTGATTATTATGGTGTGTTTTGTGCACCTTTTTTTTGTTTAGTTTATTTGTCAGTTAGTCATGGCCGCAGATATGGACCCCACAGCATAATTAACTGTTATAATTGAATGCTTGTGTTCTGTTGTCACAACAGAATTTAACTTGTAAAAACAGATATTATTGGTCAGAGTTTACTATGTGAGTCGGCCTCATTTAAATCTAATTGATTTGCACAAGTGGCTGACTTCAGAATACAACAGACGTGTGGATAAAACTCTCTTGAAAGTAACAATAACTAATGGAGCCTTCTTTGCTGTCTTTCTAATCAGGTTTCCAATCAGCAAGCCTCAGCTGGCCGAGCAATGGGTTCGAAGCCTCGGGAGAAAGAACTTTGTTCCCACTCAAAACTCCTGTTTGTGCTCGGAGCATTTTCAGCCTGACTGCTTCCGTGATTATAATGGAAAACTGTTTCTTAGAGAGGATGCTGTGCCGACTATTTTCAACTCTGGAGGAGATGGTACAAAGGTGTGTATCCTAACACTCAGTAAAGTTATTATTGTTGTCCAACTCAAATATATCTTTCTGTCTGCTTTTGATTCTTGAAATGCAATCCCTCTCACTGTTTTATTTATTGTTTACAGATTGAGTTACGGAAAAACAGGGGAGGATTAGTGGCAAAGGATGTAAATGATTCCAGTCGATTCAGTTCACTTTCTGATAAAGACAGAGCCAAACAAATCACAAAGGACAGAAGACAACCCATAAGAGACTCCAGCCTGAAGGTAACGCATACACTGCTGAATATGCAATTGCTAACACTTGCTTTAGTCTGTTTTTAGCTTCTCTGCAGGTCATTAATATGTCTCACAGCTACAGTCCAGCTGCATACTTTTACCTTTATCAATTTTTTTTGTTTGTTTTATTACAGGGCAGAGGTATAAATGACCGGAGACGTGCTGGGATAAAGCTCTCATCAAGTGACAGGTATCTGCCTTTCTTTTAGGGCAGCCCCCAAATAGGCGAATAAACGCTAGTCGCTAAGAAGAGGATTAGACAACCAAATTTTAATTAGTCGGTTAGTCGCTGGAAAAAAGTTCTCTCTAAGGTTAACCTCGATAAATGTGCGTTATTATTAGGCGCATATCCAAATGTTCGTGCGGAGTGTGAAAGATAATTTAGTACCGCTCTCACTGAAAATGAAATGTTTTACTTAACCCTTTGATGCACAACATGGGTCTAAATAGACCCGACTGAGTTTTCATTTTCTATATCTTTGCAAGAAATTAATTTCATCATTCAGTATTCCAGGTATTCCTCAATTAACTCGTTTTAGATCATTACAAATCCTTATTTAATTTTTCCCTTTCTTACTTTTCGAATAAAAATCGTTTTTGTTTCACTACCCTTCTAATGCGCAACATGGGTCTAAAAAGACCCGTATTCATGTTTCTTTGCTGAATATTTGAAAGAAATGTATTTTATCATTTATTAATCCAGGTATTCATTAAATATCTTGTTTTTGATTTCCACAAATCATTATTTTTCTTTTTCTTTTCTTACTTTATAAACAAACACGGTTTTTGTATTTCTACATCAATTTTACACACATGGGTCAAAAATGACCCATATAGGAACCTTTGATATTTATAAATAGTATAAATATATTTACTGCAGAAAACTATTCACCTGCCACACATTTCACAATTCAACACGGCTGCTTTTGTATATTTCATGCATGTAAGTTTTATTTAATACATTTTTTGTCACAGAAAATATTTGATATTTTGTGAAAGACATCTAGATATAGCCTAAAATTTGAACGTTTAGGCTAAGGTTACCTTGACCTTGAAATCCATTACTAGTGCAAAAGAGAAACATGTCCAATACTATTACCGGTAGCTAGCTTGCGGTCGACATATTTTATTTTATCCAATGTTAGCTATAGGTCAACAAAATAAAAGTTGCAATAGAAAGTTATATATACAAGTATATATTGGCGCTGTTGGGCAGAAACCTTACCTGGGCAGTACCTCCATATTAATTTTTATAAATGGTCATAAATCAATGCTATCGGTCACATAAGCCGTCGTGTGGTGCACTATGGCTGCTGTCGCATCATCCGGGTGGATGCTGCACATTGGTGGTGGGGAGATCATTGGTGGCGGGGAGATCCGCCTACAGTTGCACTACACTACAGTTCAATTTCAGTGTTATCGGTTATATGTGTGTTATGCGTGACAAAGTGGCCAATAAACATATTTCAAGTGTTACAGTAAATGTGTTGATCTAAACAACTGTGACAATGGTTATTTTAACAAAAAGTTTTCTTTATTCTTTTGTTTTATCACGCTTGCATAGATGGGTCATTTTAGACCCATGTGTGTAAACTTGATGTATTTACACAAAACCTAATATTAAAATATGAATTTGTGATAATTGAAAACAAGATATTTTTAATATTCATAAATCATGAAATTTATAGATCATGAAATATAAAATGCTCAAATAAAGTGATTTCAAAAGGTAAAAAAAAAGAAAATGCAGAGCCATGCATGAAATAACATAGGAAATGAATACGGGTCTTTTTAGACCCATGTTGTGCATTAGAGGGGGTATCCATAGCTTGCGCATCAAAGGGTTAACATGCATTTTTCTCTATAGATCCATCCACTATACTGCGGAGATAAGTCAGGGTCGTCAACTTCATCTTCGCAGCTGACATTGACCCAAACACTAGTTTATTAATAAATTATTAAAATGTTCACACACTTTTCAGAGACCATCTGTTTTTTTCGACACATTCACAATCATTAATTTTGCCAGTGCACTGCAGCAAGCTTTATGTGTGCACTTGAGTGCTTAATTCATATTAAAGGCTCATTATTATGGTTTAGTGTTTCTCTGTAATGTAAAACAAGGTTAACAATGTTACACATAATAATATTCTTTCTCAGCCCTGAAACATTTTCTAATGCCACCGTCGACTTATGGCGTGACAACTTGTTGACAAGAAGAATCTTTAGTCGGGGCAGCACTACTTTCTAATTTTTCAAAATCATGAACACCAAATTAAATCAGTCATCATGAAGATTTATGTATAAATCATGTTTTGAGTTAAATGGATTGCCGTTGTATTCAAAGTCTTTTATATGGGGCCTTAGGCCTGGTTGCACACACAGGGCTTAGATTAAGCCTTAGTTCAGTTAGCTTTTATAAATGTGCCTTGGAAAAAAAACAACTAATGTGCATCTTGAGCTGACAAAAGCTGTCACTGTGGCAGTACCCTTTCAAATGGTACTAAATATGTACCTTTTAGGGGTTAATAAGGTATAAAGTTGTAACGTTTGAAAAGGTACTTCCCCAGTGACAGCTTTTGTACCTTTTTTTTTTCTGTGGGACGAATTATCCCATTTATATGCTGTCTTTCTTGTCCCTACAGACAGTCCCTGTCTCTCAAGAGTAAAGTGTATGACAACAAAGGCTTGCTGATCTCATGTGGGAGGGATCTGTGTGACTGTCTGGATGTAGACTGCATGGGTTGCTTCTACCCATGTCCCGAGTGCGGCTCTCGGAAGTGCGGTGTGGAGTGCCGCTGTGACCGGAAATGGTTGTACGAGCAGGTGGAGGTAGAAGGGGGAGAGATTATTCGCAACAAGTTTGCCAATTAGATAACCTGTTGGAAGATAGAGAAGACGACATCACTTCTGCCTCTGAGCGTAAAGGGACTGACACTGGCTTTGTATATGGACATTGCAGAAGTACTTGCTTAATTCAGTGCATTTTTTATTGTTTTTAAATGTAAAAGTTTAATATAGAATGTTATCTTATATTTTTGCTTTTTTCCATACCATCACAAATGTAAATTTCTTTAATTTCCAGTTCTTTGGTTATGCTGTAATGCTGTGGCTGTTTTTTTCCCTTGAAATTTTCTTTTACATTTACAAAAATAAAAGCTGAGTGCTTTAGTGCAAATGTTTGTTATAGTGCAAGATTTTACAATGATGATCTTTTAGCCTTTTTCAAATGATAAGAATATATGGATAGATGTATCTACTCCAAATTTAGACTAAATCACTATAACTTATGTAAAATACCAAGCATAATCTGTATACTGGTTTTATTTTATTATAAATTTTATGTGTATATATATATATATATATATATATATATATATATGTGTTAATACATCTTTAGATGATGATATATGATGACATCTGAAAACGCTGTTGGTTATTACCTCAGGGCAGTTGAGTGGTGATATCATCTATTAGATATTGTCTAAGATGTTTTTCTAATTGGCCCATATGTCTCATCGTGCACATTCAGGGCACTCCACCTCACATTGGAGTGCTAGGAGCCAGGAACCTCAAGATGAAGAACAATATGTTATAGGCCCAGTTTCCCCTGTAGCTGCACAACAATAACACGTACAAACAGCAAGAAAGTTGACTGGAACAGGGATAATGTATTGCAAAAGAATTCGAATGAGGCAGATTTGATGATTTCCAAAACATTCAGGCAGACAGGCAGTTTGTCTAAGTAAAACAGCCTGCATGAAGCTTTTTTCCAGTGCAAATAACTGGCAATGCAATTTTAAAGGTGAAGCTGCACAGCATTGATACAGCTTTTTAAAATTATTACAACTCTTACAATGTAAGGCTATAGTAAACCTTTTTTGTCATTAAGGCGTCTTTTCTGCCAGTTTTAAATCAATTGATCAAAATCCTGATTAACAATTTCATTATATATATATATATATATATATATATCAATCACAATATATAATGTGAGTTTTTTTTTTTACCTTGTGAAGTTTTTACTCCTAAGCAACTGTAAGTTATGCATGTTTTCATTTGTAGATGACACCTTCAAGTGCGTCTGTTATAATGTACTGGCTCTTGATTCTATCATCTGATCCTTTTATTACGACACATGAGTATTAAATGTGCTCTGTGATGTGCCATAACTAATTTCTCTTTTTATATGTATAAGAGATTGCCCCTTTTCTGAAAACTCTTTGATATTCATATTGATTCATTACTAATATGATTATGTAAATCGAGTATGGTTTCAGTGAGTTTGCTCAGTGTATTAGAGAGCATCCTCACAGAGAGAAATTATTACAGTTGGTCTCAGAAGAACAATTATAAGCTCTGGTAAAAACGCAGCAATTTCACAAGCAAAATGAACGTGTCTGTGTGTATAAGCACTTGGGAACAGATGGTTTATCACAGGAAATGAGTTCTGTTTATGCTATGTGTAAGCTGTTTTAATGGTGCAGTTTGTGCCTGACTGAGATTATTGACACCAGGGCCTACAGAGGATTCCAGAAAAACAACAGGATGAATCAACATCTCACAGATGACCTGTTGGAAGCCAAAATATTTTTTTTTATGTGTATGGGTTATTGCAGTATGATATGTTTATTGATACAAGCAATACAGAAATGTTTAATTTTTGTTTTATCCATTATGCAATTTACATTTGATTATGAAAAACTGAATATTCAAACTTGTACAACAGGCTTTCAAATGGTTTGGTTTCCTTGTCTAATGTGCAGTGCACCTGGACGTCTGCTGGCTGAGAACTCCACAGTCTGTGACGTCAGAGTTACATTTGCTGCAGTCACAGCTGAGGGCCACAGGGTAAGTGAAAACCGAGTCAGCCCCGGCAGGACAGCCTTTAAACTCGTAGGTCTCGTAGGTCCATTCTCTGAAGTTACAGATGTTCTGGTAGTACTGTATCATGGGGCTACGGTAAACTCTTTCCTGTCAAAATGGAAAATATTTTAGTTCCCCTTTTATCTGATGCTAGTGTATTATAACTGAAACAAACAACAACAAAATGTCTGCACTTAAACTACGCTGTTTCATACATATATAATTTATACACACACATACATACATATATATATATATATTCAGCAAGGACACATTCAATTGATCATAAGTGAGTGACAATAAAGACATTTATAATGTTACAAAAGATTTCTATTTCAAATAAATGCTGTTTTGTGAACTTTCTATTCATCTAAGAAATTAGAAAAAAGTAGCACGTTTCCACAAAAATATTATGCAGCAATGCATTGATGATAAGAACCATCATTCATAAATAATAATTGAGCACCAAATCAGCATATTCTAATAATTTCTGAAGGATCATGTGAATTTGAAGACTGGAGTAATGATGCTGAAAATTCAACTTTGCCATCACAGGAATAAATTTGAGGCTTGAAAAATATTAAAACTATCACAGATATATGTCTAATGTGCACACATACATCTCAAATCAAAGGTTACAAGAATATTACTTCATCCTACCTGTGTTTTGCAAAGCCCGGCACAGGCAGTGGTGTCGATTGTGATGCAGCTGCCACATTCCTCACTTTCCACGTTAATGGAGATATTGGAAAGCCGACAGCTGGACCTGCATTCTGATCCTGCCCTCATTAGCGCTGGCAACAGCATCACCATAACAACGAAGCGCATCCTCATCTGGGAATCAATGCGAAAGAGTGCGGCTGATCAAATACAGGTACTACAGGGGATAGAGTATTAGCACTGATGTTGAGTCAATCTTGGGGTTATAGTGTGATTTGGGCCTACTGCTTAATAAATGATCTTTTTTTCCACAAGAAAATCACAATTGAAAGAGTATAAGCTAACCCAGAGCACAGGAAAACACAAACAAAAACTTAAACAAAAAGTTGATACATGACTAACAAGGATAAATAAATGTGTCTATATAGATTTGGTTTGGGCAAAGCAACTAACAAACACATTCAAACAGAGGTCAAACTACACTCATAAAGTTCATGTCAATCTTACCTGCTGGAGTTTCGCTGAGACAAAATCAATTCACCTCCATTCACATGGACACTTATACCCTCCTGTCAGACATGACGCCCACGTCTATTGAGAGCAGCCATGTCTTATCATACTACTGCATTTGCTTTTGTGGAGGTGGCACAAATCCCTAAAAGCCCAGTGGCCATGGCATTCAGTCTGCGAGAGGCTTAGATAGAACCGGATCCATGTAAGGGCCACCACTGATGTTCTGCTTTTCAAGGTCAGTGTTCTACAGAACAATTGATGGATTGAAAACCACTGGAACAACAGCTTGTCTTTTCTCTGAATGATCCACACATGACTGCTTCAACAGAACGTAGCCTACATCTGTTGGAGGAGATTTAAAAAAAAAAAAAAAAAAAACCCTGCCAAACAGGACATATTTAAGAACATTTTAATAACATAAAAATCAATCAGTTTTCAATCTCCGCTGAATCTGTTCAGTTTGTACCTATTTGAAACAGTTTCTCATATTTCAGATGTAGGTGATGATCCTACAAGAAAAATAACAGGCATCAGACCATATCACAATTTGCAGCACACACAGTATGTTAGTATTTATGTCGGTGTATGTATTTGACATGTCAAATGGTCTAATAATAGCATTTTCACCACCAGATCTATCTATTAATATTTGAAATATATATATTGAGATGCTCACAGGCATTCAAATGTGTAATGGTTAATTTGTGCATTTAACTGGTGAAGGATGCATTTAAATGATCTAACGTGATCTAACGTTGAAATGATCTAATGTGTTTAACACTTTGTAATAAGTATACAGTAATAAAGTTCTTACAAATCATTAACAAACTATTAGTTTATAGTTTATTCATATAGCCTAGTTTATATATTGTAACCTCTACATTGTTAATAGGCTACAATAGTCAGTTCTTCATTCATTGTCACTGTAATTAACACAATTATTATTGTTTCATTAGCTTGTAAAGGAATTGTTAATTGGTTAGTAGGAGTAAATAGTTCTCAATTTGGATTAGATCACAGAAAATGGTATTATTTAAGTGCTTTAAACCAAACTTTATTGGACATAAATGACATTTATATTCAGTTTTCCTTAAAATGTTTACAAATACAATTTGTATTATTATTGTATTTGTATTTACAAATACAAATATGTGGTTTAAGGGACTCTCGTAGTGGTTTTTATTCAGTACTAATTGTATATCCCCTTTCACTAATCCCACACACACACACACACGCGAACACATACACACGTATTCAAGGAACACTTAATACTGATGCAATTTATGTCTAATAAATGTTGGTTTAAAGGACTTCATTAATGACATTTTCCGTGAACCAATCTAAAGTGAGAACTATTTACAGTTAATACGTTGTAACAAAGCATAAAAAAACATTATCTAACTCTTTACATATGAGCTATTTAACAATAATAATTTGGTTAATTATACAGTGACAATGAATGAAGAACTCACTATTAGTATTAAGCCTATAATATAATAACAATATAGAGACTACAATATATAAATTATTAATGTGAATACTTTATTACTGTATACTTATAGTGTTACCAATTTTAGATTTTTAATATAATATTTAATTTCTTTTTCAAACAATTTCTATTTTTTTTTTACTTTCTATTAATCAGAAGCCTGATAAAATGGACAACTGTTATTTTAAATGGTAATATTTCACAATATTAGTGTTTTTACAGTATAACAGCAGCATAAGATACTTTTTGTAAGATTCAAAGATAAAAAAAACCGTACTGACCCCAATATTGTCAGTGTTATGTTTAGTTATAGTGTCATTGTGTTTTGGTTTCTTTTTTCCTGTTCCTGTTTTGCCTGTGCCATTCTTAGGTTGTTCATTTAGTTACACATCTGGGGCCTAAACCATGAAGCCGGTTTAGGTGGCTAGCCAGGCATGTTTCAGTTTAGTTTGCGCCAACACTGAGTTTTAGGCACCATGAAATTGGTTTGGCTTTTAGCAGTGTTCATCGCCATAGTAACTTACGCTCCACGGCTAACCTGGTCCGGGGCAGGTTATGTTCCAGGTAAGAGGTTGCAAAACGAACTTGGACCAATCAGCTGTGAGCAAAGTGACACATGTCTGATGCGATAAAGTCACTCCACCTGTTTCTACTCCAAATTAAAGGTCACTACATAGCAAATGATTTTTAAAGACAAAATCATCTGGCTTTTAGTAATGCTTATTTAGAATAATAAATTTGTATGATTTAGAAATCATTTATGTAATTATTATACCCTTAAACGATCTCACATGTACAATTTCAGTTCATCAATTATTACGCAGATTTAAATGAATAAGTATATAAAGGTAATATAAATACGCTTTAGATTTAATAAATGAAAATGACTACATGTGAGCTTAAATGTTCAATTCTCTCTATACCTTTATCAACTGTATAAACTAACTTCACAACTTTTATTTGCACTAATATAGCAAGACCTTTTCTTTTAGTTGTCCTCTAGACAGCTATTTTCTTCTTGCTGTGTAAATTTGTTTAAATTCTTAATATTTGAATACTTTTATTTAATAAGTGAATTGCGCTGCTTCTCTCGCGAGAAATTAATTTCAATGAGTTTTGAATGAGTTTCCCTCTTTCTCAGCATGCGATTGGCTGTTCGCTACTGATGTCACACCTAAACTCCTAAACCCAGGACCAAAGCCTGAGTTGACAGAGAAAGTTGATGATCAGCATCATGGTACCAACTGAACAAAGCCTGGTTGGATTGGTTTGGTTTTGTCAACTCGAAACTAATCCTGCAACCCTGAGTTTGTTCAACTACCATCATGGTACAGGCCCCTGTTCCTTGTTCTGTTGATTATCCTCCCTTGTGTATTCAAACCTTCAGTGCTCCCAGTTCTTTGTTTGGTGTATTTGTTGTATTACGTGGTTGTGTGATGATGTTATTATTCCTGTTATCTCCTGCATGTTCCTGTTGGATTTATTAAAGACTGTTTTTGTTTATATTCCTCATCATCGTGCGATTATTGCAATCACGCCTGACAAATACTTTACTGTGTAAATATATATAATGGTTAGGCCTGCAGCTATATGGAATGAATAGTTCTATTACAGAGACATTTTTGAGAAAATATCTAGCATTCATTTCATATAGCTGCAGGCCTAACCTTTATTGCCTTGACCAATATCTGTTTAAAAGTTTATACAGTGTTCTGAATTTTCATTTTGTTTCTGTTCATTTTCTTTTACAGATCTCAGTCTGTCTCTTTGTCTTTTCAGCCCCAGCTCAACCTTGACGAAACTAAGCTTTTTTCTTTCAGCCATGTTCTCTTTCAGTCTCTTTCCATCGCTTTTGAAGGTTGTACAGTCATTGACTCCTGATTTGTACAAATCTTGGAAATTGTCCAAGATGACCCAATGACCTTCATTTATCATGCAGCGACAAGTGCCCCATCCAAATAAGACAATCTGCCTTTTCACTCCTATCAGTGCATCCAAAATGCTGCTGCCTGACTCAGTAATTCTCACATTTACTCAGGTCTCAATGTAATTATTACTGGAGCCACAGTCATATTCAAGACTGCGTTTCTGGCCTACAATGCATTCAGCACCATTACTCTAATAACTATAAGCCATTATCCAATCGCACACCCACAACCTACATTCAGAATCTTTACTCTCTACACATAAAAAGCAGCCATCCTGTGTTTGCCCATCAATAGTACAACGACAAAATTCTGTTTTGTGAAATACTGCCCCCTTTTATTCTGTATAGTGCCAGATGCAGGTTCATAGCCTATACAGAATTGACAAGCATAGACCAAAACATAAGCTAAGGCCATAGAAGCTACTGCATTTCATAGGGTATTTGAATAATAAAACAGCAAGATGTCAATGCAGTTGTTAAGATTGTAAAGTTTGCTCAATGGAAACTGTTTTACCAAGAGCAAACACAATGTCTGCTGCATTACTAATGAGCTGGATCAAACAGCCCGATCATTCTGATTTCCCGACACATTTCCCACTCTACGACAGACCTGGTTTTTGTTGAGCATTTCCGTGGTTTGCAAGGTAAAATGTTTGCTTTCCAGGTGATACATAAAGCACCCGTGGCTTAAACACAGTGCTGCTGATGATACTGGTTTTCTAAAGCTCTCTTTTATAAGTGTCCCGGGAGAAACAGGCAGGTGGCGTAGTGGGAGTAATCATTTGCATTTTGCTTTCATACAAAGATCAGTTTGAATTTTGTCTAAATAATCTTGATTGTTATGTTTTTTTGTGTAGTTTTACAGTGCCATCATTCTGCATGACTGAGAGCTAAACCAGGTGTTTTCAAACCTTTTAATGCCTAGATCCAAAATAAAATCATTGGTCATTATATTTCCATTGTATACTAAAGGCAAAAAGAAATTGATATAAATATTATCTGGAAAAAAACTACTTTCCAATACGTTGACAGCATCTTTTAGCGATACTCGCTAAAGACATGTTAGTGTACAAATCTTAAGAAATACATTTTCAATTCAATTTATGCAGATTTAGGTGCTATTTTAAAACAAACCAAAAAACCCAGTGATTAATCTCATGCATCTGCTGTTTATTAAGAGCAGTAATCATTTCAAAGTCTGATAAATGTGTTTAAAAAAATATTAAGTTAAACATGTATAATTGACACATTGAGTCAACATTTTAAAACAGCTCTAAAACGAAATGTTGTAAAACTCTTTTTCCCCCTCCAGTTTTCCCTGGATCCTGTAGCACCCCCTTTTCGACCCTTCGAGGTCCCCGGACCTCAGTTTGTGCTAAGCTAAGGGAGGTGAATCTTTTATTTATGGTCTTTGTATAAACGCCTGCTTGTTTAATGGACCGTGGAAGAGTGGAACTGCAGAGCCCTCACGACACAATCACATAAGTCTTTTTTATGCTATGTTTACATTCTTATCTTTTTTCCCAAACAATGACTATACACAAACAGCCCGTGACAGAAAGTGTATGTGGCAATTTTTGACAGAGCCACACACAGGCAGCTTAGTGTGTGCAGCTCGTGCTCTGCAGCAGTCCCTCGGGTAGGCAGTTGCGATGAACTGGATGTCAACAGATGCACAAGGGGCTGTCGAAGTTTGAGAACTGCAGCACACCGGTTCGCGCGCAGTGGCCTGCCACGGCCACTCGGGGGCGATCGAGCTCTGCGCGCTGCGTAAACGTGCCTCTCGCGGCGGAGCTCAGCTCCCCAATAACACGAGCACAATGGTCAACGGGCGAGACTGAGCGGCAGACAGATGCGCGCTGCGCATACTTACCTAAGGCTATTTCACATGGCATCCTAAAACTTTGATACATCTCGATTCTCACGCCGCTCGTGTGATTTATCGAGCCACGCAGCATGCTCTTGGTATAGCAGCACCTGCTTTTTGGTGAGTGTGAGACCAGGCTTAAATGCAGGGGTGCATGTTTTTTTGAGGAGGGGGAGATGGGCAGGTGATGAGAGATCCTGTTGAATAAAGACCCAACGGCGAGCCGTGGCCAAAGCTGTCATCCCTCGAATGCGATAACACCTGACTGTTAAGGTGTCATGTTCTGCTTTTGGCTACGTCGAGGAATATCTGGATTCCCTGAGCAAGAGGGAAATTTGGACAAACCTGGGATTTAAATCCTCAGCCATCTCTAGCTTGTTATATGAAGGGTAAAGCTGTGAAGACGTCCTCAAACCATTTTCTACGTAAGTGGCTCGAATAATGGAAGGTGGAGTGCATGAGAGAGCTGATAAATTTCGTGCGACGACTGTTATAATTAATTGTCAAGGGATTTTGGATCAGTAATATCACGCGCTGTTTTCTTGGCTGGCCTGTTACCATAAGGGTGTGCCATGTTATTATTATTATAGTATGTAGCACAAAAATATTGACTTATGCCTTTGTTCCTGATTACTATTTAAAATTGTTTTGCTCATAAGCATATCCATCACAGTCTGCCTCGGCTACATTATGATGTGCAGTTTGCCTTTTACAACACGTTTTTCTTTTCTTTACAGCTGTTGCTGGTGTCAAGCGGATTTGTGATTCATTCATATCCACTGAAGGGGCAGAGGATGGAACAAACCGACACCCCACCCCTCCCTCCCACAGCGAAGATGGGAACCAGTGATTTCATAGGCGAATAAAGTCTCTGTGACCGACCTCAGTTAACGGAAAAGAGCCGCTCTCTCTCCTCCATTAAGTTTCTCTTTGGATAACGCGCGCGCGCTACGCACATGGATTCTATAACTGTTGGGCACATTTTTTCAAGATGATGAGGATGATAATTATGATGTCACCAGAAGCACGTCGCTTCGCCACAATTGTAAAGTCCAATTACAATAAGTGAAAGTGCACTGAAAGACCGTAAAGCACTTCCGAAGGTAGCGGACCTACAGTGCCAGTCAAGTGCATTTATGAACTTGCTGAACTCGTCTTTTGCTCAGCCTATTTCTTCCGCCTGTTTTCCATCATTCTGAACACTTCGTAGTTTGAGAAGATGGAATTTGCTATGGTGGGCGCGGACAGCGGGGGCTGTAACACCCACCTGCCCTATGGATATGCCCAGGCTCGCTCACGGGAGAGAGAGCGCGAGAGGGAGAGACAGTCTCGCGCAGCGGCGGCAGCTGACGCTGGAACGGTCGGAGAGGGAGGTGGGTCGAGTGGCCATCCCCAGAACCACCCGCATCAGAGTCGCACCGCCTCTTCAACGAATGCCAACAACAGTAGCGCCGGGACCGCCTCGCGCCCCTCCTCCTCCTCCTCCTCCTCCTCCTCCTCCACCTCCTCATCGCAACAGCCGCAACAGCAGCAGCAGCAACAGCAGCAGCAACACCACGAGCAACCACAGCAACTTCTCAGAGAGAGAAAAAAGGAAAGAGGCGTCGCGCGCTGGAGACGGAACCGCGCGGCACTCGGCGGGGATCTACGCCAGTCAGAGTTGGCGCTCCTAGGATCTGAGGAGGACGTCATGATCGAGGAGGACGAGGCGGAGGGCGAGGAGGAAGAGGAGGACAAGGGAATCAAGAGGTCGAGTTTTGTCTATATCATGGATCATGATGAAGAGGAGACGGTTTCGTTAACGGACAGACGTCCCCAGTCAGGCTACGAAAATGTTTACAATGAGTACGGCTGCTGCGAGAGAGTTTTCATCAACGTGTCGGGCTTGAAGTTTGAAACTCAACTGAAGACTATCGCCCAGTTTCCGGACACTCTCCTGGGGGACCCTGAGAAAAGAATCAGGTACTTCGACCCTCTGCGTAACGAATACTTCTTTGACAGGAATCGACCGAGCTTCGATGCCATTCTATACTTCTACCAGTCAGGGGGGCGTTTAAAGAGACCTGCCAATGTGCCGTTTGACATCTTTTCCGAGGAGGTCAAGTTCTATGAACTCGGGGAAGAGGCAATGCTAAAGTTTCGCGAGGATGAGGGCTTCGTGAAGGAGGAAGAGAAGCCGCTGCCCGAGGACGAGTTCAAACGTCAGATCTGGCTGCTGTTTGAGTACCCGGAGAGTTCAAGTGCAGCCAGGGGGATCGCGGTCGTGTCAGTGTTGGTCATCGTCATATCCATAGTCATTTTTTGTTTGGAAACATTGCCAGAATTCAGGGACGACAAAGAATTCCACAGCCCAGGTAAAAACTCCACACAGGCAGACAATGGATTTACGCCATTCAACGACCCCTTTTTCATCGTTGAGACGGTGTGCATCATTTGGTTCTCGTTTGAGATAATCGTGCGCTTCTTTGCGAGCCCCAGTAAAGCTGATTTCTTTAAAAACGTTATGAACACCATAGACATCGTCTCTATTTTGCCTTATTTCATAACTCTCGGCACAGACCTAGCTCAACATGAAGAGAACGGGCAACAGGCAATGAGTTTCGCGATCTTGAGAATAATACGTCTCGTCCGCGTGTTCAGGATCTTCAAACTGTCTCGACACTCGAAAGGTCTCCAGATCCTTGGGCACACTTTGCGCGCGAGCATGCGAGAGCTGGCGCTGCTCATCTTCTTCCTCGTCATCGGTGTCATCCTGTTCTCCAGCGCGGTGTTCTTCGCAGAGGCAGACGAGCCCTCGTCACAGTTCACCAGCATCCCAGACGCGTTCTGGTGGGCTGTAGTGACCATGACCACGGTGGGCTACGGGGACATGAAGCCCATCACGGTCGGGGGTAAAATCGTGGGCTCGCTGTGCGCCATTGCCGGTGTCCTGACCATTGCGCTTCCAGTCCCTGTCATCGTGTCCAACTTCAACTACTTCTACCACCGGGAGACTGATAACGAGGACCAGACGCCCGTTGTGGAACAACCACCGCCGGGCTGCCCGTATTTTACGGATTTCCTAAGAAAATGCAAAGGGTCCCAATCGGGGTCGTCTTTGGGTGACAAGGCAGCTGAGTATATGGAGATGGAGGAGGGCGTGACAGAATCCCTTTGTGGGGGTGACACGCAGAGCCCTAGCAGAGGGAACGGTACTGACATAGGCGGAAAAAACAGTTCACATTCACGAACCCTACAGACAGATGTATGATAATGGAAGAACGATAACCTCCCCAGGAGGTTTTTCATGAAGATGACTGCACAAATGAATCAGTTAACAGCACACATGCACAACTTGAAGACATATAGCCTACAGTAGCCTACGCGCGTGCGCTAACACACAAAACACACTCATTAAGTTCTGGACCTGAGCTGAAACATTTTTTGCAATGTGGCTACTTTTGTAGAGAAACATACCCTGTAATCACGTGACAGGCAACGCAAAAATCACCAGCTTTACGTGACGTGGAGAGAGGTGTCTCTATCTGCCCACCTGTTCAGTTCAGTTCAGTTGACAGAATTGAACGACTCCCGGTTCATTAATGAAGACAACAACAAGGAACTTGCATAGGCACTTTATGAGTTACATTTGTCAGTAATTGTAGGGAAAAGAGTCGAGTTCTTATCTAATGCTATTATGCAATAACGTTTAAATCGTTTGCACTATCATCAATTATGTTATAGTCTCCCAGTTCAATGCCGAGGAAAGAAACAGATGTAACACTGAGGTAGAGAGGGAGGACATCGAAAAACGACTAATAGCCTAACCATAATACAAATTGCATTATTAATTAATTCGAAATTATAGCAAACATACGCTGCAATCTTCACTGTTGAGAACCAATTCAGTTAATAGTAATGACTTATTTTAACTTAGCAAATTTAAATTATTATACATAATTGGAAAGCAGCATGTTGTAGCCTAACTTAAGGCAATGCTATCTTAAATCTCATTATGGCAAACGTGTGTCCGCATGGCAGTATTCAGTACTACACTGGTAAAAACCCCTTTAGCACACCCCTGTGTGGTTATTTGTACATTGTCCACGGTGACTGAAAGAGTCATTATAGTCAGTCCCTTTTGTGAGTATTGAAAAACCAATCGATCATGTTAGTTTGTGTTCATTAGCACAATATTTAAAACATCATCACGCAATCAAGGATTCTTTTTTTTCTAAGCATCAGAGTCACATTTCGGAATACTTAGGCCAAAATAATCGTTTCACATCGTCTCACAACACCTTGTACAACAGAGTCAGCGACACCATGGCTTGAAGGATCAGTTTGGCCAATGTTTTCAAGTTACTGTCATGGGAGTATATTTCAAGGGAATGCTTCATGCAACTATTTGTCTTCATCCCTTTACCAAATGACAATGCATCCCTTTATAAAAATGCTGACGGAAATGTACTGCACTGAAGGGAACATGAACTTGGTGGACTTCATGCACAGCGAATACTCATCCTATTGGAGTGCACGATTACCACAGAGCATGCGCAGTGAATCGCAGAACCCAGGTAAGCGTTTTCTGTGTTATGAAATGGTTTAGTCACACACACACACACACACACACACACACACACACACACACACACACACACACACACACACACACACACACACACACACACACACACACACACACACACACACACACACACACACACACACACAGAGCAATTATATTGTCATTATTCACGGTGAGTGTTATACGGCATCCAGATGTTTACGCATGTGCTCAGTGTTTACGCATCTGCGTGGACTTGTCTGTCAGGGCTAGGAACAGGTGTTCCACGTGATCTCAGCATGCATGCGACTTCAGATTTCATGTTTTCTCGCTTTATAATAATATATCAACAATGCCTTGGATTCCTTAGCAACAAGCCTTATTGTCAAAGAGACGAGTAACCGTGCTGTGTTTCCTTGGAATCCAAATATCCTCATTGCTCATTAAGTGTTCCGAGCTTCATTTTCTGATGTCATAATAGCTGTTACCATCTTTTTGTAGACAAGATAATTGTCATTTAATCTCCAGTAAACCGATATTTTGTCATTAATAAGACATACTATTAACACACGCTACAGGGAGATAACTATGGCATCCTTCGGCCTGCCCATCTCTCACAACACGTCACGATTACTTGGCCAACGTGTACTTGTATAAAATATGCACACTTGATATTAGATTATCATAAGTGCCTTGCGTTTCTGCATGCTAATCTAATCCTTGTGGGTTTATTACAAGAAACTGTTAGAAGAAAAAAGTAACAGACGACTGGCATTATAAGCTCATGAGCTTAGAATTATAAGGTTTTATCTCCGTTTAGGGTAGTTCTGAGATATTGAGCATCAAAATGTTTACATCCCTGCTGTTTTGTGAGATGGAACCTTTTTATTTTATTAATAACTACTAACAAAATATTTTTTTTTTACAAAAATAACACCACACGGGCATTAATAAACACCTAATGGATACGATTATGTCAAAAACTCAATTTCGACCAAAAGTGGAGATAGAACCTTATAATTCTAAGCTCACGAGCTGTTAATGCTGTCACCTATAAACTATGCACACAATGTACAGTGTCCCTTTTCAGTAGTGATCCTCTTACAGCTTAGTAGTAGATGCACTACTGATAATAAGTTATATAATGACATTAAATTACAGGCAGTGTTCTCTGTCTTTTAGTAAAATATATATTTTAAGCATACTATTGCTGTCTTTATGACTTAATGTGTTTATAGATTTGCAAATATTTTAACCCTGAACCATATTTATATTTTGAAAGGGATAGTTCACCCAAAAATGAAAATTCTGTCATCATTTACTCACCCTCAAGTTGTTCCAAACCTGAATGAGTTTCTTTCTTCGGCTGAACACAAAATAAGATATTTTGAAGAATATGGGTAACCAAACAGTTGATGGACCCCATTGACTTCCATAGTATGGAAGTCAATGGGGTCCATCAACTGTTTGGTTTCCGACCTTCATCAAAATACTTTCTTTTGTGTTCAGCAGAGGAAAGAAACTCACACAGGTTTGGAACAACTTGAAGGGGAGAAAATGATGACAGAATCACCCCATATTTGAGTGAACTATCCCTTTAATGTACATTCATGCTCTTATTAACAATTCATTGGTGCTTGGCCTTCATTTTCAAAGTCTTCATAATCTTTTAATCAGAAGTCAATAACTGTACTTCGCTTTTGCTGTGAAATGATTTTTTCTTTTTAACATCACTTACTTCGCACAGACTATAAGATCATTTTAAGTCTAATCTTTTAATAGTCTAATATTTATACTTCGGAATTGTTTTATCAAGCTCATATTCATTTAATTGGTAAATATCCTGCTTCACTTGGAAATACATAATATTATGGATCTATCTGATAGATATTATATATATTTCTGTCTGTCTGTGAGAATAGTTTTTTTTTTCATTTTATGTGGTATATATGATATTCAGTGCTTATGATATACTTTTTTCATGCCTTCTGATACAAAATTTTGTGTTATTGTTTGCACTGTTATGGGAGTGTATTGACTGTCCCATTGCACTGCTAATAAGAAGCGTTAGTGAGTAGTCTTTGTACTAAATCTTTAGGGTTACTGTTGAAATCTGACATGATATTCAGTTAATGAGGATATATTGATAGCCCTTAAACATTATGGGATTCTGCTTGCTGAGTCATGCTGTACTTTAGCACATATCCGCACAGGCACTCATATTCATGATAACCCAGGCTATTAAGCACTCGTTTACAGGTTAATGTTGCATAGCCTGTGGAGAGGTGTTACACTAGCTGTGTCTTCATTTTCTGCTGGTGTAGTTCATATTGGACTGCACCAATACTTCACGGCACTAGTTATTTGCAGTGCTGAACATTTTTGGGCTGTGAAGTAATGACTGTTGCCCATCTTGAGCAGTTTCTCTGGGCCTAAATGTCTTTGTTAATGAGTCCAAAAGCTGAATCTGCTTCAACGTCTGAGTATATTTTTGAAAACAGTCTCTTGTGCTGTAGTCCAGGTCTTGCATTTGTGAAATGCATACCAAACTAAAAGTTGGCTTCTTTCTCAGACTTTAAGATTTGACATCTTCTCTTAATATGTCTTCAATCTGTCTTCCTCCTTCTTTCTCTGTTCCTTCCATTTGCCCCCTCTTATCCTTCTTTCACAGCCATTGTAAAATAAGTACTACAGGGTGGAAGCATATCCCTCCGTTTGTGGCAGCCCCCCTCACTTCTGTGTAGAAAAACTCAAGAAATCACATTTAATTCATGCGAGATCAATGGACTGTACAGTTCACATTCACAATGCATGTTATTTGTTTAAAATGTAGGTCCATATGTGTGTGCTTGCTTGTCTGCGAGAGTATAATAAATCAATAAAACCCTTCACCCACATCACCTTCATAAATATCAGGCTCAATGCCACAGTAAATGGATATTAAACTAGATTTCCTAATATCAATCACCCATGACTATGACAGACAGTTTGCCATATTGATAGATCAGTGTAGCAGCACTCATTCCCATAACACTGACTCTCTGTAAATATCAAGACTGGCATTTGAGCAGTGTGGAGGGCCAGAATAATGTGGCATTAGTCCAACCGAAAGCAATCAGCATCACTCCACTCGGGGCATTAATTAGCTGGCGTGCGTGATGTGTGTCGTATGACACAGAAGCTGTACTTGGCTTGATCACCATACCCACACATACACTGAGGCTTAGCGGATGATGGGGGAATCAACAGAACTATAGATTAGAAACTGAATTGTCATGGCAGATTGTTCACTCTGTAATCCCTTCATCTTCTTCCTGTGAACAGTATAAACAACAGCACTGCACGTGTTAAAATTGGTTGGGCAGAAAAACACAAGCTAGTTACCCTTGTGTAACCTTATAAATGAACGTTTTTATTTCTGCTGCTAAGTGTCATCTGAACCGTTGTTCGTGTCAAGTGCAATGTGTGGCCCCAAGCACAGGTGGTGTGATGCAGCTGACAAATTAGCATTACTTCTTGTTCTGTGTAGAGCAATGTTTAACATCTTAATGACACGGAGGTACATGTTCATGCTCAGGGGGGTACAAACTGGGCTTTTAGGATCACAGGGCTTGATAGCACCAGTGTAAAGGGGGTTTGGTTTAATTCAGAGTCCTGCAGCTAAGACAAAGTTCAGTAAGAGGGTCAATGACCATGATCAAGAAAAGGAAGAACAACTCTTTGTGGTTTCACTATATGTTGGTTTCATATAGTTTTTGATATATTTTTTAGCCATTTTCAAGAAAAGCTTCAGTTTAATGAATGTGGTGCAACTATCAACTAAAATTACATTTGTAAAATGTAATAAATATACAAAGGGGCTAAAGGCACAGCTTAAGAAAAATCTGCTTTTCACTACGCACATAGTGTATGATTGCAGGAAAAAAAGTTTTTATTGAACATTGGAGCAACAGATTTTGTATGAGAATAAATCATAAAAATGGTTTGTTTGTTTGTTTATTTAAAAATCGTATGTATGAGGTGGCAAGGTGGGCCTTTTACCCCACACATGGGGTAAAAGGCACAAAGTTTTTACACATTAAAATGTCATTAAAATATGTTCATTTTAAAAATACAGAAACAAAATTATATTAAAAAATATACAATTCTGAAAGCATCAAATGAGATCCCACAATAATGCAAAACATTCTATGTTGAATCTGTCAATTTGATGTTTTTCCTCATTTAACACAATATTGACTTTATGATCTTTTAGAGGTAATTTCTCAGCCAAATATGATGTGCAATTAATTAATCGGCACATCATGTAATTAATTAAACATTTTAATCGCTTGATATATACTGCATATATAAGCATTATGTTTTTGTGTAGTTACATCACATGACATTTTACAACTAGAACTAGCCTTGTCATGCAAAGGTCAAATCATGTGATATTTTAAGATACTTATTGGCCTTGACACACAGTCATGAGGGTCTGCAGGGGTCCTTTCTATTATATCCTAATAGAAATTCATGTTTCTGTATACATGTAGTTGCACCACATGACTTCTAAAATATTTTGCATGTCAAGAATTTCTGTCTTTTAATAAGGCTTTTTTTTCTTCAGTATGATATCAGGACAGTTGTATCACCCAATTTTGTTTTTAAAAGGGTCTTTTTAAAACAGAAATAAAAACATGGCTATCATAGAATAGATGTATCCAGTCATTGTATTTGTGATTTTGTCATTTTAATGTAGGCCTATTTTGTGTTAAATTAATAGATAGGACAGAAAATAAGGGCCACGTCATTGCTCTAAAAGCTGATTCGGGGAAAGATTCAGTGCTTCTAACAAAAGGGTCTTTCACATTCAAGTCATGTCTGCTGAGTTTTATACACTAATATTTTCCTTCAATTCAGACAGAGTGACTCTGCACCTGAGTGTGTGGAGGAATAAACTTGTTGAACAAATATTCCTTTTCTCCTGCTTGTGTTCCATGAGGAAGTTTCAGATATTTTGAAGCTCAGTTCTTTAGTTGTCAGCATATCCCTCCTCGACATGTTTGTTTGTGTGGTTGACTTGACACAAACACACACACATAGACAAAAACGCTTCCCTTCGGGGTTCTAATAACACTCCCATAGGGCAGGGTACTGGAGGTCAGGATGTGTGTGTTGCTGAGCAGTTCTGTCTTGTTGGGTTTTGTTTCTCTTATCTGACGGCTTATGCCCAGAGGGTCAGGGTGCATTGTCTGTACTAATAGGACTGACCCCTCTGATGAGAGAACCAAGACGGGACGCACGCAATGGGACGCTCTTACAAACTTCATGACCTTAGCAGAGGCCAGCACATCATGCCTGTCATCTGCATTTACATCCAGCAAGTAGAAGAGCAAGTGATTGAAAAAGTAATCAAAAGACAATTCCAAAAGCTCCCGAAGCTATTTAGAAAATGATTGGTAGTACGTCTGTGTCTTATGACAGCCTCCTTCATTAGTGTAGCATGAGAACATGCAATTAATGATAACATTTCAATTGGAAATGAAATGGATGTTTCCTTCCAGCTGACCTGCCATTTTGTGTTAAATTATTTTGATGTAGTTCTTTAGTATGGTACTGTGAGCAATGGTTACCTGACTTGTCTTTTATTTGACCGACATATGCTGGAGAACACGCTTCAGACTGGCAATAATGCTGAAGGAATCGGATATGCAATGCAATTGAATTCTGCTCTGAGTAAATCCTGTTCTCAAGATATTGTGGAAAAATTACTGATGCTTCAGTACTGCTCAATATGATAAACTGTCAAATCTGAATATCATACATGCCACATCTGTTGGAGATGATGAAAGTTGTTTTAAACAAGTATAAACTGAATAAATAAGAAGAGTGTAGATTGAAGGCAATCTCTAACAAAGACATCTCTAGCACAGGCCTACAAAACATCATTATATCATCATCGCAAATTAACTTGGCATGTGCTAGAATATTTCTGGAATTGGAGAGATTTCAGAATCATATTCTCAATTTTAATCCATCTATGCATTTATATACATGTAGTTATTAGAGTTGACAGCAAATCAATTTGATTTAAAATTCTTTTATAGGGGATTATAGAATCCCCAATGTAGCCAAGACCGAGAAGGACGATTTATTACACCAAAAGTAACTTAAGAGGAAAATCATTTTATAATATAAGTACATATATATGTAAAATAATCGGACAGCATTTAGTCGAGTAGCATTGTTTGCATTTTTACAGATAATGATGATGAAGTTTAAAGAATCAATTTTGTGCTAAATGTTTTTCTGAATTAAAATTTTTTTACACAATAAATGAATAGTACGCTTGAAAATGTATGTTCATGGTTAAATTAATGTTCAGGTTAAACATTCACATGATATAGCTTTAATAAAAGATGATCTATTTTACATACAGTGGGGGTAGACATATTGACTAGCCAAATATTACAACTTTTACCCAGGATACCCTGCTGATTTTGGACACTTATGGAATACATTTTATGTCACTGACTGTGAAAAGTGCATTTCTACAATGGAAGTTTGTGTGATCCTGCATCCAGGTCAGCGTAAAGTACAAGGTAACCATTGGCATCAATAAATTACTGAGTGCACATTAAATAATTTTTTTTATGGAAGCTTGTTTCCATCACGGAATAAAAAAAAATCAAAAGATAATTGCGACTCTTTGTCTCACAATTCAGACTTTTTTTCTCCGAATTACGAGATTTTGCAATTTGTCTCACAATTCAGACTTTTTTTCTCAGAATTACGAGATTTCGCAATTGCAAGAAAAAGTTATAAATGCAAGATATAAATTTGCAGTTTCTCACAATTTATATCTCGCAATTTATATCTCTAATTTATATCTCGCAATTCTTTTTTTTTTCAGAATTACGAGAAAAAAAGTCAGATGCGATATATAAATTTGCAGTTCTGACTTTTTAATCTCACAATTGCGAGTTTATATCTCACATTTATGACTTTTTTCTCATAATTGAGAGTTTATATCTTGTAATTCTGAAAAAAAAAATCTGAATTGTGAGATAAATAGTCACAATTGTCTTTAGTCACAAAAATTATTCAGTGGCGGAAACGAGCTTCCATACAGCATTTGTTTCACATTCAGCATTGTTAGTGGCCATTGCATTGAATTGGTTTAGCAACTAAATCAATGGTCTGAACACACCTACATGTACTTGGTGGTGTATTGGCAAAACAAATTAATCGTTACACTCCGAGTTATTATTTGCATCACTGCAAAGACACATTTCCCAAATGCATAAGATCGAATTGTATAACAATTCAGTTTCTTGTCCTTCCTTGTCAAGTTATTCAACCATCCATCCCTCTAAATGACACCATCTTTCATGATGTGACACTGTAGTGTCCTGGGGAAGTACGTGGCCTTGCTCTGCATCATAGACCATCTCCGATCCAGAGCACACATACACACTCATCAGGAGAAATGAATTACAGACGGGACTGACTATGCCCTGATGTAATTCCTGCTCTTTTTGGTAGTTATAGGTAGACAGCGAAGCCAAGCGGGAGTCAGTGACCTTCTGACATTCATGCACTTGGAAATAAAGCATGGAATCCGCTGAGCTGTAAATGCAGTTTGCTTCTGCACAAGTAGGCCCATCATTTCCTGCATGTTGTCTATGGCTCCCACTAAAAAATGTGGGGTTGTTTTAACCCAATTTTGGGTCAAATATGGACCAACCCAGCCGTTGGGTTAAACATTTTTACATTGAATTTTTAATCCAATGTTTGGGTTTGTCCATATTTGACCCAAAATTGGGTTAAACAACCCAGCATTTATTATATAGAAATAGTTTATCAACTTCTAGCATTTGCCTCACATCCTGTCTCATTGTACAGCCATTTGAGTTTCTCCTCTTGCTGAGCAAGGACGTCTTCATTGTTTTGATCATTCTGCTCTGAATGTTTATCTTGGTGGGTTTCCTGTGCTTTAATTGGCTTGTCATGCTGCCCCCGGAGAGCAGGCTGAGAAACTGCAGTCTAGGGCTCTGGAATTAGCCAGCGCTTCCTGTTTCTCTGTGGGATAGACACACTGTTGTTAGTATAAACTGAGACTAATGTGTTTTTTTTATTATTATTTATAGTACTGCTGCGGTGGGTACGAGAGCATCTATGGTTTTTCCTCAAGAGAGCTTTTTATTTGCTGTTCTGCTAACCAAACATTTAATGCAGATTTGCTTGTGTAAGACCATCAGGGCCTACTGCAAATCTGTTTTAGCAACAATATGTTTTCTTGTAACACTTGAAAAAAAATGCTATATTTTAACATTACTATAAAAACATATTTGTTGTTTTGGTTTTCAAAGAAAAACACATTTTACTTTACAAGATATAGTTTCATGGCTGAGGCACAGGCAAAGTGAGATGACATTGATTTATGATCATTTTATGAACATCCCGTCCAGCTTTACATTGTGAACATAATGAGGTGACATGACAACCAATCACCTGCCATGAGTTTTGTATTGAAATTGTTTTTTGATTCTTCCTATTGTAAGTGCCAGATGTGTTCTGTTTACAATAATTCAAACTACACAACAGCAACAAAGTAATAACTCTAGATTAACCAACCCACAAATGAGAAATGCACTAAATTAAATCATTGATGTATTAGAATGAATGTATTGCATTTTATCTTGATTTCTTGTATGCAGTCTCTGCCAAAATGTATCTGCAAACTTTACATATTTATTCAAATAAGACTCCTTCCTTCTCCACTCTAGAGTTACAGACAGACAGACAGACAGACAGATGAGGCCTAGCAAGATGATTGACTTCCCCCTTGTTGTTCTGTGCACAAATGGAGGAAGAGTTTTTCTTTCCTTTCCATTCTCCCACCCTCTACCAGCCTCTGTATAGCTATAAAGCTGTCTTAGTTTGGGGGGTTAATGTTGCCATGGAAACCTGAGCTAAAATCTATTTTCTGGTACTTGCTCCAGAGTTAAGTGTGTGTGTATGTGAGGGGAGAATGAGTGAGGAAGCCAGACTTACTTTATTTATTTATTGTTAAGTTTTGCTCACTAACTAGATGATATGTGATAGATGATGCAGCATAGGCAGAGTACTTTTGTGCAGGGGTCTTTTCACTGAAGGAGGCAGTGAATGTTAATTTCGAAGGCAGTGAATTAAAAAAGGCATAAGCTTGATGAGATTTTGTTGTGGCTTGATTTGATTAAATAGTGGTAAGTTAATAAAAACGTGAGAATATACGTCTTGTTTTCTTGTTTAGTGCAATGGTGATAAAATATCAAATGGAAATTATGAATTTATATTAGAAAAAAGAGAGTGCAACTCCTTGCATGGGAAAAGTTGGGTTGTGAGGTGGCAGAAGTTAAAGTGACATACTGTGTCCAAAATTAACTTCTTGCCATCTTCCAACACTTAGTGAATTTAGAAAACTATAGAATTATTTAATGATTCAATAACCATGTATATTTGTGGCATACTCTGTAATGTAAGCTGTGATTGTGCTGCCCTAAAAGTTTAAGTTTAGTCAACTCAAATCTCCAAGTTGTCACTTAGTACAACTTCACATTTCAAGCTCACTAAACTTAACATTTTAAGGCAGCATGAACACTTACTTGTTTCAACTTAAAAAAGTAAGTGTTCATGCTGCCTTAAAATGTTAAGTTTAGTGAGCTTGAAATGTGAAGTTGTACTAAGTGACAACTTGGAGATTTGAGTGACAACTAAGTGACAACTAAGTGACAACTTGGAGACTGTATACAGTGAAGGTGATCTTGTCACTCATGGCATCAAATATTTGCCAGTCTCTGTGTGAAATTCCATCTCTCATAATAACAATTATATACCCGTGTTTGTGGCTTAATGCAAGTAATGTCACAAATGTGTCACAACATGCAATTCTATAGAAAAGCTTATCTGTTAGAAGATGTTCAGGATGCGACAGTCACTGTGTGGGCTCATCTCTTTATGAGCAAACAGGATGTCTGTGTCCTGAAAGATCAGAGGTGGAGAACTGCATGTATAAACACACACCAATCATTATTAGACAGTCACTTTAGTAGAGAGCTTGTATGTCTTACATTTGATTCACTCATGTCACTTATGTCAAGTACAAAAATGGCGAGGGAACTATATTGTTATTTGGAACTGAAAGTGCATTACCTTATAACTCCTAATAAAGATACCAGTCAAATGTTAAGTAAATTCAACTCAGATTTCTTGAATTTGGCACTTGGCAAGTGAATATATATATATATACGAAAGGTATGTTTACACAGAACTTTTTAATGAGCTGAAGAGACATAAATAATTTTGCAGAGTAATCACTATCGCGTGAAACATTATCACATGCAGAATTGTTGTCATAAGAAAAATATAGGAAAGAAACATAATGGTTCTCATGACAACAGCCAAGTTTAAGGCACAGAATGAAAAGGCTAGATTTCTAAACCCTTCTACCCACATCAGTAATTCATTTTCTTCAGTTTATTCACACACTCATTCCACAACATTAAAACATTTTCAGCACTGGGCACTGGGGGAGCTGTTCCCCCAGCACTTCTTAAACCCGCCTATATGACGCAGATCTTTTACCCCTCCATCACTCACACTCCGTCTCTCTTGCTGTGTTTTCTCGCTCAGTTACCTGTATTGTTTATAGTGATTCCATATTCATTGCAGTGCGGCGACAAACGCCATGACTCGGCTCATGATATCTTTGCCGCTCCCTCAGGCTTTGCTGCATGCAACATGTGGAGCACTTAAGTGCTTTCCTGCTCCTACTGCCTGAGAGAGGGCTGGATCCCCAAGCACAGCTCATCACGGCAGCTGCTGCCTTCTTTCCACGTAAAGTTTGACAAGTTTCTCCCTGTCGCTTAAATAATGCAAACTCCCTTGCTTCGGCTTAGAACAGTTAACCACAGTGACACTGTGTTTGTGATTTGTGCCTTTTGTTCTGTATGTTTCTGTAAGAATTACACAATTGGCTGATTTGTGTACCAACGATAATTGTACACTTTTAATCCTAATTCTAATTCTAACCGGTAATAAGAGGATTTGATCATAGAAACTTTCCTTATGGTTCAGTAATGCGTTAATATGGGCGCTCAAAAATGAGCAGTTTCAAGACAGGTGCAACCTATTTCACTTCTGTAATCAGAAACAGAATACTCGACAAAAAATAATGTACGATGAATGAGATTTGATTTTGTTCTCCATGAATTGATTGGACCATTAAAAGGGGTATTACAAATCAGAATGAAGCCCGGTAGTTGGAGTAATTGGGATTTATGATATCAGCCTAAAGTGAAAGTCATTTCAGAGGTGGAGAATCTGAAGATAAAAGATTATGAATCATTTTAAATATCTAAAATATTATTGATGTTAATCTACCCCTGTGCAATGCAATGCAATTTTGTTTGCAAAGCCTTTAAGGAAATCATACATTTTATTAAATGACTCCTCTTCAGGTGAATGTGTAATAAGCTTATACTGTAACTGATAAGAACAAAACAGAAAGTTCAATTTGCAATTATTTGATTCTCCGTAAAAATGTCATGATCATGTCAGCCCTATATAACAACTTAATTATTCACCTATTTTAATTGAGTTTCTACCTTTGACTTTTAGACACAGCTGGATTGCTGTTTCCTCAAATCTTTATATTCTGGTTTAGTTCTTGTCATCCAACATTCATTCTCTCTTTGGTGACATTGCACTTTACATCTTGCTTGTGTCTCCCACCACCTACCTGCCCTGCTTTCATTTAGGTGAGGCTTGAAAAATGGCAGTAGACTGCTGTGCTCATTGTGAGCTTGTGAGGGAGATTTGTCTCACTCTAGAAATACTCTTATGCTTCAAATACCCGTGTAGATGAAGCAGGCTTTATCTAAAGTGGATTGTCCAGACAGTAAGCGAATGCTTGAGACTTTGAAGCAAGACATTTCATAAAATTGTGTTGACACACTGTAAAAGTGACATTGCTGCTAGATAATAAGTAAAAGGGCAGTCTACATCTACTATATTGACATAGCCTTAGAATAGAAGAGTTTTGTCTCTTTAATTCCTAAAAAGATGTTCATTCTTTAAGGATTCTTCTCTTTCTTTCATAAAAAAATTGAAAATTCCTTTTATTTGTTTTCCGTTCTCTGTAGCAGCAATATATGCAGCTACATGTGATCCAACCACCGTCACTTTATTCGTTTTTATTAGCCTGACTGCTAATGTAAATGGCATCTTGAGCCCTGAGAGTATTCATTCATCTGTCACAAATTGCAATAACCAAACACGAAATGCATAACGCTATGCCTCAGTGCATACGACAGAACTGAGTATTCCTGCAACAGATAGTGTCAGGTAAAGCATTATTGATTCGTGCACACGTACGTGTGTTTATGTGCATGCTTGTGTGTGAGTGCGTGTATGTGAATTTGTGTTTGGAGGAGGCAGAGAAAGCATTTTAAGTCCAACAACTGTGCAGCTTAGACACTGACAGCTGAATCATAGGCTGCTAGGGCAGAAGGAGAAAAATCAATGGCTTTTAAATTCACTTTGTAAGGTAATATCAAAGGCTGTGACTGTTGAATCGCAAATAAGTACATGGCTGCTGTGTGCAGGTGTTATGCAGGGGCCGGATGAAGGGAATGAAGTGTTATGCAGAGGGTGTTTTCAGCAGGCATTGGGCAACAGCATGACGAAGATGCCTGACGCTGATAAAAACTCTTTCAAGACCTCCCACTCACCTTCACTCAATGCTGAAAAATGTCTCTCAGCTGCAACAGCTTGAAATCGCAAGCTGACAATCCATCAGCATACAATAGTTTCATTGGTTTTGAATACCAATATGTTGCAATTGATGAATGATGGACAGTTGATGGACTCATTGTTGGTGCAAATTTCATCACTCAAATTTGTAATATTTTTTATAATTAAGTATTATTTATCATTGTTATTTTTTGTTTTAATTTATTATTATTATTATTATTAAATGGTATGCATTTGAGGCAGAAATATCTGTGTGTTCCTTTTTAGGAAAACTGTTTTAGTGCAGTCATTATTTTTTCAATTCTGTTGATCTTATTGGTGCAGAAATTACACATTTCCCTTTTTAAAGGCAGGCTTTGGACTGATTAGGTATGGAAATGATTTTAAAAAGTTGGGTGTTGGCATTGTCTTTTCTGTTTGTGACATTCTGTTGTGTTCTGCAGTCTGTCTGCTTTTAACATCTACCAGCTTAATAACAGAACCTTATCTCTCGTTGATTAAAAAAAACAACAACACACACATCTAGCAGTTTGAGTTGGGCTGTATTTAAAGACGTGGCCTTGAAGTATTTAACCTTAAGTTCAAACCCCAATTTCACGTTCCATTAGCTATAATCACTTTGTGCTTGAGCAAGGCACTTAATGGGATAGTTCAACCAAAATTTATAATCATGTCAATATCGCCACATTTTTATTTGAAACTGAGTTCTTTTCAGTGGAACACAAAAGTAGGGGAGACCGGGGACGGTTGTAACACGGGGCTAGTTGTAACACTACCAATTCCACCAATCAGGGATAAGATAGGAGTCATGTGACAGTTTCAGTTTCCTCAGGCTTCCTTTACGATCTCACACGGAGGTTTTTGAGGTTTTCAAGTCTTTGTTGCAATCTCTCCTGAAGCTACAGCAGAAAATCTAATTCTGAGATAAGAAAATAAAAAAACATAACAAGATAATATTTTGTTTAGTACTTCTACCGTTGTAGATAATGTTGTATGAGTTATATCAGGTCAAACTGTAGTTTCTATAGTAAAGAATGGTGTATCAATCTCCTGGTAATTTCAAAGCACCATGCTAATACAGCTAGTTAAACAATTGTGACAGTGGCGGGGTAGGTTGTAACACGTGTTTTGAAAGTGTTATTGTGTTAGTGTATAAGTCCATTGTGACTTAAAATGCATTTCATTTGTTTGTTCTTGTCACCATTGTGACGTAAAATGCATTTCATTTGTTTGTTCTTGTCACCATTGTGACTTAAAATGCATTTCATTTCTTTGTTCTTGTTCACCATTGTGACTTAAAAATGCATTTCATTTGTTTGTTCTTGTCACCATTGTTTACACATGCACAAACTCGAAATATGCACATACACCCCCCATATTCACACATATTTTATTGTTGCAGCCATTCATTTAAAATAAAAATGATGTTGTGGCATATCACTTGGAATACCCTTAGTTTTTGTGCATTTTGTCTACCTGTTACAACTTACCCCAGTATGTGTTACAACCTACCCCAGTAGTGGGGTAGGTTGTAACAAAGGACCACCTTGTATTCATGATCATCTCACAAAGTCTGTGATATATTTTGAAGAAATTTAAATTGTTGCCATTTGTAGTAGACAAATATGGGTACTTTGCCTAAAAGTTTCAGACGTGTAGCTAAAAAAAAAAGGTCGTTTTAGGAGCTGAAGAAAAAAGTGTTACAACCGTCCCCGGTCTCTATTTATTTAGCAAAATGTCCATTAGGTTCCATAAATAACTAAAAATAACCTGTATGACTTGCACCATGTTTTCATTCTATGTCTTTTAAATCAATACAATAGCTTTTTTTTCTGTGAGAGACAGGCCCTAAATTAAGTTATTCACGAAAAGGCTCACATTTTGCAGCTTGTGTACTTATGTGCATTGTATTTTAAATTGCTTTGGAAAGAAATAATTAATGACCATTAACATGTTTGTTAAAGGTTCTCTAAGCGATCCTGGGTGACGCTACTTCTTGTTGACGTTCAAACTATTGTCAAACAAAACGGAGGCTAGCTAGACCCTCCCTCCTCATCCGCACACTAACCCCCCAAACCACACCCCCAAACCCTTCTTGTCGGTCATTGGCTGGAACAGTTTGTTATGTTTCGTGGTGTGGGTAAGCCCAGTTTGTTTTTGTTACAGTGCATTTTTACAGCCGCATTTTTTTACAGTGTGTTCAGGGGACAGGCAGCTAGCGGATAGTGAGGAGATGTTTGCTGTATGTGACAAAAAAAGTTTTGGCCTAAAAAACGTGTGACATCGCGTAGAGCACCTTTTACAGGTACCTATAACTTACCAGCATATTAGGGCAGCAGCAGTACAGGGCATATTCAATGTTGCGGTCTGTGACATTGTGTTAGTCTTACGTTGTACCACCACATGCTGGAAGGCCAGACGTGTTTCTCATGGCTGTACAGCGAGACATAATTGGCATTAGGCAGAGCCCGTCTGAGGCATTAGATCTGTCTTCCTCTAATAGGGATGAAGGTCATTGGCAGCATAAATCTAGCGCATGAAAAGAGATGAAAACGGGCACGGGATGACTGCTGAAATCATTTCTGTTTCAGATACGTCTGTGTGATTGATGAGATTGAAAGCAAACAATAAATCTTCTCTCAGGTGAAGAGAAGCAGCAAGGCAGCTGGCACACTTGTGTCCCTCCTTTAGATCACTCACAATCCATTTATGCTCTGAATGATCAGACATATTGGCATTCGACTCTATCACAGATAGAGTGAGGTGTGAATCAAGAGCAGACACTCTTGGCTTCATATTCTCTGTCAGCATCTGCATGTTCATTGGTTAATGGATCAATTGGTAATGATTATAGTCCGAAAGAGACACTATGTAATTGCTGTCTCATAGATCACTGGTCACTTATATTGGTCTTCCTTACATACATGTTATGTAATCCTTATATGTACATCCTTATAGACAATGTTACATTGACACCCAAGTCTAAGCGAAGCAGCACCAGCAGCACATGTTGGCTCACAAATCTCTGACCTATCCTGGATGAAGATCAGTTACATGATCACATGCGCTACGTGGAAGTGTGTTTTATTCTTAGTTATTCTTTAGGCAAGAGAAAATTAGACTTCAAATACTGTACATATATCGTTCAAAAATTTGGGGTCAGTAAGAGTTTTTTTTTTCTTCAACAAAGACATATTATAAGTAACAGTAAAGACTTTTAAATTGTTAAAAAAAATCTATTTCAAATAAAAGCTGTTTTTTGAACTTTCTATTCATCAAAGAATCCTGAAAAAAATTATCACAGTTTTCACAAAAATATTGATCAGCACAACCATTATCAACATTGAAAATAAGAAATGTTTCTTAAGCCCCAAATCAGCATATTAGGATTCTGAATGATCATGTGACACTGAAGACTGCTGAAAATTCAGCTTTGCCATCAGAGGAATACATTTTAAAACAATTAAAATAGAAAACAGTTATTTTAAATTGTAATAATATTTCACAGTATTTCTATCTTAATGTATTTTTGAAAAACATTAAAATATCATATTGACCCCAAACTTTTGAATGGTTTTGTATATAAAATATTATATATTTTCTGATATGGGTAAATGTACTTTTACATAAACTGAGGTGAGTGCAAACCACATGTTACATTAATGCATACTAAATGAAAACGGCTTAATTGTGTCTTCAAGTTTCTTATTCAGGTATTTGAAGTCGAGTCCGATGCCAAGAGAGAATACTGAATTAACTGAAGCTTGATGATTTAATTGAAACATCATTTTAGGAATTAATCAGAGAGTGACGTCCTTATTTGGACATGCAACTCTCAAGTGTTTATGTAAATTTCATGCACACATCTGTTTGTACATTTTAACGTTTTGTTGCTAGAGGGAGAGTGTACAATTAAATCGGTTAGACTTTATCCATTTTTACTATTCCCCTAATTTAAATCTAATAATAAACACTGCCTCAGAGCAACAC
The DNA here is from genome assembly GCF_029890125.1 of Rhinichthys klamathensis goyatoka. Taxonomy (NCBI): domain Eukaryota; kingdom Metazoa; phylum Chordata; class Actinopteri; order Cypriniformes; family Leuciscidae; genus Rhinichthys; species Rhinichthys klamathensis. Next base: position 817,996 of record NW_026606597.1, read on the forward strand.
CACTGACAAGCCTTTTTGCACATCATTCTGAACATTGCCCTTTTTAGTCACCATTCTGCTACAAGAATGTGTTTGTTAACACTGCCAGAAGCATCAGCTAAAAATGGAGTTTACAGTTTTTCTCAATTGCTAAAACACTAAAACCCATTGGCTGAACAAAGTTCTCAGTTGCCTGAACTCATTTAGCTAATTGTGCAGTCTGTTGTCAATACCTTAAACTATTTCACATGGCAAAACACAATTTGCAGATCTTACTTAGACTTTTCAGCAAAACGCTAAACACATTCTCATTCTCAAAACATATTCTGCACTGTAATGCACACATCATCCATACTGGTAAACACAAGTGGCAATGATCAAATACAAATAGAGAACAAATGTCATTGATTGAACACAACCACTCAAAATTGATTTAACCTGTTTCAAATGATGCCCAAAGACAAGAAGAAGCACACTGATCACGTTTACTCCTTTGATTTTTGTCCCTTTTAGTATTGTATACTGTAGTACAGTGCATTGTAGGCTGTATACTGTACAATGAACAAATTATATGGCCCCGAACATCGTTACTGTAACAGTACCATTTGTTACAGTACTGAATGCTCAATAGATTTTACTGGTTGCACTTGCAGGTTCATATCAACAAAGAACAAGCATTACAGTATCAAACAATAGAACTGACAAATGAGACGTTTGTGAGATGCAGGGCACTGTACTGTAAAAATAGGGGTACAAGGAGGAAGAACAAATAAAATTGCAAAGAGCAAAGCAGAGTAGTAATTTCTGATCAATTTTGCGCTACTATGATGTTTTTATTCATCAAAAGACAATGACGGACAAATATGAAATTTGTTTTAAGATTAAAAATGTACTTCTCCCTGAAATTTTGATGGTACAGTAATGTGTCACGGGTAAGTCTACAAACAGAATAGCCGTCAGTAGATATCTTTCGAGAACTGTATGTTTTAAACAATGTGTTTTCTATTTTTTGGTGTATTGTTTACTGACTGCTTGATAGTGTATATCATTTTGATCACTTTGTCTATGATTTGAGAGCAGTGTTTGATTTTGAACACAAGTAAAACTGTTTTGAGGCGAAAGTTTCATTTTGCAAGAAGAGTCAGAGGTTTTGTAAATAGTGCTTGAAGATGAGGTTTTGTGTTTAATGTTTTCAGAAAAAGGAGCAAGGATTCAGAAATTGTGTTTTAGCAATTGAGAAAAACTGTAATAACCCTGTACGAGCTAAAACGTCCGTACACTGTCGCAAAATTGGTTGCTCGTCCACTGGGGGAATGCAATGCACTATTTAGTTTTCTTGAAATGATGTTGCTGTTAGTAGGGTATACTGGTAAAAAACCTTTAACAACAGCTATGTACTGTATACTCACGTTGTGCTTTAGTGTGGAAGAGACACAAAATATATAATTGTGTTTGTGGTCCTTAATCTCATTAAACTTTTTAATAATTTATTTCCATTGTCTGAGTTTCTTAAAAAAAAAAAAAAATGTGTCACACTTTAGTTTAGGGTCCAGTTCTCACTATTAACTGACTTTTGCCTCAATAAATCCTAATTACTGCTTATTAATAGTTAGTAAGGTATAGTTGTTAAGTTTAGGTATTGGGTAGGATTAGGGATGTAGAATATGGTCATGCAAAATGCTGATATGTGATGCTTTTTATGCATTAATATGTGCTGCTTTAAGTACTAATAAACAGCCAATATCCTAGTAATATGCATGCTAATAAGCAACTAGTTAATAGCGAGAAGTGAACCCTAAACTATAGTGTTACCCTAAATTTTTTAGCTAAATTTTAGTTCTTCCCATTTTCATGTCAGGTGTTTGCCTGACATGACAAGTGTATATGCGCTTTATATTCACTTAATATTCAAGGTCACACTTCACTGTGCAACTAAATTAGTGAAGGGTCTTTAAAAGCTTAATACAAAGTCTTGTGTCACATTACAGGTAATACAGCGTATATTCAGTGTACAAGTTTATCTACATGTGTCGTATTTTAGCTCTCCAATTATCAATCCACTTCATTCAAGTTTATAGAATTAGAGATGTTTGTGATGGATGAATCAAGAAAACGATCTCTAATTGTAAATGATTTGCTGTCAAACTCAAGGCTGTCTGTAGACACAATGAAACTTCCTCTGATTAAAAATCAATAATCGCTCGACAGGGCATAGCACCCCACGTTGCCGTCTTCATTGTCTCACAGAGACCCCTGATGTAACCCTGATCGATTCTCATTCTTATGTTCTTGGTCAGAGGCATTCTGTACAGAATATGCATTCCGTTCTGTCTAGATGCCTTAGTCGTATGTGGTTGTGTTTGTGCCTTGTTTTGAGGGGGGCGGAGGACGTCTTTGCTTTAATGATGTTCCATAGCCCCCGCCCCCGTGAGCGGGATGCTGCTAATTCGCACTGACGGTCTGTCATAGAGTCAGATGACTCAGAGGCACATCAGGCACATGTGCCTCCATTGTGCACACCCCCCAATAAATCAGAATGCCGAGGGTTTCAGTGCTACACTTTGTCACATACTTACTACATGCTCTGCCTGCTACAGGGACGGCAGCCAAGAGGGAAAGAGGGATAAGAAGAGAGAGAGTCAGAGAGAACGAAATAGAAAAACAACAGCAGCTATGTAGGCATTCAGGCAAGCCAAAGAGAGATACATTGCTCATTGCTCAGGATAGATCTGCAGTAACTGATGGGAATTTCTGCTGTGGACATTTTGTTTTTGATTTAATGTGTATGATGGTCATATCAGAAATGAGTTTGTTTTTTTTAAATAGAAAAACCTACAGGTTCGCTTGTGTTATTTTTTTGTTATTGTTGTTATGGCCAGATTTATATTTATAATATACTGTATATAGCCTTAGTAGTATAACAAGTAGTATAGTTGTTTCTGAGTATCATAATAGTTGTGTTGATATTGGCTGTGTTGACGTTCAGACCAACAGCACAGTTGCGAGTGTGATCTAGCTTTTGTAGGCTTTTTGCAGGCTTAATAAACAAACAAAATGTTTTTGAGTAACTTAATGTTATAGACAGACATAATATTGTCAGTTACTTTGTATAGTTTTGCCTTGTCCGCAAAAGCCACAGTAAAATTAATCATGCAACAGTTTTGTGGCGTTTCTATGAATCATTCACATCCGAAATCGCATACTCTTATGAGTAGGTTCTCATTTGAAAAAGTACTTTGGGAGCAATAAAAAAGTCCGGACGTACTACATTCGCCATGTTGTCATTATCATTTGACCTACCAGCGCCAGTTACATCGCATTGCTGCCATTCACAAATCCTCTCTTGTGGCCTCATGGGACAATGAAGTGTCCATCGAAATGCACACTTCAGATTCTCTCTCTCCGAAAGTAGTAGGTCATTGGGGTACTTTTTGCCTACTCTTTTATCAGTAGTGTAAATTCTGACAGACTTCTTTTGTCACATACAGTTTTTTCGCCTACTATATAGTAGAGAAGAATGCGATTCCAGATGCAGCCAGTCACTTGATTCACTCTTGAATGAATCAGTGATTTTGAACAGTTGGTCAGGGAATGATTCTTCACTTGTCACCACCTACTGGTGTATTGATGAAATCTGCAGATAGAAAACATAAAGAAGAAATAAATAGGAAAAACTGAAAAAATCCCCATCACTAATACACAGGCTGAGTGTAACAAACAATGAAAAGTCCCAGTTCTGTTGGACTGTATATCAACACTCTTGGAACGCTGCTTATTCAATCAAATTGGTGGACAACAAGTGTGCAAATTATTAAATAAATAATGATTTTATTTTGTGTACAAAAAAGAAGAGTGACGTGTGTATATGAAATATCATTATTGTTAAAATGACTCATTTTGATTATTATCCTGAAACTAAATGTATATGTTCTCTCGTCGTTGATCCCAGCTGCACAGTAAATCTGAGCAGTGCTGCTTCAACCTCGCCAGAGTTCATGGGATTTGTGGTTGCTGTTCACAACACACACAAAAAGTCTGTGCAGGAGAGCTAAAATTAGCTATGGAATGAAATGTCTCAGAAATAGGAAAATTGGACTCAATTACTGGACAATTCCTTATTCAGTCATGTTTTGACCTCTCCTGTGCCAGGAAAATATGAACGTCGTTTAGTAGCAGAGAGAGGAAAAAGAGGAGAGTATGCAGGGAGAGGGAGAATGTATTTGTTAGTCTGTGGCTCTGAGGGTACGCTTGTTTCCAGTGGCACAAATCAACTCTAAATATTACGCTTTGATTAGACCATATGCTTGGCTGTTTTTATACGTTTGACTTCTCAGCATAGGAACAGATCTCACACATTTGATGGCTTGCCAGCCCATCAGTGTGCCAGTGTTTATTTATTACTTTAGTGTTTATTAAGAATTCAGATGTAAGAGGAGAATTAGAAAAAACAAACAGGCATTTCAAGTAGCTTAGACTTCCTAGTTGAAGTTTGCCAAAATAAATAAAGCAATCACATGCACAATTATAGTATTTACAGTATCTACTCAACTACACAACTGCATTATCTTCAGTTCTTTTATAGATTTCAATTCTATAGAGATAATTAAAATGATTAAAATACATTCATAAAAGTCACTTTATCTTGTAAACCATACATTTTAAAAAAAATGTGTTTGTTTTTCTGCTTAAAGGCTGCATTTATTAAATACAGTGAAAACAGAAATATTAAGACATTTTATTACAATTTAAAATAACTGTTTTCTATTCATATTTGTAAAATGTAATTTATTCCTGTGATGGCAAAGCTGAATTTTCAGCATCATTACTCCAGTCTTCAGGGTCACATGATCCTTTAGAAATCATTCTAATATGCTGATTTGGTGCTTAAGAAACATTTCTTATTATCATCAATGTTGAAGTTTAAAAGAACAGCATTTATTTGAAGCAAAAAACTTTTGTTATATTATAATTATCTTTACTGTCACTTTTGATCAATTTAATGTGTCCTTACTGAATACAAGTATTAATTTCTTTTAAAAATTAATCATGTTGACTTTTGACTTTTTATTGACTTTTAATTGGTGTGAGTGTGTGTGTATATACTGTGTGTGTGTGTATATATATACATTTATTTCATAAATATATTTCATAAATATGAACATATTTTATTTCATAAATATAAACGTAAAAAGTATCATATTTGACAACTGAAACCAAATGTATCAAATTTGTCAACAAACATGTCCTATGAGCTTGATCAACTAAATTGTATACCTTATATTAAGCTATATGTAATAAAAAGAAAAGTCAACATGTCAACAAAAGTAGAAATAACTGTGAACGTTAACAGTGCAGTTGCAGTGCTTTCAGTATCTTGTGTTACTGTCTATTGCAAGAGATCATAATTCATGGGATGTTTTCCCACAAATTTTGGCAGGCAAAAGGCTTACGTTTCTGGACCAGTGTGACGTGTTGGTGCTGCTCTGGCATAATAAGTATGGATTGTTTATCTGGCCAGCTGAAATCTTCTTGGACTTAGATGAGCAGCCTATGTAGTGTCTTGCCACTTTGGTACGTGACATGAGCAACAGCACGTCATCCCGTGGCCCTCGCTCTTGCCACAGCTGGCATTTTAGGCATTGTGGAATGCACTGAAAATGACTAATTGTGGGCTTTCTTGCACTGATGACCTACAACTTATCTGGCATGGATTTGGCCTCTATGGTTAAAAGTGCATGTACTTTTTTTCTTTCAGGCGATTGTCCCATTGTAAATTCAAGCTGTGTTGTAAATGACCTGAAGGAATAGTTCAACGAAAACTGTAAATTCTCACCTGTTCTCACTCGTTCCAACCCTGAAATACTTTCTTTCTTCAGTCACTCAAAAGGAGATGTTAGGCAGACTGCTGTCTTATTCCATAGCATATTTTCCATACAATGAAAGTAAATGTTGACTGAGGCTGTCATTCTGCCTAACATCTCCTATATAGCGCTATAGATTTATGACATACTTTCATTTTCAAAAGTGTTTTTCCATTTATATATGTTTATAATGTGCACAAGTTTGCTTTTGTGTCGAGAAGAATATGCATGGTATTGCCTAAGGCGAATATCCAACAGCATGTTTGTGTCCTTGACGGGCACTGCGGGAAAGGGACGCTACTGGGTTGTTCCAGATGGAAGTGAGCGACCAAATACCGAGGCCATTATAGGGTACATGTGATGGAGGAAGTCATTTTAAAATGTATGGTCATGTGATCCTGAGTGGTGTATCCTGATTAATTTTGAACACTGAGGTTCTACAACAGTCTTAACAGTATGAATTTTACTCTTATATTATGAAGATATAAGTATAAGGCAGTAACCTACACTACCATTCAAAAGTTTGGGTTCAAAAGCATATAAAACATATTATATGTTTTAGATTAATTATTTATTTCTTTTATTCAGTAGGGACACATTAAATTGATCAAAAATGACAGTATGACAATTATAATGTTGCAAAAATAAAATGCTGTTCTTTTGAACTTTCTGTTGATCAAAGAAACCTGAAAAAAAATATTAAGCAGTTTATTTTCAACTTTTTTCAACATTGATAAGAATAATAAATGTTTCTTGAGCATCAATTCAGCATATTGATTTCTGAAGGATCATGTGACACTGAAGACTGGAGAAATGATGCTGAAAATTCAGCTTTGCTATCACAGGAAAAAAAATACTGGTACATTTTTAAATATATTAAAACAATTCATTTTAAATTGTTATATTTCACAATATTGCTGCTTTTAATGTATTTTTGATAACATAAATGCAGTCTTGATGAGCATAAAATACTTATTTCAAAAAAAAAAAAAAATTTGACCCTAAACTTTTGATCCAATTTGATATAAATGTATATATTTTGAGCCAATTCAATATATCATTGTGCCACAAATGAGACAATTATCCCAGAGAGTGCTCACTTCAAGTGCCCTTTGGGTTGAGTATAGGGCACTTTTGAATTAATTCACCTTTAATATCATTAGCTTGTTGTTATTGTTGTTGTTGAGCAATGGTAAATAACTGTATGTTCTTTATAGGTGAAGGTTGTCTGGGTTCATGTGCCAGACGGGACAATTTTCTTTGTGTCACTTGACACTGCTCTTCATTGTCACTGTAAATAATGACTCCGTAATGACGTTGAGGAAACTCTTACTTTAATTTCCTTCTATGCCAGGTGAAGGACCTAGAGTAAAATATGATAGTTGACCATTTAACTGGTAAAAGTCAGTAATCAAATACTTTTTTTTCCCTTTTTGTTGCAGTGTTGTGAGTCTTGTCTATGAGAGACTTTTCCGTCAGACTTTGGACTCCCACAGAGGGGAACAGCCATGACTGACAGTCACTGGACGGCAAGTGGACGGGACGGACCCTTCGACACAGGTGTCACTGAAGCTACTGCTGGACATCAGATAGACACTGGACATCAGACACTGCAGCCTCTCCGCTGAGCATTAAGACAGGAAGTCCATCATTAAGCCAGGTGTCAAACTGTTTAAGATCCGCCCCAATAAATGCCTTAAAGACACAGTATACTACATCTACACTACATGTAGAGGAACCTGCAGCAGGAGTCTTCTATAAAAAAAGCTTGACATGTTTTCATTTTTCTCTTTATGAGTGAATCAGTGTCTTGCAAGAACAGACGTGAATATTTTCTTATAATAGAGAAATATTTGTTTGGGTGTAATCCTGCCACTTGTTTTTTTTTGTGTGGTAGGCCTGGTGAAAGCTGTTAAATATAAGTGAAGGGAAAGTCTACTGTCTGTCTGTGGCAGCCTCTTCCATCTAGTTTTATCTCTTTTCATTTCCTAAACCAAAAGACTGCCAGCTGAAACGGAGAAATTCAGCGGCAGTGCTCAATGATGTCAGTCTGGACGGGTCACAAATTTTCAGTATGAATGCAGGGTCAAATCACATTCCCCTCAGCACCTGACTCATTGCTTTTGCTCAAATTTTCAATGATTAAGATCAGTCTGCTTTTAGGTTAGAGTATCTGTGTCTGTGTCATCAAAACCCTAAATGTTTTTAAAGGGATAGTTGGCCCAAAGATCCTGAAAATGCTGTTATTTACTTACCCATATCATGTTATTCCAAACCTGTATGACTTTATTTTTTCTGCAAAATACCTTAGTGTTTTTTATCCATACAATGCAAGTCAATAGCTACGTTTACATGCACCCAAATAATCTATTTGCAGAACATGATTTCACCGAGTACAACATGTTCCTGGATCAACATCTTTGTTGATCCTGGAACAACATTCCAATCAACCAATCAGATTTGAGGGATAAGTTCACAGTTTATTTCAAGCTTAGGCTTACAACCAGGGTGAGGTGCTTCATTTCCCTCTGATTTTAGGGATAACTTATGGGTAGGGGTTAGGTTTAAGGGTAAGGATATGGTTAGGATTACATTTTCGGACAGGAGTGTTTTTCCAGGATCAACAAAATATGTTGATCCAGGCACACGTCTAACTCGGAAAAATCAGGACATGCAGTCTATTTATAGTCAGATTGAAGGCTCAGTCAGACTAAAACAAGTACATGTAAACATCTCTATTAATTAAAATTTCGATCAGATTGAATGGGATAGTGTAGACCTGAAGTAACAGAAAAAAACGCTTGAATCTCAATTTTTCATAAATACCTTGCAGACATGCGCAGTGCTGTCATATGTACTATTTGCGTTTTACATCTTACGAACGTGTGTATGTTTAATTCTCACGTCTTACGAACTGGTCAGTGGAGGAGACTATATTTACTAAACATTTGCTAAAAAGCTCTTGTGACATACATGTAAGCTTTCTTTTTTAGCTATATCATGAAGGCAAAAACTACCGTACCTTTATACTCGCGTAGCTCCAGGGATGTTATCGCAGTGGCTTTCGCTACTTAAAGGGGTAGTTCACCCAAAAATGAAAATTCTGTCATCATTTACTCACCCTCAAGTTGTTCCAAACCTGTATGAATTTCTTTCTTCTACTGAATACAAAAGAAGATCTTTTGAAGATTGTCGGTAACCAAACATTTGATAGTCTATGAAATACTATGAAGGTCAATGGGGCCCATCCACTGTTTGGTCACCGGCATTCTTCAAAATATCTTCTTTTGTATTCAGCAGAAGAAAGAAATTCATACAGGTTTAGATCAACTTCAGGGTCTTTCCCTTTATCCCCGAATATGTCAATCGGATTGCAATGTTTAAGGTTCATATAAACGAAGCATTTAGAATCTGAAATTTGAATGACGGAAATAAGTGCATGTAAGCATACCTAATGTGGTCCACTGTTTTGGACCCCACTAACTTTCATTGTATGAACAGAAACATTCTTTAAAATACCTTTTTTTGTGTTTTGCAGAAGAAAGAAAGTCATACAGGTTTGGAACGACATGAGGGTGAGTAAATAGTTTTTGGGTGAACTGTCCCTTTCACACCCAGTGGAGTAAAACAGTAATCAGTAATAGTTATCTGAATAATAGACCTATATGTTTGGTGGCCTTCATGGTCTCCAAGGTGCAGATAAATGATGAAGGTTGAATTGTGGGTGCCATCAGGTTTGGTGGACAGCTGGTTATTCATTTGAGATGGTGCATTACTGGACTGATGCCCAGAGCTCAGATGGTGAGCTGAGTCTGCATCCTCTTTAAATATCAGCGATGACCCACTACAGAGTTTGGTTAATAAATTTTACCCATCCGTCTTATCGCAACAGGAATAACACTGCTCTGCTGTTGTGGACTGGGAATTTTGGTATTGCAGTTCAATTCGCCTCTTTGCAAAACCCACTAAAAATAGTGCCATCAAACAGAAGACTGCAAATTACAGTGCCACACATCGACAGCAAGACAATAAAGCCACATATAAACAGATCTGCAAGTCATATTCCAGGTTAACTTACACTCCCTCTCTCTCTGTTGGGAGACACAGCAACAGAAAGAGACGATACTCTCTCTCTCTGAAATGACTGCCCCACAATCCTCCCTGTCTCTGTCTCTCTTTTCATCTCCCACTCCTTTTTTGTTCTTTGTCTTTTGCTCTCCTTCCCTGCCTATCTGACATGCAACCAAGCATGCAGACTTATGCACACAGTTGTCTTCTCTTTCTCTGTCCCTCTCTATCTTTGTCTGTCTGTCTTTCTTTCCTGTCGGAACTACTCTGAATTAGGCGACGTGTCGATTTTTGGATAAAAGTAGTCTGATCTTATAGAATTACAACACAAACTATTTCTAGAATGAACCAGCTGCTTCGTTGTCATGGAAATACATCCAAGTAATCTGTATGCAAAGTTCTATGGAAGTGTACTATCTATTTTTTTAAATCTAGCCTTGAATATTATATAACCAAAGTCGAACCCTGAAAATCTATGTTCTATGTTTGGACCTCTTTTTATTTCTTGAAGAGATTTAGTCCTAGTAAAAATAGATGCACATGAAACACGACGTATGTACATAAGCAGATGTCTATTTTATTGTGTCCTCAAGGTCACGTGTCAGATCTACTTTTTGACTGTTAGCCTTCTCGAGTCCCAGGCCCTATTTTTCTCGTTCTCTTAATTCTTAATGGTTTTGTGCACCTTGTGGAAGCCGATCCTGCCAGTTGCAGACTCTCTCTCCTCAGCTCTCTCTCTCTTTTTCGCGTGTGTGTTAGTTAGTTGACTGGACTCTCTAGCAGAGGACCACTTGCTGAGTGCTTTTCATAAACTGAAGGCGAGATCATCAGGTGGATCAGCGCCATGAAGCAACTAAACATGGCGCGTTGCGTCACGTCACATGTTGTAGATCTGCATGTGACTTTAATATGTAAATATGTGTTAGTGCTGTCACCACGACACGTGCTCGATGCAGTGGATCGGAATGGTTTACACTTCAGAACAAACGAATTCCTTAACATTCGCACGGCTAAGATGCACACGGCTCTTTCATTACACACTGAGTCAACAGCCAAGAATTACCAGCCAACCGTGAGACTATGTTACCATGGAGATGCTCTGCCAGTGCTGACTGGTCAGCTGGCTTTGGAGGAAAAGGAAGCTTTGCTCTGTGAAAGAAGCAGAATTATGAGTTAGACCATATCAGCACATCCTCTCATTGAGTTGATCGATTATTTTGTTCATATTCAACTTGCTGCGATTAAACGGTGGCTGATTTACTGATTTACACAGGAATATGTAATGCAATGGAGAGATATCTAAAATCTCACTTATTTGATTCACACACACACACACGATATTACCAGTATGAATTTTGTTTGACTATTAGGGTTGCACTGACAATAAAATGTATACCAATAATTATTTTTACGTCATGGCTGATAGATGAAATTAAGATTTTATGCTATTTGGTTTGAATACATTTTAAAATAAAACTAAAATAAATTGTTTTTAGCAATACAACATTATAATGTAAAGGAAATGAGATTGCTCAAGGTGACATTGAACAGTGTTATTGAATTAATAGTGTTTTAAAGTTAAAGTATCTAAATGTAAAAGCGGAAATGAGCATGCACAAAATTATATTCAGTATCGACTGACATCTACAATATATAAAGTAAAAAAATCTCTATTTGATTTCCAGGTACTGTGTGAGAGATACTGAGTCAAAATGAAGAGAATCTTTAGAAAATATAGCAATCATAGAAAGAGAACCTTAGTACACCAGTGTGATATTTGATGTAACGTATGACAATAAAAAATCTGTTGTGGCTTTCATTACAGCATTAAATATATTGTACTTTGTGTACAAGTGACTGTCTGCTCATTGTTAATGGACTTCAGTGAGCTTAGATAAATTTTTTCAGAATCATGATTAAGCATTTTTTCACTTTTGTAAAGTGTCGTAATGGACAGAGTTACCAGTGTAACGCTTGGCTGCTCACACAGTAATGAAACCGCAGGAGAACACTGCTGACTGAAAAAGATCTCTTTCAATTACCAGATCAACTTACTTCTGGTGTCCATCATACAGCACTGTATACAGCTAAGTCACTAACCAAACACAGGCAATCGCACGCCAGAAATAGGAATCTAATATCGGATCATTTTGGTAATCACAGGTGTATTTCCACTCTGATGAGAGGTGTGTTGGGTCAGCTTTTGTGCCTCCTATCAAGCATGCAGAGGGAGATGCGCTCGGTGAGTCTGTGTTCGTTCGATGAACAATCTGGACGGCAGGAAATCCCCCCCCTGGTTATAGTAAATAAATAACCAGATGTTCCTCTATTCATGTGAGTTTTGGATGGGCTTGCCATTTCTTTCTGCATGTGCTTTGGTTTTAAAAACTTGCATCCTGATTGACAATGTATTTGTGTTATTTATTTATTACTTTTTTTTCTTTCTTTCTTTTTTTTGTATATCGGAGACCCTGTATCATTTCTTTCTTTCTGTTCCTTTTTTTGTGGGGGTTAATTCATCAATCTTCTGGATTTTTCTACATGCATATCATTTTGTAGGCAGCAATATGAGATGTGATGGAATTGAAATTATGTGCAATGTTGAAAATTAAAAAAAAAAAAACATAATATATTAAATAAAAATGAAGAAGGCCATTTTTATCTCTCTTTTGTGTGTGTGCATTTTTGAACAAATCTTCCACTTCTGAGATTGTGTGTATATGTGACAGTCGATATAGTCGAGAGACTTACAAGTCTCTCGCCATGTGTTCGTACCGTCTCCAACTAAGACCTGTGACCGAGGACAAAGAGTTTTGCCATTAAGGGACATTTTCTGATGCAAGGGCCCATGGACTTGTTTTTGACACCTGATCCTCCAGTCATTCATGTACGGCAGCGTTTAAATATTTAACATGGAAGCAGCATGGAGTAATTACTTGACTCTTGGATTTGCTCCAGACGCAGGAGCTGAACTCCCACTGAAGACAATGTGCCTGAGCTCACACCCTGCAAACAAAATAGCACTGCGCCACGCTCCATCTAGGGTCACACGCATACGCTCAAATGCGGCGATGTAAACACAATAACACTTGAATGTTGATGTCGTCCTTCCCCTTTTACGCACATTCACTTGTCCACACCAGTGCACCAAAAATAAATGAGGTGTTAATTAGTCCCAGTCTTATCTCCTGCCATTGTCTGACTTCAGGGAAAAGTCACCAGTGGCTAAGACGAGAGTCGACAGGTACTAGGGTACAGGTGACCTTTCTACTTTAATTATAGATTGTCCCAATCTCTGTGGGCTTCTTTATTTACTGTAAACTGCAGAAGCTGACATGGAAAGAGACAGATTTGTCTTTGTGTGTTTGCATTCCGCCTTGAAGGTCAGTGCCTGTGGACTCTGGGCTACGGACGCAGGGTGTAAATCAGCGCTGGGGTACTGATATTTATAGACTAGCGCCCATCATTGTTGTCTGTAAAACGGGGGTGAACTTGCCAGAGGACCCGGAACAATCTGTGAAGTCTACCCGTCTTTGCTTCCACTCCAGCTTGCTTCGTCACACTTACGTAACATTTCTGACGTGGAATGTCAGCTGTCACATTCGCATTAGCTGTGTCCGAACATGTTTGTTACCATTGGCTGGAACAGTCAGGGTGCAAACGCACATTTATGTAGACTGGCTCGCCAATGTGCTTGTCGTGTTTGGTCTGAGGAGCACGATACTATATGCATCACCCTCATGCAAGGTCATTGAATGAAACAGGCCAAGAGTAGTATTATATTTAGTTTGGAGTCAGTCTTGCTGGCTTTGAGTTGGAGCTTGTGGCTGTCTTCCAGGAATTGGCCACATCACTCAAAGGTGTAACATTAAACCTGACACAGAACAATAGCCAAGCACATGGTGGGCATTCTGTAGCGTTCACACTACCAGGAAACGTGGCAGTAAGTGGCTAGCCTTATCCCTAATGCTGCTGGAAACATAATGCCCAGCCTGTTACTGTCCCTAGAAATTCGACACCATTTAACGCTCCAACAGTTTCTTTTAACCTCTCTCTGCGCCGTACTCCTGGTTCCTCTCTTTTCACTCTAATCTCCCCCATTCTTAGGTTCCCCCAACTCATCCACAGATAAAAGTCCAATCTCTCTCCTGCTATGCTATTGTGCCCTTTTCCTCATCACGAATCTGTACCCTAATTACCAGCTCTTTTCCCAGGGCTTCTCCAGACGGCGTTTGATTTTCAAGCAATTAAAGCAATCAAGTGATAATCAAAATTTTGATTTGCCCAAAAATGATCGTCGGTCATGGCCAGTGAAAGATTTAGCCAAATTATTTCCCCCCTTTGAACTGCAATTGAGGAAGAGATCAATTGTGATTTAACATCATTTATGAGATATGTGCGTAATAAAAGACATCCTCGTCGTTATATGCATATCTTTTAATTGATAAGCTTTGAATGTTTGCCTTGTGACAACACTAACTACCATCTATCTTTTGAGTTCAAAGGTCATGGCTTTATGGTTGCCTTTGTCAAAGTTAAGGTCATAGTTCTAATTTTAAAAACATGCGTCGACATCAGGGTTGTGAGCCATTAAGAACTGTAATTTTAACTATAAAGGGTTATCCAGGTCATCTTTGAACGTTAACATAACAGAGTTTTTAAAGTTTTCTTTTTAAGCCTTACAATTCAGTAAATTTCTTTTCCTGACATCCCAATTCAACTTCCTGTTGGGTGTGGCCAAGTCAATTGAATTGCAACTCATGAATTTGAAGGAAGCCAATTCTTTCAACCCTGGTTGACTTATAGTAATCACAATGAGTTACTTCACAATAAGGCGTACAAAGGGCTGTCAACATCACTCTTAAATGTGCTGTAATATTTGCAGAGAGAAAATCTGCTGTCTTGGCAACAGAAGCCTCTTTTGAAATGGGTCCCTTCGGCAGCTATGAATATATGTTAGACCAGTCTGGTAGCTCTGCAGGACTATGTGAAACAAAGAGAGGGAGATAAGAGAGGGAGAGGTGATGAGAGTGGGAAAAAAAAAGACTCAAATAAATGAGTTCAACAATGGATGACAGAGCAGAATAACAGTCGAGGGACAGTTCAACGGGAATGAGAGGAAGAGATACAATTGTGAAAGAGTGCAGAAGAAAAAAAATGTATGAACAAGAATAGGAGCATGGCAGAGTGAATGGAAGTAATACTCTGGCAGAGAGATAGAAGACTGTTGATGCAGAAACGATTGAATTGTAAGAGAACAGAACACATAAGACTGCATGTACTCAGCCAACCATAACTCTCACACACACACACACACGCACACACACCGCCACGGGCACACGGCACATCCTCATCCGCTCTGTGCAATTACTGACATCATTCTCTGATAACTCTATACATGGGACTCATCTTAAGCCACCCATAATACCAAACCAGCCTCCGAGAGATAGGCAAATGAGGACCAGAGAGCGTGATTCTATATGACACTCGTGCCTTCGCGGTCAGCGTGAGGCCTTGAAGAAGCTAGTGGGCTGTAGCTTGGAGCTAAGGCTTAGTGACATGGGTAGCAGTGCGGGGAGGAGGGTTTTTGGGGGAGAACTGGAGGTTGAGCACAAGAGCATGGCACAGACAGTTTGTGACATGGAAGGCAGGCGCTGTCTTCGATGCACTGGCGGTGAAATGCACCCGCATGAGGTGTGAAGGGAAATTTCTATTTGTTGTCATGGAAACTGCCAGTGTGAATTGTCTGAAGCAAAAATACAAGTGGAGGAGAGGGGAGAAGAGAAGAGAAGTGAAGAGGGGAGAAGAGAAGAGAAGTGAAGAGAAGTCACGTGGTAGATCTATTCAGGGGAGACCCTTTCTTTCATTGTAGACATGAATACGATTTTTTTTTAGGGCTGAGGTGCACTCTTTTACTATCAAATGTAAACTGTTTATTGCTTCCTCTTTTGCTCACAGCTAAAGCTTTCCAACATGCCTACAAACATGAGTAACTGGATTTGTCAAGTTTATGAAATTGATATGATGTATTAGCCAAGTCTAGCTGCAGATATTCATATACGCTGTATACCCTGAGTTGTTCTTCTCACAGCGGAATAGGTGTCGGGTTACATTTATTCCGATTGTGAGCGACTGAATGGTACATTCAAGCCTCTGAATGGTACGCGAACACAGTCGTGCAGAAGCATTCTGCTTAAGCGGCTCTATCTCAGAGGATTTAGACTCAGGGGGAGGACAGTATATTTCCTATGAGCATTCAACACAGTGATATATAAGGGTGTCAGGCCATGTCAATCACATACAATGGATATTTCCATTTGTCCGCTCAACCTTTCGGAGCACACAATGCGGCGGGTCCTTTTGGAAAGGCCTCTGACTGACGCACAAACGCATCACGGACACATATACACGCACACACTTTCAAAGGCTTCTGCCACTCATCGGGGGCCTGGGCTGAACCTGAGCAGCAGGAGTCAGTCTGATATTTTCAGCTGTGACACCCATGACCTGCCAGTGCCCTCATCATCCTAGGTGGCTATGCGTGTATGTATGCAGGTGTGTGCGTGAGACTATAGGGATTAGAGTTTCAAATTAAGTTTCAGACCAAATGAGAATGAAAGCCTCTCGACACAGCTGTGTAGAGACAATTGAGAAATAACCTTCAAACAATGTCACAGAATTCCCAAATCATGTTGGTTGCTGGTCATAAAAGCACCAATTATCTGGGATCACAATCTGGGATCATATCAATCAGCAGATGTCAAAGCTTTCCCCTAAATACATATAATATATACTATTTTTTACATAATCCAAATACATATAATTTTAACTGATACATTAATGAAAAAGTAATACATTAATAAATTACATTTTTAACTTTTTAAATCTTAAAAAAAAGATAAAATTAAACACAATTTGGTGAAGTTCTATTGAAAATACGCTTTATACTTTTATTTATATTAAAGTATAAAGAGAATGTTAATTTATACAGTTTAAGGATAAATTGTAGATTTCAAAGCAACTTTGTTGTTTAATGCGAACATTAATTATCAAAGTTTGAGATAAATAGCTCAAAAACGTGTTACAACTATTGACAGTCTCGCACCTCAAATGCACTGTAAGTCACTTTGGATGAAAAAAAAAATGTGCTAATTTAAAACAGATATCAAATTTGAGTCTTGTGTTTACAACAATGCAAGGTTGAGCAGAGGTCATGTGATCACTTCCATGCACATCCTCATGTGTACACTTGCATGATTAACAATGGGTAGACGTTCATGAGAGCTGCAGCATAAACATTTGGTGCTGAAGGGGGTTAGCTTTGGACTTGGATTTCAACGAGGAATGTTCCGAGGAGGTTGAGATAATGCATGGGGGTGATGTGGAGAAAACGGGAGTTTTTACAAGTGCTGTATTTTGATCCTACAGTGAGTCACTAGCTGATTTCACTAGGACAGAAGAGTGTCTGGTAATTTGGGATGAAATAGCAATGGAGCAGCAGATACTGCATGCAGAGAACATCTCTTGGAAAGGCTGCAAATGCAAGTGACATGAGGGTTTTATGCAAGCATGTGGTTTGATTGGCAGGACAGTTTAAGGATTATATGAATAAGTGTCATACTTTCCTATTGAAGTTATGCCATGTTGAGATGTGCCCCCTGTGTTGAGACATGTCGTGGTGCACATTTTTAGAATTCCTGTTTAGCATTACTGGTGCATATATCTGCAGCATTCTGTGATGAAGTGTGTTGTATAACTCGGGTTCCCAAACTATTTTATACTAGGACCCAGCTAGAGAGGTAATAAATCTCAAGACACAACAAAAACACTTTTTTAGAGTGAACTATAAAAATAAATGCATTGGTTCCAACACAATCTCACAGAAAAACATAACTTTTACGAGGTGAATATGTACGAAAATGTATGATTAAAAAAAAAAGTAAGCATGAAGGTCCACCCCAAACCCACCCACCATAAATGTACAAATTCATACAAATTAGCCACCTATATTTGCCAAAACATACAATAGTTACAAATTGCCATGTGGTTGTGGATTTGTTCTATTTCTCTTTTTTATATTTCTTGTCAAAGTATTGCATGCCTACTTTTCACTTGCATTACTATAAGTGTTAAGGCAAAAAAAAAAAAAAAAAAAAAGAGTTGCAGATAGAATCTATATTTTGCTTTCTTGGTTGCACAGTAAATAACAGCCGCCTAATGGATTTATTAAACTAATGATGCTTTGACATAGAACTTGCAGTTCAGTAAGTGAGTCAAATGTTGATTCATTAGCTGCTCCCACTGATCATTCACTGAAGGATTCGTCAGACTGAATCAAACCAGTACCTCCTGAATTAGTCTTTTTGAATGATTCAATAAAATAAATGTTTTGTAAGATTCATTTGTTTGTGAATCGAATTAGACAGATCACCCTGTATGTTTGTTTTTCTTGCAACACTGATGCATGATGTTAACTTGTTAATTGATTTTGAGAACAAATATTTTTCATATTTATGGCATGAACCCATTCTCAAATTTTGCGCTACTTATTTCCACTCTGTGAAACCGCTAGAACTTTAGACGTGCACAGCCCTGTGTTTATCTAATTTTGGCCTGTGCAGATAAATGGTATGCAGTGAAGAGTTCAGCTGAGCTGTGTTGAACTATGTTGTGCTGTGTTACACTGTGCCGTTTTAGCTTAAGCTGCTCTGAGGGAGCTGTCAGTCAGCCCTGTACATGGCTGAGCAGCTCACAGGCATGGGGCATATCATTCAGCCTTACAGAGAGAGAAGAGAGAGAGAGACAGAAAGAAAGAAAGAGGGACACTAACAGTTTCCTGTGGGAGCAGAGCAGTTCACTTCCAGCCTCACACTGTTAGAATACCAATTCATTCATCAAAGACTCAAGCCACACACACACACACACACACACACACACACACACACACACACACACACACACACACACACACACACACACACACACACACACACACACACACACACACACACACACACACACACACACACACACACACACACACACACACACACACACACACACACACACACACACAGACAGTCTTTTTCATTTTGCCATGTACAAAGCTTTTTTAATGACACAGAGTAAACAGTATATGTTCGATTTTCTCTTGCAGTGCTTTGCCCCTAAAAAAAGTAAGGAAAGTCATAAATGAATTTGTTATGGATGCCTAATTTGACGGACAGAAAAAACAAGCTACTATTTGCTCCCAAACCAAAGAAATCCTTTCTTAAAATGGTCTTTTTTTGTTGTTGCATCTTTTCCTCCTTTTTTTTCACGGACAGAAATAGAATGAAATGGCTTGGAGGAAAACGAAAGGCATCCTCCTGTTGGAATACCACACAGGCTCCGCCTGTAAGCTTGAGCTTTGCATAAAATGAGCATTGATAAATTTAGCTGACTTACGTAACCATTCCTTCCTCAAATTCAAACTGATGAGGCAGGAAAATATATTTATTTCATTCTAAAGAGCCTCTATGCTAATGAATAGTGGAGAGGCTTTGAATGTGTCACACTGTGCTGGCTAAGTGACAGGCGGAGAGGAGCTGGGATTGGACTTGGCTAAGCTCAGATCCACATGCTGTCTCTGTGATGAACAGGACTACCTGCAGAGGGTTTGCTGCTTGGCCGTGGAACACTCATGGAAATAAATAAATAAATTCATAAAAAAGATCTCACATGCTGGGTTGAGATCTGCATTCACTGTTTAGGCTTCAAACATTTTGCCTCAGTGAAGTGCTGAGTTCTATCTCCATCTGGAATACTCGAGTGTGAAAGCGATTCAGCGACGTGCAAAGTAACACATAGCACACACACTAAAATGCTGCCTGAACATCTGTTTATTGTCTCGCATTTGCAGAGATTTGTAAACGAGTGTGCTAACATTCCAATTCTTGGTAATGGCTGGTTAAAACTGATCTGATGGTACCTATTCCTCGGGTGAAGCGAGGAGATCACGGTTAGGTTAGGTTAGGTTACATCAGAGGAACTCTCTCGCCTTCTTCAGTGCAGCTACATCTATTTCTTATTGGCATCATGCCTAAAAATGTTTACAAGCCATCACTGCTGTAAATCCATCCTGTGGCTACTCACCCAGAGCTGCTCCAGGGTCCACTTATCTTATGATTGTACAAGGTTTGTGTGCATAACTCAACCTCTCTGCTGCCATCACTCCCAGAAACATAAGATGTGATCTTAATGTGCGCTTCAGCTATTCTGTCACACTGCCTGCACTGGTTCATATATCTAAAATTTAGGAATGTAAGAACAGTTGACTTGTGGTGATAAAGTGCACCTGTGTTATCAGGAACCAGAATAATAATAACTGTAATATACTTAATATATTGTACAGCAGCCATGTTTTTTTTAATGCATTATAAAATATAGGGAAATAAACCAATGCAGCAAGAATGCAGTCTGGTATATTAGCTAATTACAGAGAACAAATAAACCAGCAAGATAAACAAAATGCAAAAAAATTATATATATACATACACATATATATATATATATATATATATATATATATATATATATATATATATATATGTGTGTGTGTGTCATTGACATGGCGTGTATATGTTTGTCCACTTGCATCATTTCCTTTTAAAATAATCTGATAAATTCATGACATATATCACTTTATTCTATACAATTATTTAGTTTAAATTAATTTTCAGTACATTCAAATAATAAATATTATTTTATGTTTTGGTATCTTAAACCAAAACATAAAACATCATAAAATATAAAATATTTTAATACTTAATATCTATTTAAGTTGTATATACAGGTCCTTCTAAAAAAATTAGCATATTGTGATAAAGTTCATTATTTTCCATAATGTAATGATAAAAATTAAACTTTCATATATTTTAGATTCATTGCACACCAACTGAAATATTTCAGGTCTTTTATTGGTTTAATACTGATGATTTTGGCATACAGCTCATGAAAACCCAAAATTCCTGTCTCAAAAAATTAGCATAATTCATCCGACCAATAAAATAAGTGTTTTTAATACAAAAAAAGAGTCAACCGTCAAATAATTATGTTCAGTTATGCACTCAATAGTCAATACTTGGTCGGGAATCCTTTTGCAGAAATGACTGCTTCAATGCGGCGTGGCATGGAGGCAATCAGCCTGTGGCACTGCTGAGGTGTTATGGAGGCCCAGGATGCTTCGATAGCGGCCTTAAGCTCATCCAGAGTGTTGGGTCTTGCGTCTCTCAACTTTCTCTTCACAATATCCCACAGATTCTCTATGGGGTTCAGGTCAGGAGAGTTGGCAGGCCAATTGCGCACAGTAATACCATGGTCAGTAAACCATTTACCAGTGGTTTTGCACTGTGAGCAGGTGCCAGGTCGTGCTGAAAAATGAAATCTTCATCTCCATAAAGCTTTTCAGCAGATGGAAGCATGAAGTGCTCCAAAATCTCCTGCTAGCTAGCTGCATTGACCCTGCCCTTGATAAAACACAGTGCACCAACACCAGCAGCTGACATGGCACCCCAGAACATCACTGCCTGTGGGTACTTGACACTGGACTTCAGGCATTTTGGCATTTCCTTCTCCACAGTCTTCCTCCAGACTCTGGCACCTTGATTTCCGAATGACATGCAAAACTGAGCAACAGTCCAGTGCTGCTTCTCTGTAGCCCAGGTCAGGCGCTTCTGCCGCTGTTTCTGGTTCAAAAGTGGCTTGACCTGGGGAATGCGGCACCTGTAGCCCATTTTCTGCACACGCCTGTGCACGGTGGCTCTGGATGTTTCTACTCCAGACTCAGTCCACTGCTTCCGCAGGTCCCCCAAGGTCTGGAATCGGTCCTTCTCCACAATCTTCCTCAGGGTCCGGTCACCTCTTCTCGTTGTGCAGCGTTTTTTGCCACACTTTTTCCTTCCCACAGACTTCCCACTGAGGTGCCTTGATACAGCACTCTGGGAACAGCCTATTTGTTCAGAAATTTCTTTCTGTCTTACCCTCTTGCTTGAGGGTGTCAATGATGGCCTTCTGGACAGCAGTCAGGTCGGCAGTCTTACCCATGATTGCGGTTTTGAGTAATGAAACAGGCTGGGAGTTTTTAAAAGCCTCAGGAATCTTTTGCAGGTGTTTAGAATTAATTAGTTGATTCAGATGATTAGGTTAATAGCTCGTTTAGAGACCCTTTTCATGATATGCTAATTTTTTGAGACAGGAATTTTGGGTTTTCATGAGCTGTATGCCAAAATCATCAGTATTAAAACAATAAAAGACCTGAAATATTTCAGTTGGTGTGCAATGAATCTAAAATATATGAAAGTTTAATTTTTATCATTACATTATGGAAAATAATGGACTTTATCACAATATGCTAATTTTTTGAGAAGGACCTGTATATATATGTATGTATATTGTACAAATAAATCACCTCTTACAAGCAACTGGTTCCCTTCAATCATGAAGTGAATTTGTCTGTGTAACATTCCTGTAGTAAGAATGTTTTTTTCTGTGATGCTTTTTGTCATCCTATATTTTATACCATGTGTGTCTGATTCAGAAGAGCGGCAAACCCTGAAGAAAGTCAAGGTTCAGCTGACACTTCAAATCGAGGCATGGCAAACTCAAGGTCACCCTGTCTGCCCCTTATAGGGCAGGGAATAAGGAAACTACTGTAGGAGCAGATAAGACCAATATTAATTCTGATAAAGACATGAATAGCATAATGGGTAACAAACACAGATGATATTTTTCTTAAAGTGTATGTTTTGCTATATGATGCAAAAGTTTTATAACAGGAGACTAACAGCATGACTGAAAATGGAAACAGGAAAGGCCTGTAAGTAAACCTATAGAATAAAGACTCCCTACTACATTTTCTTTATTGCATTTATTCATACTATCAATGTATTCGTCATATTATCTTTGTTGAAATCATATTAAGACATATTTTTTTGTTGCTTTATGCTTGTTTAAATAATCTAATTTAATTATAAACAAAACAGAGAGATGACCCGTTAAGATAGCTAAACTCCTTTAAGCTCTCATTAAAGGAGAATTTGATATCTGCCACTTGAGAAGTCCCTGTAATCGCCTGCAAGACTCTGCTAAGTGCTTCACAGGGCACCGTCCATGAACCGGCATGACTGTACACGGCTACAATCATTCAATCTGTCCTCAGTCTCACACACTCTCTCTCGCTTCAGTGCGAAATGCTTCATGATTCAGTAGCAGCGTGAGACTGCTATTGATGCCAGTCACCACCAGGACTGTAAACTCGGCAGGGCCGAATAAGACGGAGGGGCCCTGCTAGCTTTGGCACAAGAGGCAGATGGAGAGTTGTCTCATACCTAGTGGTCTTCCCTTTAGGAGGCTGCCAGGACAATACAAAGATGCCAGCAGCTCCACTTTCTTGTTTGTTTTTTTTAATAACAAAAAAAGTTATATTTTTTTTGGTAAATGTAAAGGCCCTTTCACACCAAAAGTGCACATGCAAAAGAAAATGCAAATTCACGCATGTACAATAGAGGGTGCAGCTCAAACAATCCTCTCAGCTGTGCTGCCATTGTGGAATGCAAAAGAATAGGGTGCAAGCTTGCAGTTTGCTATTCCCAGATAGCAAACTGACTCCGGAACGGATCTGCCGCGGAGGTATCACAAACTCCGGAACGGATCCAGAACGGAGTCCACTTGCACAGCGCAACGAATCCGGAACAGATAAGGATTGCGGATCCGGACTAGATCCGCAGCAGACCCTATCCGTATCCGCTGATAAAGCACCTCACCCGCCGCGGACCCGATCTGGACCCGTTCATTTCGGTATGAAAACCTTCAGATCCCTCATTCAAAAGTAATCTGGCCAAAACTACAGAAATATTTCAAATCTAATGGTGGACCAACATTAGATTGACTGGTTTGCTCTATAAAAGCTTGAATAGTTATTAATGTGTCTGCCTTTATAAATATTAATACAACATTAAATCATTCAAAATTTTAAAATCATAATTTTTTAGCCAGTAACGATAAAAAATAGAAAGTATAAAAAATAGGTCATTAAAGACTTTAATGACTTTTTTAATGAATTTTTTTAATAGTTTTATTATAGGCTACTTTAAATAGGCATTACAGAAAAAGGAAATTCAACTATAAATTGTTCCAAGAACATCGTTTTATTTAACAAAAACACATTTTACTTTACTGTTGCCAGGTTGAACCACCGTATTACATGTATGCTTTAATCTCGTCATCGGTGGCGGCACGGGAGACATGCTTTTCTCACAGCACCTGTAATACACAAGCAGATTTTCATTAAATGTCATGAAATCACATTGAAGCTACCAGGTTTTTTTTTTTTTTTTTAAGGATAGACATAACCACTGCCTTTAAAACAAGTGTACGTACACTGTAACTTTTTGCGCTCTAGCGGTTAATAAACAGAAACGTATGCGTCTTGCGGTAGAACATTGACTATGTTTACAATGCAGCCAATAACCCGTTCAAAACCGGGATATTAGCAATAACCCGGTCGCGCACGGCCATGTAAACACCTGCAAAAACCCGAATATGCTTATATCCCGGATTTTAAAAACCGGGGTATGATACCTGGGGTACCTCTTTTCTAACCCGAATTTTTGGTCATGTAAACGCGCATCGGCATATCCCCATAGTGATTTGTGTTCTGCGCATGTTCTATTCGCAAGGAATCTTGGTCTTTTGAGTAGAGGAACTTCTCGGCGCATACAAAAACCTGCGTGCAGTATACCGGAAGTAAACATGGCGAGACGCAGCACAGCATACTTTTGGAGCGAGGTCAGTACCAGCACCAAAGCGCAAACAAAGGCGATCGCCATCTGCCCCGAACTATTCATTATGCGCGTGCTGCTGCTGTTGTTGTTGTTGTCTTTGGATACAGGAAGAAGAATCGGAAATGACGCATTCTGCGTCTTGAGGTTGTCCGTACGTCTTGACGCTAACCGTGCGTCGCCGTTTACATCGGGATATTGCAATTCCATGCATACAGGAGAAACTCTCTCTGCTCACGCATGTAAACGGGTTATTCCTAATGTTTCAGAAACCCGAATAGTGACCTTAACCCGACCATAACCCGAAAATAGGCTGCATGTAAACGTAGTCATTGTAGCCAGAGCTACTTCTCTTTGTTTATTTCTATGGCGAGTTACGGAAGGTAATGGGATACTCCGCAGCGGTTGGCATCCCGCGCTGTCTAAAATAGTCAGAATATAAACACTTATTATTAGCCTATAGGTGTATTGTAGTGATTCAGGATAAGACAAAAACACACTTTGGAAGATGGATTCATGATGTACTTGTTCCACATTAATGTTGTACATATTAAACAAAAAAGTTACATAGTGTACCTTTAAGTAAAAAGTTTGACTTTTTGTAGCTTATATTTTTTAGACAGACAATATAATACATTTACTTACACAGGAGTAACTTTTTAGACTCCATCTGGTTGAATGATTTTTTCCCATTCATGCCCTTCCAGTTGATCCTCCTTGCAACATCGTCATGGAACATGCGGGAAAGGATGTTCCATGTGACATATTTGGTGTCATGGCCCCAATAGTTGCCAGGGAGGAAATCTAAAATGTAACAAAAATGTGTTATTTATTATAGGCATAACAATATGACTTTCCGATTGGCTGGAAGACCATTCAAAACATTTATAAAATGGCTGATAAAATATATTTTGCTTAAAATTTTACGGTACACTGTGTGGGAATTTTCCCATGTAGCCTAATTAAAGATAATAAATTCTTCACGTACAAGGATAAGTCAGATTATTGGCAGAGCTAATGTTACACCAATGAGGACATATTTATGAATAAAGACATTGATTTTAGCTAATAAAATACTTAAACTACAGTGTACCTTTAACAATAATTAACTATAACACAGCATGTGTTTTTTCACACCCCAAGGTTAAAATGCACTGTAAACAAAATGATCGTAATTTTAAAGTGCCTCTATTATGGCTTTTGAATATTCCCTTTCATGCAGTGTGTAACATAAGTAACATATGTTTGTGAATGTGAACGTTCTGCAAAGTTGTAAATGCATGATAAATAAAGTGATTGTCTCCCAAAAGAAAGAATCGACTCTGAACAAAATTAGGAAATATCAAAATAACATAATAGGGTAACTTTAACAGTAAAACATGAGATTGGGAAAAACAACTCACCACACTAAATTGTGTTTGTTTATTGAGCCACTCCTCAAAATTCTCCACTTCTTCCATTGATGTCAATGGAAACTCAACTTGGTTGTCAGCCATTTCCATGTCTTGGCCTGCAGGGTTCAACTTGCTTGTCAAATAATTAACTTTAGACATGATTTGCTCTTGTTGATGTTTTATTAATTCCAGCAAGCTCATTATGTGGACTTCCACAGCTGTAAAAAAAAAGAAAGAAAAAAAGTTTGTAATATATAAATAAATTTCATTCTGCATTGGTCAACTCTTTAAAGGGGTCATATGATGCCATTTTCATACAAGTTAATATGATTATTTAGGGTCTAAATGAAAAGTTTTTAATATACTTCGAGGCCTTAGGCTTTTTTTCACATATAAACATTAATCAGCGAACATAAACAGAAGCTCAACTAAATGATTGATTAAGTGATTATCATTTTAACCATGACATGGCATGACAAAAATGTGTCAAGTTTTCATTGAATAAAACTAGATTAAAATTGAGGGCGGATCCGCCCCGGAGTCTATTGCTATCAGGGAGAGAAGTTCAAAACTCTTCAGCAATGAAAACATGAAACACAAATGTAATGTTTATCTGAAGTCATTATGTTTGAACTGAATCATCAAAGGTCAGCAGCAAAGACATTGGTTAATAAAGTGAGATTAAATAAAGTATATTTGTGTTTTTTAACATATTTAGTCATTACAGGTTTGTGAAATATTTTGAGTTTGCATTTTACAGTTTTTATTCATTTTCAGGAATACTGAATACTGGGGGGATGCATAAACAGGGGGTGCTCTCCTGACATTGTGCTGGGTGGCAAAAGGCAGACTCACACATGCTGCAAACAGATGGCACATTTGTCCTTAGAGATGCTTCTCATATTTTTATCATTAACCCATATTAGCAAAATAAACTTTTTTCATGATGTCTCTTAATAGAGGGTCTTTGAGTTTTACTCTTTGACCAAAGCAGGTGTCTGCTTTGGATGAAGTTACGCTGTCATTGCATCACATCTGGGCAAAATCTATCTGATCTGCCTCCAGTGAATCATAAAAGGGTAACTACTGAAAGTCAAAAAACTCTCTGCAATGTCTTGACTTTCACTTATAATGGTTGTCATTTAGTGTAGTTGGCTTCACTTTGGCCCTCTTGGCTCAATCAAAAACAGCTCTTATTATATTGTAAAATCAGAAGAAAATCAGTGCAGTATTAAACTGTATTTTTTTCTTCTTCCAATGTAGTGCAGAGGCTCAAAAGCTAAAAGGATCACATATAGTCTACCATGTGTGTTATTTGCCCTTTACAGAATACTGCCAATGCTCCTGCTCGTTGTGATAAACTGATCCCCCATCAGTTGTCTGTATCAAAACGCATCCAAATCCAGGTCACATCCCAGCCAGTGTCTGAATGAAAGCCAGCATCCTAGTCTTACCTACTTCAGACCTGCAGTGACATATGTATCCAGTTTTCCCTTTTGCATACGTCACCTAATATCTGAGTGGAACACAGATTTAAAGCTAATAAAGGTCTCATGAAATCACTTATAGTGCTGGTCAGAATTATTTTCCCCCTTGGTAAATATGATCAAAGATGGCTGTAAAAAAATAAATCTGCATTGTTAATCCTTTTGATATTTTATTTTAAAAAAAAAAATCAAAAATCTAACCTTTCATTGAAGTAAAATAATTGAAAGTGGGGGGAAAATCACATTATGAAATAAATGTTTTTCTCCAAAACGCATTGGGAACAATTATTTGCCCCCTTTTATTAAATACTTTTTGCAACCTCTTTTTTCCAAGATAACAGCTCTGAGTTCCCTTTCGTTGTCACTCCAAGTTACGTCGGATGACGACGAATGGGGTTTCGCTTAGAAAGCCTATCAACTTCGAGTATACTCCGTAAGTAAACGAGCCAATGGCAAAGAATTGCCAGGGGTCTGTGGAATTTGCATGGCGCAACTCCGCCCCACCTCGTGGGTATAAAAGGAGGACACTGGCAATATGCAGATATGTTTTCGCTTCGGAGCCAAGTTTATTCTTCACTCGACAAGCCATCTCTGAACTGTCAGCTTTACAGACGAGCGAGATTCTCCGGTGTTGGTGTGACTGCGATCTCCCAGCGAGTGCACACTTCCTGCTTATCTGTGCAGTGGTTTGCCAGTGATTTGCCAGTGTTTCTCCGTGGACGCTTCAGCACTGAGTTTCCTATTATAAAAGAGCTTGCACGCGGCACGTCTTTTTAAAGATGCCTCGCCCGTGCACTTCTGGTTGCTGTAGACTCGGGTCGACTCTGATGGGCACGAGCGCTGTCTAGTGTGTTTGGGCATTGATCACTCTAAAGCAGCGCTCGTGGATGACTCATGTTCTCTCTGTGGGAACATGACCATTGCGTCACTACGGTCGAGACTCAATGATCTCGCAAGAGTGAGAGTCCCCTCATCCACACCCCGATCTACTTCCTCTATATCTAGTGCTAGTACTTCGGCTGGTGGCCAGGGTGACCTGAGGGTGACGGTGTGGAACAAGGCGCCGACTATTTGTCCGTGCCCCGCACCTCCCCCTCCAGTGACGGTGCCCGTTAATGTTCACGGGATTCCCGCGGGTCCATCTTCGGGTGCCCGGCGAGTTTCTTTTGGCGCTACAGAGGAGGATGCAATGTCTGTCGCTGCATCACAAGGTGGGCAAGATTCATCGAGTGAAGACTCGGCAGCGCTGCCGCCTTCGGGTGTGCAGTCGTTCGCCGAGCCTGATCCCGAGATGACGTCCATGCTTTCCCGGGCGGCTGGACGATTGGTTTTTGGGTGCCTCAATACCTTTCTTCCCGGATGTACATGATGATATCTCGAAGTCTTGGAAGACCCCCATGTCTTCCCGGGACCGCTCGCTGATCTCATCCGCCTTTCCTCCCCTCGATGGGGCAGCTGCCCTTGGGTACACTGGGCTCCCCCCGGTTGAACGCTCTGTTGCGATGCAACTGTGTCCTCACTGTGTCCAACTGTGCTTCTTCTCGTGGCGAGCCTAAGCACCCATCCAAAGCCTGTAGATTTTCGTCTATGTTAGTGGCGAAGTCTTACAGACCAGCGGGACAGGCGGCTGCTTCTCTGCATGCTATGGCCACTCTGCAGGTCTACCAGGTCCAGATGCTCAGAGACATGCATGAGGGTAGGCTCTTTGATGAGCTGCGCGCCGCAACCGACCTCGCTCTCCGGGCGACGAAGGTGACCGCACGCTCCCTGGGTTTGGTGATGTCCACAGCCGTGGTCCAGGAGAGACATCTCTGGCTGAACCTGGCTGACATGAAGGATGCCGAGCGGTCCCGGCTGCTTGACACCCCCATGTCCCAGACCGGCCTTTTCGGCGGTGCAGTCGAGGACTTTGCCCAACAGTTCTCGACAGCTCAGAAGCAGACAGAGGCTGCGCTGTCGGCCCGCTGCTGCCTCCACCCAGCCGGCCGGGCAGATGCCTCTGTTCGCCGCTGAGGGCGCCCTTACAGGATGCCGTTCAAGATGCTCACTGCCAAACGCATTTTCGAATGTGTGCGGCCCCAGGATTGGTTTGCAGCGATCGACCTGAAGGATGCCTACTTCCATGTCTCCATTCTCCCTCGACACAGACTGTTCCTACGGTTTGCTTTCGAGGGGCAGGCATACCAGTGCGCGGTTCTCCCTTTCGGGCTAGCCCTGTCTCCTCGCGTATTCACGAAGGTTCGTCGAGGCAGCCCTTGTTCCCCTTTGGGAACACGGGGTTCGCATCCTGAACTATCTCGACGACTGGCTGATACTAGCTCACTCTCGAGACCAGGTTTGCGAACACAGGGACCTAGTGCTCCGGCACTTAGCCCGTCTGGGCTTTCGGGTCAACTGGGAGAAGAGCAAACTTTGCCCCGTGCAGAGGATCTCTTTTCTCGGTATGGACATCGACTCGGTCGCCATGTCCGCGCAGCTTACGAGCGAGCGCGCGCAGTCACTGCTGAATTGTCTGAGACAATTCGAGGGCAAGAGTGCGGTTTCACTGAAACTATTTCAGAGGCTCCTGGGGCATATGGAATCTGCAGTCGCGGCAACGCCGCTCGGATTGCTTCATATGAGACCGCTTCAGCTTTGGCTTCGCGACCAAGTCCCGAGGTGGGCATGGCAACACGGCACCCTCCGAGTTCCAGTTACTCCGACCTGCCATCAGACCTTCTCCCCGTGGTCGAACCTCAGTTTGCTACGGGCTGGAGTGCCCCTGGAACGAGCTTCCCGGCATGTTGTTGTCTCAACAGATGCCTCGACCACGGGTTGGGGTGCCATGTGCAATGGACGTGCTGCCGCGGGCTCCTGGACAGGACCCCAGCGCCTATGGCATCTCAATTGCCTCGAGTTGCTGGCAGTACGTCTTGCTCTGCACCGCTTCCGGGCGTTGCACAAGGGACAACACGTACTAGTCCGATCAGACAATACTGCCACTGTAGCGTACATCAACCATCAAGGTGGTCTACGCTCCCGCCGTATGTCGCAAGTCGCCCGCCACCTCCTCATATGGAGTCAGAAGCATCTGAGGTTGCTTCGAGCCATTTATATTCCCGGAGCCCTGAAATGTGCAGCTCGACGAGCTCTCACGGCTTCAGCCCCTCCCCGAAGAATGGCGACTCCATCCCCAGTCGGTTCAGCTGATTTGGGACCAGTTCGGGGATGCACAGATAGATCTGTTTGCCTCTCACGACTCGACCCATTGTGACCTGTATTATTCCCTGACCGAGGGCATGCTCAGCACGGATGCACTGGCGCACAGCTGGCCGCGGGGCTCCAAGTATGCGTTTCCCCCAGTGAGCCTCAGTGCAGCTACAGACTCTGCGCAAGGTCAGGGAGGATGAGGAGCAGGTCATTCTGGCCACGCCGCACTGGCCCACCCGGACCTGGTTCTCCAAACTTGTACTCCTCGCGACAGCACCTCCCTGGCCAATTCCTCTGAGGAAGGACCTTCTTTCTCAGGGACGGGGCACCCTATGGCACCCTCGTCCTGATCTTTGGAACCTCCACGTGTGGCTCCTGGACGGGACGAGGCAGGTTTGAGTACCCTAGCACCAGCGGTGGTGGCTACCATCACTTCCGCTAGAGCGTCGTACACGAGACACGCCTACGCGTTGAAGTGGAACCCCGGAGATGTTCGATCGGTGTTGTGCTTTCCTTCCTTCAAGATGGGTTGTAGCAAAGGCTGTCTCCCTCCACCCTCAAAGTATACGTTGCCACTATTGCCGCACACCATGCACTGGCACTGGCCTCCATCAAGAGGGTAGGGGACCTGCACACATTCTCCGTTGACGAAGCGTGCCTGGAATTCGGGCCGGCTTACTCTCACGTGTTGGGGAATGTAAGGTTTGAATATAGGTAGGTGAATGCTCATCCACTACGGGGCTCCGGTAAGAAGCGTGACAGGAGACAGGGAACCGTTAAACTCTTTATAGGTTTGAATGTTCACACGCAATGACATCATCCAGCTGTACTGAGTTTTCTAATATGTACAAGGTATTGAATGTGGTTTTTCTAGAATAAACAGAATACAAAGTTACATCAGTGTATGTCTAATAACTTTAAGTTACACAAACATAAACAGAAACTCACTACTGACACGTTATTTTTATATATAAACCAATGTCACATAGGATTACAGCTGCAACCATATACACGTGAATCACTGTATATAACTCTTACATTATGATGTTGTGCACAATGTAAAGTTCGGTTGGACTAGCTAAATATTTGAATACAACAATGTAACAAACATACATCACTTATAACTGTGTATGAATAAATAAACTTACATTCAATCACGCACATTAACACCTGAGGAAATGGCGGAGCAAACGGCTGCTGAAAGTGAAAGTAAACACAATAGAGGAATAACGGAAACTAACGTTACCCAGCAGCGTGCACACTGCACAGTAAAACGTTTCATAATAAAAGTCCTTCTCGTATACTCTTATATAGAGGGAATTTAGAACACTCACATGATCCTGAGACCCCGGCCTGGATATGTGCCCAAGGTTCCCACCACTGCCTTCCGGGAACAGGTGGTGAACCTGCAAGCGCTGCCCCTGGAGGAGGAAGACCCAGCCTTGGCACTGCTCTGTCCAGTACGCATCCTCCGCACCTATGTAGACAGAACGCAGTGTTTCAGAACCTCAGACCAGCTCTTTGTCTGGTGGGAAGCTGAAGGGAAAGGCTCTCTCCAAGCAAAGGCTGTCTCACTGGATAGTGGACGCCATTGCTTTGGCATACCAGCAGCTAGGTCGACCGTGCCCCCTTGGTGTGACTGCCCACTCCACCCGGAGTGTGGCGTCGTCTTGGGCTCTAGCGCATGGCGCCTCGCTAACAGACATCTGCAGAGCTGCAGGCTGGGCGACACCCAACACATTCGCCAGATTCTACAATCTCAGAGTGGAGCCTGTGTCCTCTCATGTACTCGCTTCAACCAGCTGGTACTGGACCCGCTCAGGTGTCTTCGCTTGCTCGCCATTCCACTCCATGGACTGGATACGTGCGATATTTTCCTCAGGTGAGCTTCCTCCTCAAGCCCTGAGTTTCTCCAGCACTGCTGACGTCGACGCCAGTGTCTATTGCCTGTACGTTGGCTAGGTGCATCCGTGTGCATGGTCCCCCCTCTGGGCGACCCCCACATGTGTATTTCCACTGTAAGCCTCTCTGAGCATGTGTCTTTCCCTCGGCAAGCCACCTTGCCACCCCTGGGGGTTGAAATATTCCACCTGCGGCTGGACACCCCAGTGTTCTCCATATGCATCCTTCTGGGTCATATGTGTATTCTCTAAGTCAGTGTCAGTGAAGACATTTACAATGTTACAAAAGATTTGGATTTCAATTAAATCCTGTTCTTTTGAACTTTCTATTAATCAAAAAATCCTTAAAAATTGTATCACGGTTTCCATAAAAATATTAAGCAGTACAACCATTTTAAACATTGATAATAATAAGGAAAGTTTATTGAGCAAAAAAAAAAAAAAAAAACATATTAAACTGATTTCTGAATGATCATGTGACACTGAAGACTGTGTAATGGCTGCTGAAAATTCAGTTTAGGAATAAATTGCATTTTAAAATATATTAAAGGTGCAATGTGTAAAATTTTTGAGTATCTATTAACAGAAATGCAATATGACATCCATAACTATGTTTTCAGTGGTGTATAAAGAACGTGTGTGTGTGTGTGTGTGTGCAGTTTATGCATCTATACTGCGGGCACCCCCTTCTATGAAGGTTGACATATTGTGACGTCATGTTTCTACCGTAGCCGACAGCGAACAAACAGCGCTACAGAGCGCGTTTCGTCACTACCTTGAAAGAGAAGCAGCAGAAAGCTAGAAGCTAGCCATAAACACCGTGAGTAGTGACTTTTCCCTTGTCAGTGGTGTAAAATATGTAGCTGGATTGTTTCATGTAACTTAGTTCTTCTCCCTCTGTGTTATGGCTTTGCTATGTGGGGATAAATGTGCTGGTTACGTTCGTGAGACAGCTGATTAGTACTCTTGTCCTTAACCGTAAAACAGTATGTTACAGGAATCACCAACCCGTCGATCGCGGTCGACAAGCCGATCTTGGAAGCATTTTAAGTCGATCGCGAAGAATTTTCAAAATCAGAGAAAAAAAAGCCTATTGTGTGTAGTAAATGGTGTCTAGGGGATGCAGTGGCGCGCTCGCAGTTACAATCATGTCATTTTTGCCGCGCGCACCTTTGGGCTCATGCGGACGCGTCGAGTTTAAACAAGGCTTTACGCTTTAACCAGCTCAGCCACAGAAAAAATATATAGTTGCATAGTTTCATGTGGTTCTTCTCCCTCGCTGTATTATGGGTTTGCAATATGGGGAGAAATGTGCTGGTTACGTTTGTGAGACAATCAGCTGATTACTATTATTATATTATATATTAAGACCCTTGATCCTCACCTGACTATGGCTTTGTAAACTTCATCCATGATGTGGTTTATAATGGACTGTGGTACAGAAACAGTGACAATGTTACACACTCTGGCTATTCTCTGCTGTCTCAGACGACGATATGTTTGTCCCGTTTTAGCCACCGTAGCTTCTTCGAAAGGGAGGGGTGAGCAGTGGGCTGAGCCCTTAGTGCAACTCGCAACCGAACCGCTAGATGCCGCTAAAAAATACACACTGCACCTTTAAAATAAAAAACGGTTATTTTAAATTGTAATGATATTTCACAATATTACTGTTTTTACTGTATTTGTGATCAAATAAATGCAGCATTGGTGAAGATTTATAGAAATATAAAACATCTTACTGACCACAAACTTTTGAACAGTAGTATTATTACTATATATTATATATTTACTAAATATTACTAAATATTATTATTACTATATATTATATATTTACAAATATTACTAAATATTATAATCTAAATATCATCAATTCATCATCAAAATATGATGACTTCAATCATCATGATTTATGACAAATCTGAATGCATACATTTACCTGATCTGTATGGACATATTCCATGTTATTTGTTTGTTTTTGTAATATTTTGGCATTGATACATTAACAGCCTGGAATCCTTCACTCCTGCCAAAGTACGAGTGCCACGGCAACGGTTTCATAACGACACAGTCATCAGTGAGATGTGGATGAGTTTGTGGGCGATGAACTCTTTGGCTGACTTTAAATAATGACATACAGCAGAGGTGTATTCTGACCTTCTCCTGTATCACTCTGTGAAGATGAATACACCTGTGCTGATTTATAATTCATATGAACATTAACATGATCTTGTCCAGAGATTTTATTAACTAAATAGAATTCAAGAAAATCAAAAAAAATGCGATTGAAATTATATTTATAATATATACTATGTATATATTTATTAATAATATAATACATGTTATTAACATATACTTGTCAAATTATTTTATTTGTAAAATGCATTTGTATAATCCACATAATGTTAAAAGTAGCCTACATATTAGTGTCTTGTATTTCTTGAGTAAATATAATATAATATAATATAATATAATATAATATAATATAATATAATATAATATAATATAATATAATATAATATAATATAATATAATATAATATAAGACTACTAGTCACACTTTAGACTAGGGTCCAATTCTTACTATTAACTAACTATTCACTACTGTATGACTTTTGCCTCAATAAACTCATATTTATTGCTTTTTAATAGTTAGTAAGGTAGTTGTTAAGTTTAGGTATTGGGTAGGATTAGGGATGTAATATATGGTCACGCAGAATAAGGCATTAATATGTGCTTTATACGTAATAAACAGCCAATAGTAATATGCATGCTAATAAGCGACTAGTTAATATTGAGAATTGGACCCTAAATTAAGTGTTACCAATAATATAATATAATATAATATAATATAATATAATGTAATGTAATGTAATGAAATGTAATATATCAATCAAATCAAATATTTTCAAATAATGTTAAATGCACACCTAGTGACTTTTATTTCTGGATGAAAGCTATAAACAAATCTCCAGATTCCAGGGGAAGGTTTTGTCAGTGTAATGTGTATCTGGTGCACTTCACTTTTGTGTGAATGACCAGGTCGCTCCTCGGCTCTCTTGAGCTCCAGTAGTCCGTCACAGGTTAGGTTAAGCCTTAGGCAGCACTTAGCGTGCTTGTATTCATGTCTGATATTCTAGTGCTTCAAAGCAACAGCAGAGTCGTGATCTAAGCGATCTGATTCAGAAAAAGGGCTCGAGCACATATGCCTCATATTGCTAGACTCAAAAATGTTTACCGAACAGTTTAGCTAGCAAAAATTCTCTTAATCGTATGCAATCATCATAGCCATTGCTTGGATATTGGGTAAATGTTTTTGCCAACGTTCGAGGAGCGTGTGTGCACTTTGGGATCCCTCCCACAACGTTGGCTCCTCAAGAGCAGTCAAACGCCCACCACAGACCTATCTCTTTATCGCTCTCTCTCCTTCATGCTAGCACTGACTTATGCACAGGAACAATCAACAACTTGATAAATATAGTTATTTCAAAGGCAAAGCTTCTAGCCTGTTTAAAGAGTAGGTTCATTCGGTCTACTGCAAATTAGCTCTGTTGCAGCCATGCACATTATCCATTTTACAACCCCGCTCTGCAACTACAGGCTCTGTAAGCTGCCAATAAAACAGTGGAAAGAGCCACTGAGTCACCAACTCTTCAGCGAGCATACAAACGCACATGACTCGTCATTACCCAGCCAATATGGCATGACATCGCAGTGTTCATACAGCCCTCCAAAGTGTGCTGAATAAATGTATCCACAGTTGTTCAGCTGAGAGAATAAACAACTCTTTAGAAGAACTCCTTGACCGTATTTAAAATCATGGATTGAAAACAATATTGTTATTATTTCATTATATATAAGAAATCATCTGTTGTATCATTGGAGCTTTCACCAAATGTTTTATATATATTCTCCTGTAGCTCAAACAGTAAAACATGGAAACATAAAACATATCATTTCACATGTTTGACATTAAAGGTGCATTGCGCAAGTCTCTGAGTTTTTGCAGAACTATGTCCCCTCTGGCGACAAGCGAAACTGCAACCAGAGGTGTGCACGCTCATGGACCACACGCACACGCACGCTTGCACGAGCTGTTCATAACCAAAGGAGCATCAGCCGCACAAATCTTTTGTTTACAGTCATAATGTCTTCAGAGGTAATGAAGTTATAAATCTGCAAGTCATTTTAAATATATGAAAGGAAAGGCATTTGAGTAAATTACACACTTGTGTGAGGGGAAAACGGAGTAGAAAACTTCGGTTTTTGTTTCCATCTATCTCCATGTTGAACTGTTTTATGTGTTTACTGTATCCACTTATGATTGTGTAACAGGTACATAAAGTGTACTGTTGAATGTATGTATAGTTTATAAGAATTCACACAAAATTGTTCGTTTACATGTCCTGATATGAGTGCCTAAGTGGAATGAGTACCTTCCCCTTTAATTAATGTGATGTCATGAGTCAATATAATTTCCTGTTCTATCCCCTCCTCTTCCTCTTTGCATTGGTGATGCAGTGAGAGGTGAGGTTATTTTGGGCTCCCGATAATCATCTTTAATCCTAATTTTAATTGTTGCTTTTATGTCTATATTTTCACTCTAATTCATGTGTATAATATTATTTTACCTATCTGTGTGGCGATTTTTGTAATTTCATCACGATTAAGCGATATTTTTGCTTATGGGCCTAAATGTGAAATGAGAGCACACGTGATAAGTGTACATCACATTTGTTTTATAGTGTTAACGAGGGCGACTCTCACTAAGAGGCTGATTACATTTTGTTTGTATATCAGGTACGTTTTCTGTTATATGCATTTTATTGTGATTTATTCCTCTTTGCATTGGTGATGCAGTGAGAGTGTTAACGAGGGCGACTCTCACTAAGAGGCTGATTACATTTTGTTTGTATATCAGGCATTAAAGATTTGTGAAGCTGCCGAATGCTGTCCTGTTATTAAGTCAACAAAAACACAACGCAGACAAGAGACCAGTTACAATTGTATTATTATGGAAACACGTTCATGAACAATATAAGTTATTACTTTGTAAAAGCTCAAAATAACAATCATACCACCATACACAGTTGGTCAACAAAGTACACTTAAATGTCTCAAGGTAATAAACAATCAAATGGCACTATGACGTTACCGTAAAAGCCAAACAGGCTAATCCGCCGAAGATTTGCAGGGGTTTAGCCTGTTTTATTGATCTGCTAAGTAGCATATTCCAATAGCAATACATCCTAATTAGGCAGTAATTTGCTCAAAATTTGTGTCTAATTATCTAACTTATATATCAGCATTTTATATAACACTCAATAATCTTGTTTTACTCGAATAGCGAATCACTAAACTACATGTAGTGCTGATTTATGTAGTAGATATTTTGACAGGGACAATACACACTGACGAACATTTATGTGAAATGTGTCAATACTTTTCAACTGCTGTCTGTCACGGTTTCAATGTTGTTTAGTTCTGTTTTGAGATCTTGTTTCCCCCGTCTTTTGTGATTTTTGGTTCAGTCCTGTTAGTTTTCCCGCTATGTCTGATTAGAAATTCCCTTCACCTGTGTTCTGTTAATCATCCCATTAGTCCCTGTTCATTTAAGCCCTGTGTTTTCCCTCAGTGTTTGTTGGTCGTCGTCCGTGCATGGTTGTGTGTTTTGAAGTCCTGGAGTTCCTTTCCCTTTGTTCTTGTATGTTTATGGAAGTAAAGTTTGTAAATAAATACCTATATCGTAGATTCCGTGTCCTCGTCTTCAGCAGCCTACAGCAACCTGACAGAACGACCAACCCTTACAAAAAGAAGAAAGGAAACCGAAGATGACCGAGCGGGAGAGAGGACATCCATTTGCGGGGACCCGGTTGGCCATATTTCGCGGGACCCGTGGAGGCCGCAGTAGAGGAGGTGGTCGAGTAGAAGCCCGACACCAATCTACATTCTGGCCTCTTCTCAACCCTGGGTTGGTGATGTCCAGTCCAGGGCTTCATCCGCCACCGTTCCCGTCTAGCCCAGAGCCCTCGCCGCTGGTCCGACCCAGCCCAGAGCTTCCCTGCACAGTTAAGGTTAATTACGAGTTTGATGACTTCACCGATCTTCCTCCTCTCATCGGTCCCGAAGTGCCAGAGTTTCCTTCGCCGCTGGTTCCGTCCAGCCCAGCCAAGCCCGCACCGCTGGTTCCGTCCAGCCCAGCCAAGCCCGCACCGCTGGTTCCGTCCAGCCCAGTCAAGCCCTCACCGCTGGTTCCGTCCAGCCCAGCCAAGCCCGCACCGCTGGTTCCGTCCAGCCCAGCCAAGCCCTCATCGCTGGTTCCGTCCAGCCCAGCCAAGCCTGCACCGCTGGTTCCGTCCAGCCAATCCGAGCCCGTCGCCTGCCCGCCAGAGCCTGAGCCCGTCGCCTGCCCGCCAGAGCCTGAGCCCGTCGCCTGCCCGCCAGAGCCTGAGCCCGTCGCCTGCCCGCCAGAGCCTGAGCCCGTCGCCTGCCCGCCAGAGCCTGAGCCCGTCGCCTGCCCGCCAGAGCCTGAGCCCGTTGCCTGCCCGCCAGAGCCTGAGCCCGTCACCTGCCCGCCAGAGCCAGAGCCCGCTGATCCTGCGCCAGAGCCCGCTGATCCTGCGCCAGAGCCCGCTGATCCTGCGCCAGAGCCCGCTGATCCTGCGCCAGAGCCCGCTGATCCTGCGCCAGAGCCCGCTGATCCTGCGCTAGAGCCCACTGATCCTGCGCCAGTCCTGTCCAGCCCAGAGTTTCCTTTGCCACTGGTCCTGCTTAGTTCAAAGTCCTCGTCACCGCTGGTCCTGCCCAGCCCAAGACTCTCGTTGCTGCCGGATCCCCCCTGTCTTGTCAATTTTCCCATTAAAATTTTGGGGGGGCGCCCACCCGAAGGGTCTTCACCACCGTGGCCGCCTGAGGGGTCTTCACCACCGTGGCCGCCTGAAGGGTCTTCACCACCGTTGCCGCCTGAAGGGTCTTCACCACCGTGGCCGTCCGAAGGGTCATCACCGCCCTGGACGTCCGAGGGTCCGACAGCTCCGCCCTGGACGCCCGAGGGTCCGACAGCTCCACCCTGGACGCCCGAGGGTTCGTCTGCTCAACCCTGGCCACGCCCAAGTCCTGCTCCGCCCTGGCCACGCCCACGTCCAGCTCCGCCGTGGCCACGCCCACATCCAGCTCCGCCCTGGATGCCCGAGGGTCCGACAGCTCCGCCCTGGACGCCCGAGGGTCCGACAGCTCCGCCGTGGCCACGCCCACAGCCTGCACCGCCGTGGCCACGCCCACAGCCTGCACCGCCCTGGCCACGACCACAGCCCGCTCCGCCATGGCCACGTCCACAGCCGGTTCCACCCCGGTTCCCCAAGCTACCAGCTCCGCCCTGGAGGCTTCCCGTCCCTGCATCACCATGCCCTCGTCAGCCTCCAGGGCGCCCACCCTCCCACCCCTTTGGATGTTATACGGCGCGAGGTCGCGCCTTCGGAGGGGGGGGGGTACTGTCACGGTTTCAATGTTGTTTAGTTCTGTTTTGAGATCTTGTTTCCCCCGTCTTTTGTGATTTTTGGTTCAGTCCTGTTAGTTTTCCCGCTATGTCTGATTAGAAATTCCCTTCACCTGTGTTCTGTTAATCATCCCATTAGTCCCTGTTCATTTAAGCCCTGTGTTTTCCCTCAGTGTTTGTTGGTCGTCGTCCGTGTATGGTTGTGTGTTTTGAAGTCCTGGAGTTCCTTTCCCTTTGTTCTTGTATGTTTATGGAAGTAAAGTTTGTAAATAAATACCTATATCGTAGATTCCGTGTCCTCGTCTTCAGCAGCCTACAGCAACCTGACACTGTCCCTGGGCAAGGTCACAATAGTTCATACATTTAGAAGACAAAATTAACTACAAGCCGGTCTCTTAGAATCCATCTTCTACTTTTGTCGAAAGTTGACTGAAGTTTTGTCGCTCGAGTTGCCTTCGCTGATACGGAGAATGGCGGCGAATACACAAACCTGCCAGACATAGCCAGTTGAGCGTGACATACCTGCCAGACATAGCCAGTTGTACCTCTGCATTGCGCAACATTTCATGTTAAAAATACCCGTTTTTCTAACCCATACAGGCTTAAACAATTGCCTGATGGGCTGAATGAGCCCTGCGTGACGTCACGCCCAGTCTCAAATTCCGTCCCGAATCCCTCTTATTTATTTTACTGTACATGATTATAGAGGCAATCGCAGTGATCAGAGAAGGGCTCATTCAGCCCATCAGGCAATTGTTTAAGCATGTATGGGTTAGAAAAACGGGTATTTTTAACATGAAACGTTGCGCAATGCACCTTTAATAATCAGCAGCTGACTGACTATATTCTTATCTGTAATTTTTCAGTTCAAAGGTTTATGGATTTTAATGCAGTCTCATTCTCACCAAGGCTGCATTTATTTGATTAAAAACAGTAATATTGTAAAATAGCATTACAATTTAAAATAACTGTTTTCGAGTTTAATGTCATTTATATACAGTATAAGTGTAATTTACCCCTGTGATGGCACAGCTGAATTTTCAGCATGATTACTCCAGTCTTCATTACCGTCACATGATCCTTCAGAAGTCATTGTAATATGCTGATTTGCTGCTCAAGAAACATTTCTTATTATTATCAATGTTGTCAACAGTGGTGCTGCTTAACATTTTTGTGGAATTTGATATTCTTTGATAAACAGAAAGTTCAAAAGAACAGCATTTATTTGAAATTGAGATCTTTCGTAACATGTTTACTGTCACTTTAGATATTTAATGCATCCTTGCTGAATAAAGGTATTAATTTATAAGTATTAATACTAAAACATCCTACTGAACCCAAACTTTTTTTGTATGGTAGAGTACATAAATGTACATTATTTTTATTAAGCACTTTTTTGTTTTTCTTACACGAATGCAACCAGAGCAGACTAAGATGAAGTCTGTTCATAAACTGCAGATCTTTACTGTACAAAGAAAGAGAAAAGACACTCAGATATATACTGTAGAATGATAGACCTGAATACACAGTAATATTTACTTATTTAAAATATATAAAATAATGAAGAGTAGAATTGTAAATGAAAAAAATATGTATATAAAGAATAGAATGATAGAAAAATATGTTTAAAAACAGAACATACAGTAAGAGGTCAAAAGGACAATGTTAATTTCATAGTTTTCCCAAGGGGTCAAATGTGTCAGACAGATGTAAGATCCCGTGTAAGCAGATGGTTTCTGGATGCTTGTCCAGAATAAGCAGCAATGTGGATCTGATTTTTGCCAAAGATCTGGCTAGACAAGACTAACACATTTAACCTTACAATGACGCAAGTAAATATTTTTTGTATTAATACCTCTCTGTGGTGCTGAATAATTAGTTTGGCTTGGACTCATTTTTTCTCTGGTTCCAATATGGACCAGATGTGTTCTCCTTTTCCTCTGAATGTGTGTTGTTAAGAGCAGTGATTACTGAGGATCATGATCGATTGCTAGGATTTAGTAAGGTGCAGAAACTCTGTAAATGTTTCCTGGCAGTTGGTTAGTTCCTGGCTAGTTTCCTATAACTGGCTGCCATATCCTTGCTGGTTTCGGCCAGTTGTTTGTGTACAGTAAATGCCAAGAAATACGGCCTGCATTCACAGAGAATTATGGGACAATTACAATCTCTCCATGGAGAAAAAGTCACATACCAATAAATAGTATAAACCATTTTGCTAGTGTATGATGTATTGATGACAATAAAACATTTGGTAACACTTTACAATAAGTTAACCACTTTAGTTAACATGAATTAATAATGAACTGCACTTCTACATTTACTAATACATTATTAAAATCAAATGTTGTATTTGTTAACATTAGTTAATGCACGGTAAACTAACATGAACAAACAATGAACAGCTGGATTTTTATTAACCAACATTAACAAAGATTAATAAAATGTATTGCTCATTGTTAGTTCAGAGTTAATATACAACTAATGCTAACAAAGTAAACCTTATTGTAAAGTGTTAGCAAACATTTTATTTATAAAAATAGATGATGTAGGCAATCAGCTTTGTTTTATTTTTAAAATATTAACAAATACGCTTGTTTTTATACATTTTCAATGATATGTCAGGCTGAAACTTTCAGTTGAGGTCAAAGAGCTGCCAAGAACAACTTTCAGAGCCTTAGACGTCTAGACTTATCTTCAGGCTCACTTTCACTTGACTGAAGAAAGTAATCCTTGACTCAGACAGATTTGAATGAATTTAGTCAATTATCAGCATTAATTCGAGTGATACATTCTGCTGATAAGAGGTTTAGAGCTGAAACTCTAAACTCTGTTGATTGAATCTCAGGTTGAATCTTCACAGACTGATCTAAGCTCATCAAAATGGATGGACTCTCTCGCTTTCTATCATCCTTAATTCTTTCATTTCTGAAGTCTGGCTCTCTGGACCGCGTTGTCTCCCTAAACTGCTTCACTTTGCACAGAGGCCTGTTTTGGGTTTTGAAAGATGTGGAAATAACAGCACCAGGCTTTCCAAATCCAAAAGTTGTGTTTGAAAACAGCAGCCTGTTGTTTTGTTCACATAGTGGGCCCTTATGTCACCTGGCTGTAGGCTTGGAGGATACTGTGTGAGTTTTGGCTCTTTGGTACGCTGTGGTAGTCTGTCATGTGATGCCAAAAATAGATATAGCTTCACTCAGCGGACTGAAAAAAAAGAGGGCCGGTGCAAATCCCTCCAGAACTAGTGCTTTCTAGGAGAGGATGAAAGAGTCAGGGCAACCATGCAGGGCTCGAC
This sequence comes from Rhinichthys klamathensis goyatoka, assembly GCF_029890125.1. Taxonomy (NCBI): domain Eukaryota; kingdom Metazoa; phylum Chordata; class Actinopteri; order Cypriniformes; family Leuciscidae; genus Rhinichthys; species Rhinichthys klamathensis. Next base: position 861,477 of record NW_026606597.1, read on the forward strand.
TCCATTCAGCAGGAGGGTTTCCCTCATAGATTCATCAAATGTGCTCTTCTGTGGGTATGCATTTAATACTAATATAGCCTACATAATAATATAATATTATGTATATTAGTATGAAGAGATTGCTATTAAAACCATGTGACAAATGACAAGAAGAAAATGTCAAGAATGCATTTGGGCTGGTCTATGTTAATTGAAATGTCATCTTACATTTTGTCATCTCATGCAGAACATTTTAAGACAGGCAATTCCGCGTTTTTGTCACAGCATGTTCATTTGTCTGTATGAACAAAATATAAACTGGTTGTTAAGATCATTCTGTGATGGGAGGAATGTTTCTTGTAACGCTGTCTGTTCTTTGGCTCACTGTGTCGTAGAAAAGGTGTATAGATTTGTTAGTTAGTTACAAGTTTACTGAATAATCCACCACCAGTTTTAACGAATGGGAAAGAAGAAAGTATTGAATGTAATATTATTGTTGTGTTTTAAAAGTTGTTTATTTACCTTTATAGATTATTTTAACCCTCATGTGGTGTTCAAAACCCTATAACACCTGTGGTGTTCCCGGTCAAAAATGACCGGGCCATAAAAAAAACCTTATAAATCACTCATTATACCATATTTTCACCCAATCTTGGATTCAATCTTTTTGTCAACATGTTCTCTTTCAATTAGGACTGGTTTTATATTTTGATTTGCATCTGAATAATCATAGGCCTCATTTATTTGAGAGTAGGCATTTCATTTTTTGAGTAATTTTTTTAAAATTTTTGAATAATTTTGGAAATATTAAATAAAATCTGAAGAAAATTGGTATTGTTGATCACACTAGTCAACTTAACATTTTCACCAGGAATTTTGTTTTGAAACTTTTGTTTTGTAAAAAATATGGCACATAGTCACACTTGTGGTGTTCCCGGTCAAAAATGACCGGCCTATAAAAAATAGCTTATAAGTCACTCATTATACCATATTTTCACCCAATCTTTGATTCAATCTTTTTGTCAACTTGTTCTCTTTCAATTAGGACTGGTTTTATATTTCTGTTTGCATCTGATTAATCGTGGGCCTCATTTGTCTGAGAGTAGGCATCTCATTTTTTGAGTAAAAAACAAATAATTTATGAGTAAATTTGGAAATATGAAAAAAAAAAAAATGAAAAAAATGGCTACTGTTGATCACACTTGTCTACTCTAATGTTTCACCAGGAATTTTGTTTTGAAACTTTTGTTTTGTAAAAAATATGGCACATAGTCACACTTGTGGTGTTCCCGGTAAAAAATGACCGGCCTATAAAAAATAGCTTATAAGTCACTCATTATACCATATTTTCACCCAATCTTGGATTCAATCTTTTTGGCAACTTGTTCTCTTTCAATTAGGACTGGTTTTATATTTCTGTTTGCATCTGATTAATCGTGGGCCTCATTCATCTGAGAGTAGGCATGGTCAAAAATGGTCACAATGGCCGACCATTGAAAGTGAATGGGAGAGACTGAAAATAACAGAACAATTTAGTTTTCAGGAGCATGTTCATTATTTTCATGTACATATATGAGCATGTGTGCTTGCAAACATCGAGCCCTTGGACCTGTGCATGTATCGATACATTTATACACACGCTACCCAGACACACACATGTTAAAAAACACAAACTTTTAAAAATATTACACACATTCTTTTCCACAGAGAGAAATTTGATCCTACCCTAACCTGCATCTAATATACATTTATCCATCTGACATTACCACACACACACACACACACACACACACACACACACACACACACACACACACACAGGCCGTGATCAGATTTTTGACTCAGAAACTAGTGAGGAGGAGAAAATTCAGGATGCATCTTGCAGTGAAGATGTTTCTGAAGAGGAAGGCACCACTGAATCGGCTACGGAGCTTGAAACAACTGATGAGGAGCAGTCTTCCAGTGATGAGGGCCCAGCTGAGGTTACCGTTTCATTCTGGTCAAAAGATGGAACTTTCTCCTGGCCTTCATCCCCACCTATGAGGCAAGGCAGGTTTTCTTCTGAAGGCCTTCCTCTTCAGAAACATCTTCACTGCAAGATGCATCCTGCATGTCCTCCTCCTCACTAGTTTCTGAGTCAAAAATCTGATGAATAACATCATGTGCAGAGCTGAAGCCAGGTCACTGCAGTAACGGCCAGTTTGTGTGTGTGTGTGTGTGTGTGTGTGTGTGGTAATGTCAGATGGATAAATGTATATTAGATGCAGGTTAGGGTAGGATCAAATTTCTCTCTGTGGAAAAGAATGTGTGTAATACTCAAACAAGTTTGTGTGTTTTAACGTGTGTGTGTCTGGGTAGCGTGTGTATAAATGTATCGATACATGCACAGGTCCAAGGGCTCAATGTTTGCAAGCACACATGCTCATATGTGTACATGAAAATAATGAACATGCTCCTGAAAACTAAATTGTTCTGTTATTTTCAGTCTCTCCCATTCACTTTCAATGGTCGGCCATTGTGACCATTTTTGACCATGCCTACTCTCAGATAAATGAGGCCCACGATTAATCAGATGCAAACAGAAATATAAAACCAGTCCTAATTGAAAGAGAACAAGTTGACAAAAAGATTGAATCCAAGATTGGGTGAAAATATGGTATTATGAGTGATTTATAAGCTATTTTTTATAGGCCGGTCATTTTTGACCGGGAACACCACAAGTGTGACTATGTGCCATATTTTTTACAAAACAAAAGTTTTAAAACAAAATTCCTGGTGAAACATTAGAGTAGACTAGTGTGATTAACAGTAGCCATTTTTTTCATATTTTTTTTTCATATTTCCAAATTTACTCATAAATTATTTGTTTTTTACTCAAAAAATGAGATGCCTACTCTCAGACAAATGAGGCCCACGATTAATCAGATTCAAACAGAAATATAAAACCAGTCCTAATTGAAAGAGAACAAGTTGACAAAAAGATTGAATCCAAGATTGGGTGAAAATATGGTATAATGAGTGACTTATAAGCTATTTTTTATAGGCCGGTCATTTTTGACCGGGAACACCACAAGTGTGACTATGTGCCATATTTTTTCACAAAACAAAAGTTTCAAAACAAAATTCCTGGTGAAACATTAGAGTAGACTAGTGTGATAAACCGTAGCCATTTTTTTCATATTTTTTTTTCATATTTCCAAATATACTCATAAATTATTTGTTTTTTACTCAAAAAATGAGATGCCTACTCTCAGACAAATGAGGCCCACGATTAATCAGATTCAAACAGAAATATAAAACCAGTCCTAATTGAAAGAGAACAAGTTGACAAAAAGATTGAATCCAAGATTGGGTGAAAATATGGTATAATGAGTGACTTATAAGCTATTTTTTATAGGCCGGTCATTTTTGACCGGGAACACCACAAGTGTAACAAGGTAACAATACTCCCACAAAAAAATAAGAAAATTTTCAAAAAAACACTGAGATTTAGTTATACCGTTTGGGAACAAAGTCACTAAGTTTCAGTCCAAAGCGATAACATTAACTAGTATTTTCGGGAAAAAGAAAATCTTCTCCGGGTCAAATTGACCCGAACTAAAATGCGTTTTTTTTATTACGAGAATTTTGCAATGATTTTTAATTTGAATGTTTCACTCTTGGTCCCACAAACCTAGGTAGGTTAAAAAAGTAAAAATAAAATACAATTTAGCATCAGCTATTCATTGTTAAAGTATTTATCTACACACATGATATGAGGGACACAACAAGCTGTTTTTTTTTTTTTATTTTTTTTTATCACCCTTCAAATTCTAGTCTATTTTTGTACATTTGGTCTTCATTGTAAAAAAGGTAGTGGACATGTATAAATAATCTTTCTAAACAAGAACACCTGATCATCTGCAACAGGCAGTTTCGTTGTGGAGGTGATAATGGTTCATCTATATACAGTGGGTATAGAAAAGAATCACCCCCCTTTAAAATAATCCAATTTTGTTGCTTTGCAGCCTAAAATTAAGACAGACACAGTTTTTGTTTCATTCACCTGTATTTACTCAGTGCAACTTATAACATCCAAGTGAAAGATATAACACCAACATATCAGAAAAATTTCAAAAAATCAAAAAACATAATAACTGAGTTGGAAAAAGGATCACCCCCTTGTTTCAGTATTTTGTTGAACCACCTTTTGCTTTAATTACAGCCTTTAGTCTGTTGGGATATGTCTCTACTAACTTTGCACATCTAGACGTTGCAATATTTGACCACTCTTCTTTGCAGAACTGCTCAAGTTCAGTTAAATTTGATGGTGACCGTTTGTGGACTGCTGTCTTCAAGTCATTCCACAGATTTTCAATGGGGTTTAAGTCTGGGCTCTGACTAGGCCATGCAAGGACATTCACCTTTTTCTCCTTTAACCACTGTGTGGTCAGTTTTGCTGTGTGCTTTGGGTCATTGTCATGTTGGAAGGTAAATCTTCTTCCCATTGACAACTTTCTGGCAGAGAGCAGCAGATTTTCCTCAAGAATTTGACGGTATTTTGCCCCATCCATTTTTCCTTCTATCCTGACTTGTGCTCCAGTCCCTGCTGCAGAGAAACAACCCCATAACATGATATTACCACCTCCATGCTTTACTGTAGGAATGGTGTTATTTGGATGGTGAGCTGTATTGGATTTTCGCCAGACATATCGTTTGGCGTTGAGGCCAAATAATTCAATTTTAGTCTCATCTGACCATAACACCTTTTTCCACGTGGCCTTAGAATCTTCAAGGTGTGTTTTGGCAAAGCTCAGTCGTGACTGCATGTGGCCTTTCTTGAGGAGTGGCTTTTTTCTTGCAACCCTCCCATACAAGCCACATTTGTGGAGAATTTGTGATATTGTTGTCACATGCACACAATGACCACTCTTTGTCATGAATTCCTGCAACTCCTTCAGAGTTGCTGTAGGCCTCTTGGTAGCCTCTCTGACCAGTTTCCTCCTGGCTCTTTCATCCAGTTTGGAGCGACGTCCTGACCCAGGGAGGGTCTGTGTTGTACCAAATACCTTCCACTTCTTAATAATAGACTTCACTGTGCTTCTAGGCACTGATAACGCCTTTGAATTTTTTTTGTATCCATCTCCTGACTTGTGCCTGTCCACAACTTTATCCCGGAGATCTTTTGTCAATGCCTTGCCACCCATAGTTGATTGTTTTCTTCAGTTGCACTACCAAGGACTGAAATGCTTCAGGAAAAGCTTGTTTCATGCTGAGCTAATCAAAATGACCACAGCTGATCACATTTGAAAGTCAATTGGCTTTGTGTGCTATTGAGAAGGTGATTAACTACACCTGGTTGGGTTTACAAGTCATTTTTAGGAGGGGGGTGATTCTTTTTCCAACTCAGTGATTCTGTTTTTTAATTTGTAAAAAAAAAATTCTGACAAGTTGGTATTATATCTTTCACTTGGATGTTATAAGTTGTAAATACAGCTGAATAAAACAAAAATGATTTTTGTCCGTTTTCATTTCAGGCTGCAAAGCAACAAAATGTGATTATTTTAAAGGGGGGTGATTCTTTTCTATACCCACTGTAGACTGACAGATTTAAAAATACCTGCGTCCTTGTAGAAAAACTTGTACATTGTTCATCCTTCAAAAATGCTGTAGAGACTAGAGAAGCTGCAGAATTTTCCTATACGCTCACAAGTGCTTCTGTTCTCCTTTCAAAGACTGACACACCCCGGCTTAAACCAAACAAACAATTTGTAAAAGAACCGAGTCATCAGAAGCAAGTTGTCAAGGGTGTGGGGGGAAATAAAGACAATAAGAGAATGGATAAAGAGAAAGATTGGGGAACAAAGAAAAAAATTTCTACCAAAACAAGAAACTCCTGCTCTAGTCTGCGTCCATGCGTAAATCTTATGATTCTCTGAAAGTGCGCTGCATCACTGACTCATTTTCCGTACTCTGCATACAGATGATGTCATTGGTATATTTGGGAGGACAAACAGAGACCGTAAGTGTGTTTGACATAATGGGGTCTGACAGAGTTGGTCACAAACCAGTCTGCCCTCGTCTTCATCTGAATAGTGACAACCACAATCTGCCGAAACACAAGAGAAAATAAGGAAGACTGTGTCTTTATTCACCCATTGGTCACTATAGAGTGATGCTCCACAAACTATATTGGTCTTGACAAAGTTATTGAAGATGATTGAGCAAGACATGGCCACAACTTCACGAACACTAAATTCACTACTAGTTTTGTCTCAAAGCAAACTGAAAAAAGGATGTCAAAAGACTTTAATCCAATATCTTCACTTCCACTGGTGAGATTCTGTGGCCTTGGACGTTAGTAGCATTTAAATCGGAATCCTTTGAAATGAAAAGAAGGTCTGGCAATCAACCAACAAGAAATCGGGCAAATAAAGTATAGAAAGCCTGTCTGAAATCCCATGATGCATTTGCTTTAATTTTTTTTTTTTTTAGAATTAGATTAGAATGTTTAAATTAGAACGTTTTCCCAATTGTGTGGTTTTTTTTTTTTTGTGTGTGTGTGCTGTAGATCTGGATATCCTCAGCATCCATGAACATTTAAGAAGTAATGAATATGAGAGTGATCTATGGCCCTGTTAGAGCTGGGTGGAACAATCACATGGAGACGTTTCAGTCCGAGAGAATCCGTTTGCTGTGAGATGTCCTGGAGGTAGATGACGCAACAGTGCAGGGAGAAGGGTAGAGCTAGTCACGCGTTTGCCAGTCCACTGTTTTCATCAGGCATGCTCCCCTGCAACAGGACAGTGTGTGTCACCACTCACCACCACTGTCATAGCAGAACACTCACTCAGCACGAGCTAACACTCAAAACCATGCACAAACACAAAGAAGAGCAGGAAATTACAAACACAGTTGGTCGCGCAATATTCTCATTTACACAGAAGAACACACAGGCTTTTACTCAAACAGCAGAATAAGTCTGATTTAGTGGTTTTCATTACATTTTCCTTACTAAATAAATAAACTCATGTTTAACCGACATATTAGCAAATTAGACTTTCAAATGAGCGTCTGTTATGCTCTGCGCTTAGGAGGGGCTTCACAGATGTCTGACTGAGACACTGCCATGATGCAAACCCTTGCAAGTCGGCAAATCACCCTCCGTCTGCAACCTAAGATATCGTAATGAGAGTTATTGAGCAGAGATACGGCAGTCCAAAAAGTATCCTATATATATATATATATATATATATACACAGTGAGATAAGTCTTAAAACAAACATTGTGGAAGGCTGGAGGAATGATTGCACGCATTTAACTATTTTATATCGTCACATATTAAATCCCAGTGGCATGTTGTGGAATTCAGTGTAAATCGATATACATATACAAGACATTGTTCGACAGTTTGAAAGTTTTTTGTGTTTTTGAAAGAAATTTGAAAAATAAAATTAGCCTAAGGTAAAAAAAGATATATGTTATTCCGATTTCAAATAATAATTAATTTAAAAATGCTAAATATCATTTATTGTGACGTGATGGCAAAGTTGGATCTTCAGCATCATTACTTCAGTCTTCAGTATCACATGATCCTTCAGAAATCATTCTAATATGCTGATTTGGTGAAAACAGTTGTGCTGCACAATGTTTTTGTGGAAATTGTGATAGGCTACAATTTTTTTTTTTAGGATTCTTTGAATATAAAGTTGCAAATGTATTAACAGTTTAATTCTGACTGAATAATAAAAAATACATAAAAAAAAGAAAGTTTGTGTGTATTACACATAGGCTACATATACTGTATGCAGCAACATATATTTAATATATGAATTGTTGAAAAGGCTCAGTGAAGTTAATTCTTATTGGTGGGTTGTGAATTATTGACAGTCGTAACTTAGTCCCGCCCCCAGAGTTTGACGCAACTGGTTATGTTCCGCTTGAAAGCTGTGGAGGGTTCGCGTGTATGAGTGTGCGTAACTTTGAAAAAACCACACTTACAGACCAAATATCACATACATCTGTTCATGCACTGCATTGAGTATGTTGATGGCTTGAACCTACCATTAAAACCAAAACAGTGATTGGACTTTTGTGCATTCTTACCGATGCCCCGTGATGATCCCAATTAAGTCAGACCCAGTCAATACAGTCCAGAAAACTATTTAATATTGGTCCTTCGAGCCGGATTGCGGTGATTGCCACGGGATAAGATGTCCAAAGCCCATTCAGAGTCACAGTGTGAGCCTGATGTCCGCAGTAAACGTCTATCACGCCCTCCACGCCACTTGGAAGATTATGAGGTGGACTACAGTGGCTTCCAGCATACATACCCTCCTACTTTGAGGATGCAGACAGAGCCTTACCGCTGGGAGTCGGGAAATGAGGGTGCTGCCGGGATGACACCCTTCACTAGGTGGCATGTAACTAACCAAAGTGATGTTACTGAGGATACTGGAGAACAGTATGGAGACAGAGATGCTCAAACAGTGATTTGGCAGCTACGAGAAGAGAACAGACGTCTGCATAAAACCATTGAGGACATGACACACCGCTCTGAAAGGGATGAAACCAACGCATCACAGTGTCCTGAGCCTTTGCCTCGCACTCACTCATTAACAAAGGCAGCTAAGAAACATCCCCCTGTTCCCACTCCACGTCGGAGCAAGTCACCAGTAGCTCAAATGAGTACTCGGATTTCTAAAGAGATTGGAAAATCAGTTATGGAGGATGGAGAGGAAGTTTCTGCAGATGAGGAGCTAGACGGTGAAATTAATTTGTCAGGTGAACTTGCAGAGATGAGATTGCAGTCCACACCAAAGAACAGGCATGTGCAATATCAACCAAATTCGCCATGTACATCGCAACCTCAGCACAAAATAAGTGTACACGCTGCATATAGCCCAGGCTATGTACATGACCAAAGACACATCCCACCACAGCCACAAATACGTCATCCTTCCCCTGCAGCTGACTTCAGATTTAGAGAACAAAATGATTACCACCCAAGGCATCATTATCATCCAAGAGACTTTGTTCGGCCCCCTCATCCTCCCACAAGAGAGAGCATTTTCCGAGGTCCAAACCCTTCAATACCAGATTTCACAGTGGAGGATCCACGGCAGTTCGCTAGGCTCAAAATATCTCTTGACAATTTGCTGCCATACGATGCTACTGAACAGTTTAAATATCAAATTCTGATTGAGCATCTGAAATTCGAAGAGGCCCTTTTAATCGCTGATTCTTACAGCAACTCTCGTTATCCATACACCCATACAATGCAATCGCTGACTGAACATTATGGACAGCCGCATCAGTTGGCATTGCAGAAAATTGCTGACTTGATGGACGGGCCAAATATTCGCAGTGGAGACACTCAGGCCTTTCGTAAGTTTGCCCTCAGAGTTCGAGCATTGGTGGGTATGCTTGACCAGCTGGATGAGAAGGGAGCTGTTGAATTGCAGTGTGGCTCACATGTGGCAAGACTCATGTCTAAACTCCCTCATGATCTCAAGGCTAACTTCAAGAGGTATGTTCACCCCCTCAGAAACCCAATTCCAAACCTGCTTGACTTTTCACACTGGCTTGAGTTCGAGCTGCAGGTGCAGCCCACTGACTGTAAACTCAATACTAGTGAAATGAAGGGAAATGTTAGACAGCAGAAAGAAGCTCCGCGACAGCGTAAGCACACTTTTCAGACAGCAGCCATTTTGCATGTGGATCAGTCCACAAACCCTCCAGCTGCGAAACCATCAGAATTCCAAAACCCCGGCAATAATGTGCACTGTCATTACTGTGACAATAACCACCACTATCTTAACCAGTGTAATAACTTCACGCAGCTTACCAGTGAGCTCAAAACCAACTGGATTAAGTCAAATAAGAGATGTTGGCGGTGCGGACGGAAACATCAGGCAGCCCAATGCAAACTAAAAGCCACATGTAAAACTTGCAATGGCAAACATCTAACTGTCTTGCATGACATCAACAGCAAATCAACAGAGATGAAGCACTATCACGAAAGACCCCAAGAGAGTCAGATGCTATACCTGGATCGTCCAGCAGGTGGCAGCCAGGTCCTTCTGAAAATCTGTAAAGTGCTGTTGCATAATGGAAAAAATTTGATGATGGCTTATGCTATTTTGGACGATGGCTCTGAACGTACAATCCTGCTTCATGGTGCAGCACAGCAGCTTAAACTTAACGGACAGACTGAAACCCTCTCTTTGAGAACAGTTCGACATGACACCCAAGTCATACAAGGTACAAAAGTATCTTTCACTCTGTCCCCAGCATTTCAGCCAAGCAGAAGGTTCAAGATAACGGGTGCCTTTACAGCCGAGAACTTGGGCTTGGCCAAGCATTCACATCCAGTTTCCATTCTACAAGAAAAATACCAGCATCTCAAAGGACTGCCTCTTCATGCCTTTTCTCAGGTTCAACCATTGTTGCTTATAGGCTCTGATCATCACCATTTGATCATCCCCATGGAGCCAGTGTGCTTCGGCCCACCAGGCGGGCCAGCTGCTATACAAACCAGATTAGGCTGGACGCTGCAAGGGCCAGCTCATGTACTCCAGCACCAAATCCCCGAGCAACAATGCTTTTTCACATCTGTGACTTCCACCTCATCAGAGCTGTTGCAGCATGTTGAGAGACTCTGGCAGCTTGACATATTACCATACCGCAATGAGAAGGTGGTGACACGGTCACGCTGTGATCAGGAGGCCATCACTCTGCTTGAGACCAAGACTGCAAGGGTAAATGTAAATGGAGTGTTTCGTTATGCCACACCGCTTCTGCGAAAAAAGGACATGCCCCAATTGAAAGCGCCTAAAGAGTCTGTTCTTCCCCTCCTCAGAGCATTAGAAAGGCGTCTCAGTAAAAGTCCCGAACAGTCAAAGGCATATAACCAAGAAATTGAAAGGCTGGATCAATCTGGTTATGTTGTCAAGCTGGCTGATGAAGCAGTTGATCAAACCCCTGAATCATGGTACATACCTCACCACATGGTATACCATAATGAAAAGCACAGAGTAGTGTACAACTGTTCCTTTCAGTACCAAGGCCATAACCTCAATAAGTACCTCCTAGCTGGGCCTACCCTCACTTCCACTTTACTAGGAATGTTACTCCGTTTCAGAGAGCATGCTATTGCCATCACAAGCGATATCAAGGGCATGTTTCACCAGATTCGTCTTCTCCCAGAGGATAAACCACTCCTCAGATTTCTGTGGAGAAACATACAACGTGATACACCAGTCAGTGTCTATGAGTGGCAGGTTTTGCCTTTTGGGACTACATGCAGCCCATGCTGCGCAACATTTGCTGTCCAAAAACATGTCCAAGAGAACACAGATCCAGAAGAAGATACACGTGTGGCTGTAGAGAAACATTTCTATGTGGACAATTTCCTGCAGAGTGTAACTTCTACTGACAAAGCGACTGAACTGGTGAACAAGCTTCAAGCTCTTCTGGTATCTGGTGGGTTCGAGTTAAGGCAATGGGCTAGCAACATTCCTTCTGTCGTTGCACACCTTCCTGTAGAAGCCAGATCTGAGAAAAATGAGCTTTGGCTTACTGAAAAGCAATGGGACGTCTCTGAATCCACCTTGGGTCTACATTGGCTTTGCCAAGCAGACACTCTTGGTTACGAAGCTCGTCTGAAGGAACCACAAGTTCCCACAATGAGGTATGTCTATCAGGTCTTAGCTAGTCAGTACGACCCACTAGGCTATATTATCCCCTTCACAACTAGAGCCAAAGTACTGGTACAAAGACTGTGGGATAAAAAACGGGAGTGGGATGACCCATTGCTACCAAGTGACCTCTTGCAAGCCTGGCATGAATGGGAAGAAGAATTGCAGTACCTGAACAAGATTGCTATACCCCGATGCTACACTAGCACAGAACTGGATTCTAAAGTGTGCAAAAGAGACGTCCACATATTCTGTGATGCTTCAAATCATGCTTATGGGTCAGTGGCGTACCTTAGAACAGAGAGTCCTCAAGGCCAAGTCGAGGTTGCATTTATCACAGCAAGATCAAGGGTCGCACCAAAGCGGCAGTTATCTGTTCCCAAGCTAGAACTCTGTGCAGCACTCAGTGGAGCTCAATTGGCAAGACTTCTGGAAAAGGAACTCACCCTGAGCATTGAACAGGTGACATTGTGGAGTGACTCAAAGACAGTTTTAGCTTGGATCCAATCAGATTCATGCAGGTATAAAGTGTTTGTGGGCACAAGAATTGCAGAAATTCAGGAGCTGACTGCTTCTCAAGCATGGCATTATGTGAAGTCTGAAAACAATCCTGCAGATGACATTACCCATGGTAAAACACTTCACCAACTATCAGTGCCAAGTCACTGGAAACAAGGACCACAATTTTTGTGGCAAGACCCAAGTACCTGGTCTAATGACCCAGAGGAATTGGTTCCAGACAGCACAGATGAAGAAAAGAAAGTAACCTTCTGTAGTTTGACCACAGTAGATTTCTCTGACATAATGCAAGAATTCTCACCATACCGCAGTTTTGATCAACTGGTGGAACATGAAGCACAGGAACAGTTAAAACAAGCCAATGAGACAAGAGATTTATCCGCCCAAGACTACGTAGCTGCTGAGATCTCACTCTTGAAACAAGCCCAAGCTATGTGTTTCCCAGTTGAACTTGATACATTAATATGTGATAAATATTTGCCTTCTAACAGCAGATTAATCTCACTTGCACCAGAGATTGACCAGTCTACTGGACTCATAAGAGTTGGTGGCCGTTTGCGACGTAGTGAGCTGCTTAGGCCAGATACTGCCCACCCAATTGTCATGGATCCCAAACACCCACTCAGTCAACTCCTGATCCAACATTATGATGGAAAACTTCATCATCCTGGCCCAGAAAGAGTATTTGCTGAGTTACGCCGTAAATACTGGATCATTAGAGGGCGAGAAGCAGTACGGCGGCACCAACATCAGTGTCGTGAATGCAGAAAATGGCGTGGAAAGCCTGAAGTGCCAAAAATGGCTGATTTACCACCAGCCCGACTCCGTCTCTACCGCCCAGCTTTTTATTCAACAGGTTTTGATTGTTTTGGGCCTTTCACAATCAAAATAGGCCGGCGCAATGAAAAACGTTGGGGGATCATATTTAAATGTATGATGACCAGAGGAGTCTACATTGATTTACTTCCCAAAATTGATACAGATTCATTCCTCATGGCCCTACGCAGATTCATTGCACGCAGAGGAACTCCCCATGAACTCTATTCTGACCAGGGAACAAACTTCAAGGGAGGAGAAAGGGAACTATCAGATGCATTTGCAGCCATGCAACCCACTCTGCAAAGTCAGCTTGCAAAGCAGAAAATTCAGTTCAAATTCAATCCCCCTGGAGCTCCTCATTTTGGTGGATTGTGGGAGAGGGAGATCAGGTCTCTAAAATCTGCTCTCAATGTTACACTTGGAGCCCAACATGTTACTGAGGAAGTGCTAAGTACAGTGCTTACAGAGATCGAAGGCATGTTAAACTCCAAACCTCTGGGTTACGTGTCATCGGCCATAGCAGATGTTGACCCCATCACTCCAAACAGCCTGTTATTGGGGCGGCCAGACCCTGATTTACCCCAAATTGTATACCCTGAGTCCGAATTACTTAGCAGAAGACGCTGGAGACATAGCCAGGTCCTTGCCGACCATTTTTGGGCCCACTTCATCAAGAGATACTTGCCTGAACTGCAAACTCGTACAAAGTGGATGACTGAGACTGGCAAAGATCTAAAGACTGGGACAGTAGTGATGATAGTGGATCACCAATTGCCTCGAGCCCTCTGGCCAGTGGGTAAGGTCTCAGCCACAGTACCAGGGGCTGATGGGAAAATCAGAACTGCTGAAGTACAAGTGCAGGGTCGGAAATACATCCGACCAGTGAGTAAACTTGTCCGTTTGCCACCACTACCTGATGATAACAAAGACTCATAAGCCTTTTCTAAAGTAGAATTTACAACGTAAATTGGGGCGGCTGTTGAAAAGGCTCAGTGAAGTTAATTCTTATTGGTGGGTTGTGAATTATTGACAGTCGTAACTTAGTCCCACCCCCAGAGTTTGACGCAACTGGTTATGTTCCGCTTGAAAGCTGTGGAGGGTTCGCGTGTATGAGTGTGCGTAACTTTGAAAAAACCACACTTACAGACCAAATATCACATACATCTGTTCATGCACTGCATTGAGTATGTTGATGGCTTGAACCTACCATTAAAACCAAAACAGTGATTGGACTTTTGTGCATTCTTACCGATGCCCCGTGATGATCCCAATTAAGTCAGACCCAGTCAATACAGTCCAGAAAACTATTTAATATGAATGTTTTTTTAACATCACTTCTAAAATAACTACAATGTTCCTAGCTCATTTTCTCATGGGCGAGCCATTTTTTACAGTCTATGTGGGCGAGCCAAATTCTCAATGCAAAAAAAATGTTTTGGCTATATTATAATTAATAGTCATCTTTTATTAACAGTCTTGGAATCCTAGGTAAACATCACAAATATATTGATGGTGGCTGGGACAGAGGGGTCCCTATCATTTATTTGCTACCAGATCACTCACATCAAAGCATCATTTCAAGTCGATTCGGACGCGAACAAAAGTGATTGGGTGAGTTGTTTACTTAGTCCGTCCTTTTTCATCAGTTCCTCTGATTCAAGCTGATTTGTGGACCTGCTGGAAGCATGAGAGGTGGGCAATCAGCCAATCATCGTAATAATGAGAATATGCTGTCATTATCACACTGATCACACCACTGTTGTGATTTAAACATGATTTGAGCTTACGTTTTAAATATATTTATTATATTTATTTACTCTCATTTATTTTCTACTTTTTGGAAGTGCTCCTGTCTCCCTTGCCATCCTTTAACTTTGTGTATGTACACGAAATTCTAGGTTGTTTCAACCCATGTTCAGGTCAAATATGGACAAACCATACCGTTGGTTTACATTGTTAAATTACATTTTTAAACCCAATGGTTGGGTTTGTCCGTAATTGACCCAAACATGGGTTGAAACAACCCAGCAATTTTTATAGTGTAGAAGCTTGCCTGTTTATAGAAAACAGTATGGTACTTGAGACTGATGCATTCATAAAATTACATTGCTTTTGTTCAAAACAACCCTCAAATGCCTGGGAGAGGTGCTGTGTGTTTGTCAGGGGAGCAACTGAGCCTCTGATTGTGGTAGCATTGTGCATCTGGCCTCCACTTTACATCAGATATGTGTGACATCTCCTCAAAGGCTTCAGGCTCTGAAATCCCCCACCTTAGTGCATTAGACCAAGTAAGACTGAGTGCCGTGATTCAAAAATCACCATGTTTCTGTGCAGAATTAGGCTATAGTCATTCACGTGAGCCAAAGGTCAGCGGGAACCGCTTCAATATCTGAGCAGGTCAGATAATTGCAAACAAATCCTAAAACACAATTTTATAGACTAGTGGATAAAATCATGACAATAAAATTGACATGATTTAAAAATGTATTTTCTACCCGGCATCCCTCAGCCCGAAGCTAAAAAACAGGAGCAACTCCCTCGCTATCTTTCTATCCGTCATACACACTTATATAACTCTAATAAAAGACACAGCTTGCGATGAGGATTTGATTTAGTGTGTCTTTGGAGTATTCCGAGCCATGTTGCAGCCCGTGGCCCAAGAGGAGAGGGAAGGAGAGGGGAGGGGGTGAGGAATGGAGACTGGACACACTCATGTGGAAAGGAGGATCTGGCCTGGAGGTGCTCAGCCGACCCTCATAGCCCCATCTCGATGTGGTTATGTGTGTGTGGCCATGTCAAGGAGGGGGGTGTCTGTGGGAATGAGATTCAGAATGCAAAATATGTGGGAGAAGTTAACCATGCATAACCATGTATGAATGTGTGGCTGAGCAAAATGTCATGTTTCTACGCCTAACTAGACATGCATGTCGCGTGAACATGGATGGGTTTGTGTGTTCATTTAAGCGCTCATGTGATATAATATGTGAAACATAATTACGTTTGTGTGACATGTTTAATTGTACGCCTCCCTTCCAGAATGCAGAGGATGGACACGGATCCGTCCCAGGGTGACAAACACATGCCGATGTAAAAGTGTTTCAACACACACACCTTGCATGACAGCTCTTCGTTATGACAAATGGAAGCAGACGTGTACTGCCCCGCTGGCCCTCCTGTCACATCCCGCTGCAATGACACACAGCAAAGAGGGAGACAGCTCGGATTTATTCGAATATAATAATGTAAAAAGAAACAAACAACAACACATACTTAGCATTCATAATCTAAAAGACGTCAGCAGAGAACAAATATACACTGCAGCACTTTAATCTACCTCATATTTCTGTAAAGAGCTGTATTCACTTGAGCCGCAGAGCTGTGAAAGTGCCCTGATGATCAGGTGGTTGGGAATAAGGGACCGGCCAGTCAGTATATTTGGCTGGGTATCTCCTCTGCAGTGCACCCTTACTTTGACTTTGGAGCTTCTGTCTCTGTTGCATTGTTAAATTTGGTTTGCTGCAATTTTTTTGGGTGACTACTTGATATATGCTGTCCTTTCCATGAGCATTTGTCCATGAATAATCAATCAGGTGCTTGGTTTATAGCCAGTAAAGTGTCCCTACAGGTACTAGAGTGTCTGCAAAGAGGAAAAAAATAAAAGAGTTTCCTAAAAAAATGCCTCAAGTGATTCCATGAAGGCAATGGACTCTCGTGCTTACAAAACTCTGCTTGTTAATGTAGCCAGACTCGAGTTGAATCAGGGACCGGTGCCTGTTCTAGTGAAACTCTCCATCAAGTCATGTTTGATAATCCATGACCAATCTCATTTCGCTACAGATCTATTATTGTGCCTGAATTCATTCATGCAAGCACAACGTTTGGAGATTAATGCAAATTGTAGTTATATAATTTACTTACATAATGACACAAAGTTAAGACAGACAGTATTTTATAATAACTCAGTAAAAATATCGGTGACATTTTACAATAAGGTCCTTTTAGTTAATATATTAACTAAAACGGTAACAGTTTAATTTAGGGTCCAATTTCACTATTAACCAGTTGCTAATTAGCATGCATTTACTGGGATATTGACTATTTTTAGTACTTATAAAGCACATATTAAAGCCTCATTCTGCATGACCATATTCATCCCTTAATCCCACCCAATAATACCTAAACTTAACAACTATCTTAATAACTATTAATAAGCAGTAATTAGGATATTATTGATGCAAAAGTTGTAGTTAATAGTGAGAATTGGACCCTAAAGTGTGACCACTAAAAATACTAACAGTGAGCAATTCATTAGTCTCTATCAATATTTGTTAATGTTGGATAATAAAATTACAACTATTAGTAATGGTTGAAATGAACATGAACTAAGATTAACAATACTTCTTTTTTGTTTTCATTGTTAGTTCATGTTAACTATAAGGAACTTTATTGTAAAGTGTTACCAAAATATTTTCCTCCAGATTCAAGCAGCGTGCAGCTCGTCTCCCTTCATTCCACTTCCTTCCTTCCTTCCCTCCCTCCTTCATATTGAACATCTCATTTATTTTACAGCCTCAGTTTTTTTCCAGCAGGGACAGCGGCTCGACAGCCCAAGATGCATTTGCATGTAGCATTTGAAAACCCAATACACATTTAATAGAACATAAAGTCCTATCAGGCTTAAACTTGCTCAATTATGATACACACTGCAGCATTCAAACCAGTGTTCTGCCTATCACAGCGGATGAATACTGAAGGCTGAGCCAGAGGATAAAAGTGTGTCTCGAACATGAGTTAAGAGTCATCAATGTTTCAGTAAGGTTGCGTTGTGCTGTGTTTTACATCCTATTGCAATGGATGCCTAAATCAGTGGCTGGGAGAAACAGCTGAGAGATACAGCTGGAATGAAGAGGAAAAAGTTGCACTAGGGCCCAGCTAACCTTAAAACAACCACCTACTGCGAGGAACTCCACAGTGTCCGAGTGAATTAGAGCGGCCCTGTGGGATTGCATGGCTGATATGAGTGAATGGCAGAGTGAAGAGCAGTAATGGATTAACGGACACTCATTTCATGACATCAGGACAAACCCACCTGTTTGCTCAATGTGAGATCATGGTGTGACATTCCATTGGACCTAGTAAGACAATGACAAGGAGTTCAGTGTTGATTTCATGCAAACTCATATTATACATCAAACAAATTACATACTGTACATTATCCAATTTAATACACAAAGGCTAAAGGTATGCTAAGCTAGCATGCTGAGCAGTTAAAGAACAGAAAATATTTAATTTCACAATCTATAGTCTTGTTTATTTACCATTATATCACATCACACCAAAGTAAGATGACAAATCATGCCGTGAAGGTTTCATAATCAGGCACTTAATATAGCAAAGAGGTACCAGTTAACAAAAACATGTTCTAAGAATGTATTGCTAATGTTACCATTTAGCTATAAAAACGTTATCTCTGAACGTACAAAAGAGTTTAATTTTTTTTTCATGGTTATGCAATTGTTTAGGAAACATTCCATTTTCTCAATCTGCAAACATTTTGAGAATGTTATTTGACTGTTCTCTGAACATTCTGAAACAAGTTGAAACATTTAAAAAACGTGAGAGGAATGTCCAACTAAAATGTTTCAGAAAAAAAGTGTATAAACAATGAAGAAATTATGTTTTTGGGCTAATGTTTTGGGAACATTATTAAAGGTCCCATGACATGAAATTTTCACTTTCTGAGCTTTTTTAACATTAATATGAGTTAGCCTGTATATGGTCCCCCAGTGGCTAGAAATTTCAATTGGTGTAAACCGAGCTTTGGCTATCTTTCTCTGCCTTTGAGAAAATGAAAGCTCAGACGGGCTGATCTTGAATCTCCTCCGTATGACGTCATACGGAGGAAAGGTAACCTCCCCTTTCTCCAGTATAGAGCTGGTAAGTCCCGCCCATCCGTAAAACTCCAAGTGGACCTCTAGGTTGAAAAAGCGTCAATGCAAGTGAATGAGAGAAAATAATTATTTTCTGATCCCGTTTGAATTGTGCCATGAATGTGAACATAATGTTGTCTGTGAATTTTTTATATAATTTCTCATGTAACGAGTTTGACAGTATATTGTATGATTCTTTGGCTAGCAGTTGTGGAATAGACATAACGAGAAAGACTACTACTACACGTCGCATATGTGACGTCACCGCATAACACATTTTCCCTCCACAAATCACGGTGCGATAATCTAAGGAATTAGATCGAGATGCCTGTGTGTTTTGTACCCAAATGTCACCATTCAAACAAAGGCATGTTTAGCGGGATCCGTGTGCTAGTGGTGGTGACGTGTATCAAACGCGTCGAAAGCAGCGAAGAGTTGTAGTCCACAAAGTGCTCTCACACAAAGTCTAACCGTATGAAAATTCTACCCGCTAAATTGTAGCATTCTTTACACGAAAAATTATATAAATAAATTCACAGACAACATATGTTCACATTCATTGCAAAATTCAAACGGGATTAGAAAATAATTATTTTCTCTCATTCACTTGCATTGACGATTTTTCAACCTAGAGGTCCAGCGGGGTAAGCGGAAGGGGCGGGACTTACCAGTAGAGCTGGACTATTTTTCTAAAAAACATACTAATATTATAAGGGCAACCCAGGAAACATTATAAAAATATTAAAATAACCCCATGTCATGGGACCTTTAAAGACCAGATAACAATGTACAAATATTCTATTGATGTTATTGGATGAATGTTTGTTCATAACTTTGAGAGAACCTTTTCCAGAATGTTTTGAGAACATTGTTAGCTGGGTTTGACCCGTTTGTGCAGGGAGACTCAATTGTTGACGTCTGATACCAGTCGGGGTCAACCAAACAGAATCAAGTATTCCAGAGAGTTGCGTAATGGGCTTCCTAGTTGTACATTTCAATGCATTACTCACAAAAACCTCTAATATGCATAGCGTAGTATCTAGTAAAATTATATGGATAACCTAACGTGAATTAGGAAAGCGTTACATCCCAGAAGCTTTCCTCATCAACACAGGGGCTTAAAAATGATCCTTGCCACGGTGCATCTGTGTGAGATGTTTGACAGCGAGAGATAAAGCTTGCATAAGCAGGATGTGGTTAAGCTGAAGCCGTTCCCCAATGAGGCGGTGATCACCTTCAGCCGTTGAGAGAGGAAAGCCAGGGGGAGATGAAAACGGGCAACTCAGTGTGATTAGGTATGTGCTCTCTGTAAAAACAATCAAGATGGCAGATGTGCCACTGTGAATTACCTTGTAATGTTAGCAAATGCTAATCCCTCAGCACATTCGTGCCCTTTGCTCCCTTTATCAAATAATGTCTGCTGATATGAGCAGAGCGTGTTGTCAGAGATACCACAGACAAGGCCATGGGGAGAGGAACTGTGCTATTAGCAGCCTCTCGAGTGGATAGAAATCATACTAACTTTTTATTGTTATAGGGGTGACGTTAAAAATCAACTGGAACTAACTTTCCGTTTACAGGCTGTCTGACTGTATTTATTCTAAACTAAGTAAACACACTTGGCTCCATTGAACAAACAATCATAGTCTAATATGTTATATTGGTGTGGTTATGTATTGACCTTGGTGGAGACTTTCCTTTAAACTAATTTCAGCTCCGAATTATTTTAAGCATGTCACCATCCACTAGACAGGTATTTGTCTAACTGCTTATGAAGCATGTTTGACTAGTCGTTGAGTAAATGGTTAAAAAAATAAATAAAAAAAATTAATAGCCAAACAGATTGGCCTCTTACATGGCATAGTTGGAAAATCAGAATATGAGAAATTACAAATTTTAGAAAGTTTAATGGTCTTTAATGCGTTTGTTTTCTACTTTAGAGTAAGGTGACTAATTCTTTTCATATGGGTTATTTTCAGCGCTGTTATCTTTAACAAAAAGAAAAACTAAAATGATTCAAAATAATATTTGTTCATTTAAATAATGCTGAAATAAAATGACATGTAAATTTAAAAAACTGAAATGAAAATTAGAACTTAAAGGTATTGTAGGTAGAATTTTTTTTAAAAACTTTTTGCCAAATTTGTTTAAACTTTCTATATATATCAATGCATAATTAAAATGTAAGTACTCTGGAAAAGAGAGTATAAAAATCGAGTGTCTGTAGTCCTCTCAGGGCTGTAATAAACACAGCTACTTATCTCCATTCACTTCCACCCCCTCCATTCTGGGCTCCTTCCAAAACCACGCCCCCAAAACACATGAACGCGCGATGCCGACAGCTCACAGCTGGAGGACGCGCTTACTTGCGCCGAGCGGAGAGGAGCAGTGCATGTAGTGACATCATGTCAGACTCACATGTAATAAAATACCTAACTTTATCATTATGAATATAAACAACTAACATGGCTGTTAATACTCACTATCAAGCTAGCATATCGATACTGTTAAAGTTTAAAATATATTGAGTTTGATTCGTTAACGAGCTAGTAACATAAAGCAAAGCTAAAAACAGGTTGCATTGATACACGTTTTCCCATTACAATCAGTTACACTGTGATGAAGGTGAATTTTGTGTAAGATTCATAACATATACGCCGTGTTTTGCATGTAATTGTGTCTCTTACTAGTCTCTTACCCTCCTCGAGTCAAACGAGTGCGCGCATGTGGGCAGCGCATGTAGCAGCGGGGGTGTTGCCATGGTTGCGAGAGAGTGACAGTCGCCTAAGCCAATCCTTTGTTTCGTCCCGGAAGGAAATAATGAGCTGTGTTTAGTGCAGATTAAACGGTGTAGAGTCACTCGATTTTTATACTCTTTTTATCAGAGTACTTACATTTTAATTATGCATTGATATATATAGAAAGTTTAAACAAATTTGGGAAAAAGTTTTTTAGACCAAAAACGACCTACCCAACCTTTAAGTAAAATAAGTATAAAATGACTAAAAGTTAAATAAACTTGTATTAAAGCAAAATAAAATAAAAAACGAATTGAAATGACAAAAGCACATCATGAAACGACTAAAACTAAAATGAAAATATAAAAGCTAAATACAAAAATAGTACATAAACAATACTAAAATAACATTGATTATAATATTACATTTATATAGTGTTAGTGGGTTAAAGGTGGTGTGGAAGGTAAGGTGGAACTATATTTGGCGTGTGAGATTTTCTTCTGTGTGCCACAGCTGACTGAATTTGTAGCCGACAGACTGAGGGGGGTTTATTTTTAACAGTTTAATTTTCTTGACAAACTCAGTCTACGTTGTCTCTTCCAGGTCCAGATGGACAGCTCCACTGATACCCTTTGCTTATTCATTTCATGCCAGAAAGAATCAACATTCTGAACGCCAAAAGATTTTCCTTTTCTTTTAGCAATATTCTCTTTTCTATGGTTCGGGTCCAGCGTCACTCCCTCCAGTTTGTCCTTTATCTAGAATCTGCACTAGGAGAGATTTGTGGCTCAGCTGCTCAGTTGGTAGGCCTACTGTGCTCTGAATGACTTTTATGTGCTAATGACTCGGTTTAATGAAACCTTGTAAAATTCTGCACATGGTGAAGAAAGCATAATTTAAAGACTTGGAGATTTCTAGCTCACTAAATTGCAGCACTGACGGCTCTGCTTGGGCCTTTCTCCATACTTTCTTAATGATTCAAGCTTTCCAGTGTACGTGGCAAGTAGGGATGGTCATTTTTGTCAATTTTTCATTTCGTTTCTGGCACGGAGATAATAAAACCAAAAGACTTTAATTAAAACATGTATACGAAAATGAATGTTGACGAAATAAAAATGTCATAAAATATGTCTATCATAAAAACATGACTAGAAAAATAACACTGCTAGAACATCAATAATAACCAAACACATCCTATATGAGATTAATCAGATATAGCCAAAATAAAAGTAATATTACAACTTGCATTTGGAGAAAAGGACGCTAATGCGCACGTGAACTTGATGTTTGTCTGAATGTGTAACTCCCGTAGCCTACGTTGTGGATGCGCTAACAACAAATGCTGAAACACGGGCGACTAAAGCATAAAGAATTTACAACGTTCTATTAAAATGTTGTTCTCATTATAATGTTAAGTATATGGCAGATTGGCACTGCACATCTTGCACTTGTAGTTTCAAAGTGCTTCCAGGCCAGGCATGAGGCATCACTGCACGCTTTCAAATCCATAGTTTCACTTTATTTCGCAAGTCTGGACGGCATGCTGTCCTTATGTTAACCAATCAGACCTCTAGTACCGCCCTAAAAGCCGCAGTAACCAATCAGAAAAAAAGAAAAGAAATATATTTTTAGTCACAACGATCATCGTTTTCATGATTGATTGTTGCTGTCGCGTCAGGGTACTAGATTAATCCTTAATGGCAAGATGATACAGTTTTATATGACATTTAAAGTTCATTTATGGAAATATCTGTCACAGACCTGATCGAAGATAACTATTCTGCATTATAATCTCAATCAAATGAGTACGAACACTAAATAATTGAGTACAGCAAGTAGCTACTGTAATTTTGAAATATGTAAATTAAAAATGGATAAAAAAAAATCAGGTAAAGCTATTAGCTTTTCCAGTTCACAGTATCACCATAGCAACTCTCTTGGAGACTAAATACTTTATAAAATGGCAATGTCATAGGCCTACATCTTTGTATGGTAGATTTCAGCAGTAGCCTACCAGATATCGGAACTAGTAAAATAAATAGGCCTACCGGAGACAACAACAATACGTAGGCCATAAATCTGGATCATATTTACATGACTCTTGAAGTAAAGACATTCTGAGTTTTTAAATGTATGCAATTTTTTATTAGGCCTAACATTAATACGTAAGTGGGCGCTTACTTTATTATCCTACCTCTAGCAGGTGGTTTCTCTGCTAGTAGTGGCTAAGCAGGTCCATGTGCATTGTACACGTACATATGAAGGTTACAGGAGGACATTTGGAAAGATCAGAGGCTCTCAGCGGCTGTGGAAAATCTCCCATTTAATGTAAAGCTGAAGTAGCACAGAAAATGAGAAAGTGTTGATCTGTAAACTAGCTGAACAGCACTGCCATCTAGAGGCGCCTACAAGCCACAACATCTGCTGGACTGGTAAGAACTGGAGCATATGAGGCCTCCTTCCTGTCAGAATCACTAATTACATGTTGAATTGCCTGTCACAAGCCGTATATTTAGTACTGACTGTGATATTAGTCTTAGTAATGAGTCTTTTTCTCAGCCTGGATGGTTTTAGTCTATCACCAGGAACATTAAGGTAATAACAAATCCTGGCAGGCTACTACTTCTCACCCCTGCCTAATCAAAGCTATCCATTCAACACAGTGAGGTCTGCAAAAAACTATAGATCTCCTCAAACACCAAACCGCAGCCCGTAAGTCAGGTAAGATCAGAATCTTCAATCATGGATGTTTAGTGTGCAAAGATCTGTAAGCTACTAAAAATTCGTAAGATGGCAGTTTTTCAAGCGTTAACCAGCGTGACTGTAATATTGCAGAAAGCATTCACGCTTAAGCGCTTGGTTCAATTACGGGCACCTTAGGAAAGATTCCCACTGAGATGTTTTAGCAACTCGACGAGCTCCAGGGGATCTACTTCAAATGTTCTTATTCCGCCCCTGCAGTTAAGCATCGGGAGTCTGATAAGACGAAAATTAGAAGCAGAAAAAAGCAGAATTGACTATTCCCTTTATTAAGAATCCCTCCCTATCCCTTCTGGCAGTGTCTGGTGGTTCCACAATCCCCGACCCGGCTGCTTGATTGGCGGAGCCGTTTTCCACAGCACCGGCTCTGATGTTTTTCTTTTCTTTTAGGCAACATACAATTCCCATGGGCTTAACAGACGATTGTTTTGTAGACACTCTCCTCTTTCTAAAAACAAAGTAATGCTCCATTAATTGAATAAATAATCATGACAGGTATTTAAACGCTATTACAGGTTAAAGGATAATTATTGCATTAACCACATGAAACATTTTAATATTGAGGATGGCTACTATTTTTGGATGAAAAGCATTGAAGCGCTAATGTTCATTGTTATGACACGAAGGTGACGTTTTAGGAGCTGCAGTCAGTATTATAAAAAGCCAATTTAGGATGACAGCCATAGTATTGCACAGTTAAAACTTTAAATCTATCAATGAAACTACTGCTATTTAAATGAGCAGTGTCAGGACCTTGGATTTCAGCTCGGAATAAAAAGAGCATGACACAACATGTGTAACTCATCAACTAAAAGAGGACTAAACCATCAAGAGAGAAATTTAATAACAAAGGACAAGCACTCCCATCTTTAAAGCGAATCAGTTTATATAGTTTGGTTTACAAAAATGTCTGTATACAGTATGTCATTTTCTCCCAGTACAAACTAACGCACGACTCGTTCAGTGAGAACACACAACTAGATGTATTTACAGCGCAAGCAATCATACCAACAAAATAAACATGAAAACGTAACCACATGTACTACTCACTACTGGTAGCCACTACGGTTGAAGAGGTAGCTTCCACAGTTAGACAATGCATCCCATTTTTGATTAGATGTGTCCTACAAAAATAATTTACAACATACTGACATCTCTAAACCTCTCTTACACACACACACTTTGGAATTAAGTCAGTTCTAGTAGCTACGACCTGCAAGGCTTGTCAGTTGATGCCAGAGCTTATATGACTGGCAAAATGGCATCCACTTTGCAAACATATTAGAAGACCAAAGGAAGGTGTTGACATTCGGTATCTAAGGCAAACAAACACATTTCCTTTCACTTGAATTCCTGAACATACATGGACAAAGGTATACAAGTAGAATCATGATGATGAAATGTTCTATATTCCTGAACACAAAGACATACTTTGGTCCCCTTGTCCATCCCACATGACATAGCTTAATGGCAACATCAACATCAATATATTATACAGCTGATTACACGGATGCTACTGTATGGATGTTAAAGGGATACTCCACTTTTTTTGGAAATAGGCTCATTTTACAACTCCCCCAGAGTTAAACTGTTGCGTTTTACCGTTTTTGAATCCATTCAGCCGATCTCCGGTTCTGGCGGTACCACTTTTAGCATAGCTTAGCATACATCATTGAAGTGGACAAGACCATTAGCATTTCTAAAGAAAAATGACCAAAGAGTTTTGATATTTTTCCTATTTAAAACTTGACTCTTCTGTAGTTACATCGTGCACTAAGACCGACGGAAAATGTAAAGTTGCGATTTTCTAGGCTGGTATGGCTAGGAACTATACTCTCATTCCTGCGTAATAATCAAGAAACTTCAATGCCGTACCATGAGAGCAGCAGGCGTAATGATATGACGCAGCGCCTGAAAATAGTTCCGTTGTGTTGACGGAAGGTGGCCTATTTTCAGGCGCTGCGTCATATCATTACGCCTGCTGCTCTCATGGTACGGCATTAAAGTTTCTTGATTATTACGCAGGAATGAGAGTATAGTTCCTAGCCATACCAGCCTAGAAAATCGCAACTTTTCATTTTCCGTCGGTCTTAGTGCACGATGTAACTACAGAAGAGTCAAGTTTTAAATAGGAAAAATATCAAAACTCTTTGGTCATTTTTTTTTTGAGAAATGCTAATGGTCTTGTCAACTCCAATGATGTATGCTAAGCTATGCTAAAAGTGGTACCGCCAGAACCGGAGATCGGCTGAATAGATTCAAAAACGGTAAAAACTCAACAGTTTAACTCTGGGGGAGTTGTAAAATGAGCCTATTTCCAAAAAAAGTGGAGTATCCCTTTAAGTGTAGAGGAAAAAAAGGGTTTTCATAAGGACAGGCTATGAATATTAAAGACCTTGGTAAAAGCATGTAACATCAGCTATTGTGTAGGGATGCACAATATTCAAGATCAAGATATTTTCGTTTATAAGATTTTTGATTTATAAGATACGATTTTTATTTTATTGGGATTTAACAATATAGAAAATTTAATTTTGCATGCTTATTTCATATTTTAACATTTAGATTATGTTTGCAGTCATCAAATTCTCAATTAAAGTTGATCTTTAAAAACTAATAATTTAATAACACTGTTAAATGTAATCTTAATAAAATCTTAAACTTTTATGTTATGCCGTGATGCTTAAATTCAGTTGTAGAATGTAAAAAAATATATTTTCACTTTTAGAGAATTATTTTTAATTTATTTTTAGACATAATAGTATAAATAATAATATATTTATAGTTTATCAACCATAACATGACTAACGTGAAACCCATTTTTTTCACTACCAGTGTACAAAATACATATCAAAATGATCTAGAGACTTAATAGCAGAATAATAAAAAAAAAAGTGTAGTTTGCCATTCATTCATCAAACCACTTCCATGTCTTAAAATAAATTATTAGAAACTTACTAGTGATTAAGGAAGCGCTCTGGTCAAGACATCCAAAGGTAATTGTATAACAAATTCAATATGATTTCTTTTCAAAAACAGTTAATAGAGTACTGGCAGTACTGTGATTTTAGGATCACTTTCAGAAAAAAAACAGGCAAGGAATGAATGCTTTTCAACATAACGGCCAACTTGAACTTACTCAGAAATGAGAGGGCATGACCACAAAACAGTATGAACATTACATTCTCATCGGCAAACTGGAACTCAGTCAGGCTTTATGATGACAACAAGGAATAAGAAAAAAGACAATCAACAATGGCACATATATCCCTGCTTTAAATCGAAAGGACAAACGTTTGAAAGAATAAAAGGGAAAATATATTTTTCTCTTCTAAAAATGCCCCAAGAAAATAAACAGACAAGTCCTACTCTTGCAATCTGAAAGGCAGGCACTGGGAGATACGATTACTGTGTCCATCCTACTGTCAATCACCCCTGGGTGCCAATGCAACTGAATTTGGCTGAGGTGGACAGGAAACAGAAAACAAGACATGTTGTTTGCTGACAACATTTGGCTCAGAGAGTCTTTCTGTATTGTCAGATTCCCTTTTTATGGATTTGGTCTATATTCACTCAAACACACACACACACACACACACACGCACACAAGTGTGAAAAGTGCTTCCGGTCTGTTTGTCTCAATGGCTCTGCAGCCATGTGTCCAGCCCCTCCCTGTTCTCTGTCCTTGCGGAGCAGGGACACTCCACACCCTGGAGGACTCTGTGAGGAAGTGAGTGTGTGAGTGCTCGGGGCTGTGAGCTCAGTCTGTCATGCGGGGGACGTTATAAGAGTAGTGTACTAAAGGGAGGCCGCGGCTCTGACAGAAACAAGCTCGGCCGCAAGCCTGAATCTGCTCCGAACTGTCTGACACAAACGAATCGCCCTCGTCTCCATATTCTGACTGGGCGGAAAGTGTCCCGGTGTTGGGCCAGTACCCCTCTGAGCTCAGGCACTGAGATGCGTTCGCCATCAGGGCAGGGCAGCTGTGGGACTTCACTAAATGTCTGCAGGCTGAGGAAGAGGAGGAAGCAGAAGAGGAAGATGTCCTGATGTGGAGGGCGGCGTCACAGTGTTCGCACATTCCCCGAGTGTTGCTGTGCAACTTTGTGTACATTCCGCAATCGCTAGACAAGCCTTCGCCGTCGTCAGATAGCGCCGAGCCTCCTGCTACCGTCCCTTTAGCGACCGCTTTACCAACCAGCCCGCCGCAACCTCCGGCCCTTCCCCGTCCTCTAAGCCGAAACCAGTCATATCTGAAGGAGGGACTGAAGCACACGTACAGCACAGGGTTCAAGCAGGCAGAGAGGGGAAAGAATATGAGCGTCACGGATTTGGCCATCTCCGGTCCGCCCACTGCATTACTGGTCCCGGCCAGCAGGGGAGCGAATGAGAAAGCCGCCACAGGACAGAAGAAGATGCAGTTGGTGAAGATGAGCCAGGCAATATGCCTCACAGACCCGGCCTGCTCGGGGTCAGCCAACTGGGCACGACCCAGTCTGCAGTATAACCGCATATAGACAACAGCGCTCAGCAGGTACGCTAGTGTGTTCAATAGCACCAGGGCCACTGTGAACCCCAGACCTGGTCCGGGACCTCCAGAGAAGGGCAGGCAGAGAGGAGAGCCCATGGCTGATTCATGATACAGACTGAGGCAGGCCGCCGCAATAGATACCAATCCCAACAGGAGTGCAGCGATACCAAACCTTCTTCGTCGTTCCCTCCTTTCGCTACTGGACCTCAGAGCTCCCGCCTTCCCCATCAGAGCCCTCACAGCAAAGCAACGCTCCACCGCAGCTAACGCCAGCAGCAGGACAGCCCACTCGGAGGAAAACACAGCGAGGAAGCCCACCACCTGACATCCGGCACCTGTTTCCCACCACACGCCATACTCTGCAAACGAGCCCCAGGTGACAGCGTCCAGGAGTGTCAGTGCTGCCACGTAGACCCCTGTCAGCAGGTTAGCGGAGGCCAGGAGAGCCACCAGGAGTCGGGACGGGGAGAGAGGAGAGGTGCGCGGGGAGAAGGTGGCTGCAAGCACCAGGCAGTTGAAGAGGAGCGCCACCAGGCAGATGAACCACACGGTCAATCGGATCATCCAGCTTCCCAACAAGTGTTCACAAGGTTTAAATGCCCCTGAAAGATGGAAATGCATAAAAGTGCATAAGAGGCTAACTCAATATTTTATGTTAAAAAAAAAGATTAAAGATCCAGCATTTATTTGATCAAAAATACAGTAAAAAAATGTAATATTGTGAAATATTATTACAATCTACAATGACTTTTTTTTTTTTCTTAAAATGTAATTTATCCCTGTGATGGCAAAGCTGAATTTTCAGCATCATTACTCCAGTCTTCTTCACTGTCACATGATTCGTCAGAAATCATTCAAATATGGTGATTTGGAGCTCCTTACTCTGACCCCAAACTTTTGAACGTTAGTGTACAGTACATAATCAGGATGCACAGAATTTTTATCTATTTTTTTATTAAAAATAAAACAAAACGGCCAATATGGTACAGATGTTTTGTGCATCCCATAGTAAATATGTGTTATGGTGATACTAATTCTGTGAGTGTCTTGTAACATTAGATTACCAAGAGTTCTCTGGCTGTAGCAAAAGGAGAGAAAAAGAGACTTCTTTGTATTTACCCGGTGAGGGTGAGCAGTGCATGAGTAGAGGAATCCTTTCCATCTCCTCCTCACCACCTAAAAAATACATTTATAAGCATGTCAACTATGAGAAACATAATACCACACATAAACACAGCCAGACCATCCCATTCAATCACATGTGGCCTCATACACCAGAAGCTGCTGAGCTTAACAGCATTATACTATATGCCCAAAAGTCATACCAAATGCATTTCTCCGCTCGTCATCCTCAGCTGGGTTAACTGCACTGTCACAAGTCACAAAAGCACAACACTGGTAGGCATAGGGAACCGTAATGGACCTTTGGGGACAAAGACAGAGATGGAGTGAGCGAGTGAGAGAGAGAGAGAGAGAGAGAGACAAACTGTTTAGGAAGACATGAAGAGTTACTTAATTATCTGGGTTTTGATCAAAGAAAGGCTCAAGGTCTCTGATTTCTTGAGTACACTCTGAGTGTGATTACAGAGAACGGGTGAAGGTAAGGACGTCACATCATTATTCATATAAACTGAACTGGGACACAGGAGCAACCTTAATGACCTATAATCAGTCACAGGCTCATGAGTAAGGCTGTGAAGAGCTCTACCTGAGTTTAGGCAGACTTTTAGACATTAGACCGTTCCTCAGTTCCACATTTCCAGTCAGTTTAAGCTGGTTCAGTGCACTCAGTCCTGCGGTAGGAACACTGGCTAGGGAGTTCAGACTGAGATCCCTAATGGCATGATGGAAAAACGGCAATTATATTCATGTACACACACACACACAAGCGACTGCGGGCTGTCCAAAGCCCGTATGGCTTTGTTGTTTAATCAGAGGCACAAACTGCATCAAAGCACTTTTAATATATAATTAAAGAGCAATGTATGATAAATTAAATCAAGACAATTATATTTTCAATTTCCCAGCATTTTCTAATGAAATACAATGAATGTGAATAATTATGAGAGCATACACTTTGACTAAACACTCACAGGTTGGTGAGAGCGCTGAGAGAAAGGAAAGCATCTCTGTGGATGAACTTGATCCGGTTTCTGCTCAGGTCTCTGTAGAGCAGTGAGAAAACAAACAGATACACAAGCTAAACATATACAGATGGCTCTGGGTAAAGATTCAGATTTCAGGAATCTGGCCTTGTGCGATTTTACTGTGAGGAGATGTGATTAGTGAACTGCTATTCACTTGATTGAAATAAAGTCATAAGCTGGTCATTTTACACTCATGTGTTGCTAGGTGTGCCTTAAAGGGACACTTCACCCATTTGCATTAAGCTTTCTATCTTGAGAAACCCAATAATGTTTTTGAATGGTCATGGTTTATTCCCTTATTTTCCCCTGAAATGGGAGAAATAATGATTTAAGTGTTCCACTTCCTGCTTTTTATGACGTAAAAATCGTCATTTTGCGTCATAAAAAGCAGGAAGTCCCATTTCTTTGTATAAGGGTTGAGACTACAAACACTAGCTCATCATTTATCCAGGGTGTGGGACCCACTCACGCTACAGACCTATTACAGATCAGTGGGTGGAACTTCACTTGCAGATACTGAAATCAATATCCGCCATCTTGTTTGGAAGCTAAGCTAACCTGAAAATTTCGCCAGGGTGACAATTGAATTTGAGTCATGCATTTTGTCCGCCTTGAACCAAGGATTCCAACGATATAAGACACTACGCCTAACGGTTTAGGAGTCGTACTTTTCACTGCGTCAGGCAGATCGGGGCAAGCTTTGGTGACGTTGTAGACGGTGTTTCAACTTTCAAGTCTCTACGACTTACGTTTTGGCCTGCCCGATCACTTTTAGGAGAGAATGCTGATCCTAGGAAAATGTAACAATTACAATTGCACTACGTGCTTGAACCCCTAAAAACAAGGCACATATTACAAACGTTAACTGGCGGTAAAGAGAGAACGAGCACTTCTGTTGCATGCTCTTTATTACTGATCGTTCACTCAGCACACGTCATTTGGATTAAAACGAAATCGTATATGTAAGTAAAAACTTGAACTGTTACGTGATTTATATATAACGAGTGGTTCCTTACATTATTACAGGATGAGAAGTTTACTATGCGCAAACATCTGAAGCATGCCCAGAAAGCCTTGAATAATGGATTAAATTCTTTCACGTCGCTATCAGTAGTTATGAAAAAGTGGTAACGGTGCATCCCTAATAATAATTATCCTCATCATCACATACAATTCTTCAATTAATATAGTTTATTAGACCATTTACAGTTATTATTATTAATAAGACTCGATTGAATACTTTATTCTGACAGGTTAAAGTGTGTATGTCAGGTTAAATTTGTAATTATGATTAACACAAAATAGTTAGGGGAAATACACGTTTGACAAGTTGATGTATTGTTTTGTATGTTTTTCGATACCTAAAGGCAGAATATAAGATGAAAAAGTTCGTTATTTTCAGTACTCACTTAAAACTGCTCCTCCCCCCAAACGGATCGCTTGACGTCATAAGAGGGAGACGTCTCCCAGGGCGCTGAGAAAGTGAGTTTGTGAGCTGTGTTGATAATTGTACGAGTGATAGAGCGAGAGAATTAGTGATTAGGACATTTATTTATTTAGTTAGTTATTTAGGTTAGGTAGTTAGTTAGGTATACGCAGGCGTATTTTCACGATGGTGAATTACTGCGTTTGTGCTGGGTGCAAAAACACTGTTAAAACCGGTCACAGAGTCCACTTTTTCCCAAAAAGCAGGTCTGTGTTCCGTGCCTGGGTCAACTTTGTTCGGACCAAACGCGCTGACTTCAGTGCTGCTTCGGTATCCAAGACTTCGGTCATTTGCAGCGCCCATTTCTTCCAGTTTTTATTACTTCCACTGTTCGATCGCACCCGCGCCTCACTCTCTCTCTCTCTCTCTCTCTCTCTCTCTCTCACACACCCTTTTACAGTCTATGACACACACCAACATATTCCAGCATTGAAATCTTGATATCGCAGCCTGTTCATTATAGCCACGGAGCTTCAGAGCTAAGGCAGGGCTACAGATTAGGTGTCCCTAAATAACCCGTGTATCGAACAGTAGTTCCGCATTAATTAATTTGCATGCAAGTTTTATTTATTTTTATACCGTGTATTCTCCGTGTATATTCATGCACCGAACCGTGACGCCCGTACCGTTTCGGTTCAATACGAAGAGTTGGACACCTGACCAACTCTCCACTGGTTCTCTTCACACCAGATATTTATGTTTCTTCGATAGGAATTATTTAAATTTCTGTTTGGCTCCTCATCGGTCTCACGCCTGGGAGGCTCAAAATTGTATGGCTGTGGGCCATCGTAGGTTTGAGGGGGATTTTGGATCTCCTTAGACTCAAAACTCTCCATACTTGGATAGAACTTTTTTGGCACGTCTCCCTCTTCTGACGTCACAGCTCAGCTGTGTTTTAAAAATATGATCTTGACAGAAATGGCTATAAAGCTTATTGTAGGGCAATTACAGTAATAATTTTAATGATAATTACATTTTCACTCAGACATCTAAACCTTATTTAATATATCTAAAAAAATTTTTTACCTGACATACACACTTTTGTGGCCAAATATTTTTATGTAATGAGTGCTTAATTGCATAATTGACAAACTGCAAAAAAATTCCTATATAACTGTGCTAGTTTCAGGTCTCTCTGTTGTATCACTCCACAGTCTCTTTCTTCTCACATAATGAAATCTTCCAACGAATTCAAATCAATATTTCATGTCCATTTATTTATTTATGTGGTAGGTAGCCGTGTAATATGTGTAATAATGTAGGATAATCTAATACTAGAGTGATCACCCTCTCTGGGATTGTTTTGTGAGAATGACCTGCTGATTATACATTAACATTTGCATATACACACATTTATGGCACAGTAATTGTTATTACTTACAGCACTCTAAGGCTAGTCATCGCCTGGAAAGTTCCTCTGTCTATCTGCTGGATTTGGTTGTGCTGTAGACTTCTGCAGGACACATAAAAAAAAAAAAGCCTATTCATAAACAATTCAAATGTCAGTACTGAACATTGTCTAAACAGTAGAAAAAACGTAGCACGATTACAGAACTTACATGTCCTGCAGTCTAACACAGCCTTGAAAGGACGGCAAGTCTCCAATGTCATTATAGGAAAGATCTCTGTCAGAACATACACACAAATGTTGAGACACTGAGCTTGTGAGGAATGGAAATGTTTTGATGAAGTTTAGACAGGAACTAAAGGATGTGTGATGTGTTACAGCAGTCGGGCTGGGAGCAGGCCTGCCTCTGGCTCGCTCTCCTCCGGGAGGTCATTAGACATCACTTTAAAACATCCCCCTGCAGCTGTGCCTCTGACAGGCCACTGCGTACGTGCCTGTGAGGTGGATGACGCTTGACTGATGCACACTTCGCTTGTGTGCGATGGAGTGTGTCTGTGTGTATTTGAGGGGAGTGTACGTTATGACTGACATGCTGAGCATATGTTAGTATCTTAAATGACAGCACCGGCTTGAAGGCTTTTCCATGACCGTGTGTGAGTGTTTTGAGTGACGGTTAACCTTTGCGTGTAAAGGGGCCTGTGACTGATGATTAATTACTGAGCACTCAAGGCTGTAACTGGCACATCACTGGGCGGGCGCTCATGGACATCTGACTGACACGTGTTACAAACTGTTATGAGTGGTATGTCACTGCTTAAAAACATGCTTATGTGTGCAGTAGCATATTAGTTTATGGTTACAAAGTGTCATTTAGTGCTAATATCCTTAGGTGTGTCTCTGATGTGTTATGCTGTTGTGTCAGCAGTATGAGTGGCACTGAATTATGAACCGTGCTCATGCATCGTGTGTGACTTACAGTGTTCGGAGCACAGCCAGATCCTCACACAGGTCTGCTGGGATGCTTTTGATTTTAGTTCCTGTTAAAGTCCTGAAGAACACAAGATACATTAAATGTGAATTGTGTTTTTGATTCATTTATACTGTAGTTTAAACTTTAAAGGCTTGTCATTTAATAATTTTTGTAATTTATTGTCATTTCAGGCTGTGCTGTATGACATTTCCATATTAGGAAACCTTACATAAATGTTTTGCAGTTGATTTTATTTTAACTGACACTGTTCTTTGCGTATGTTTATCCAGTGTAAAATAAACTCACAGGCTTTCTAGATTTATTGTTCCAGTCAGGCTGGGGAAATCCTGCATCATACTGGCACCGCGCAGCATTCTGAAATATATAACAAATTAAAGAAATTAAAACTCTGTGATCATCAGTTAGTTAGAAAAGCTTTATTCTATTCAGGATCCAAAATTGAAGAAAAAAGCATTATTAAAGTATCATGTAGGCCATTATATAGAAAAGTGCATTACGGAAAACAGCAACTCCTAAACATCAACTTTTGTGTGTCATGGAAGATAGAAAGTACAATACTGGTTTGGAACAACCACATTTTAATTTTTGGGGAGAATGATTCCTATAAAGTTGAATAAATAGTTGTGAGTTAATTAATTAATTGTGAGTGTCATTAATTCAGTTCCAGAACAATGATTGAATAATGATTCTGCTTACAGAGAGTGCAGGTCTGACAGGTTCTGGAAAGCAGTAGTTCCCACGAAGGAGAGAGGGTTGTCAAAAAGATGGCTGAAGACATAATGGATGTTTATAGCCAAAAATTTATCACAACAATATTTCAATGAGACAGTGTGTGTGTGTGTTCCATGACAGTGGGATCAGCGTTTGCTTACATTGTGCGTAGCAGGGGATTCCTACTGAAGGCTTCCTCAGGGATGGATGCGATGCTGTTGCTATGAAATCCACTGGCAAACAGGTCAAAATTTAAATCATTAAGCTAAAAATCTTTAAGAAGCTCAGTGAGATGAGCACTCTGAGACATTCTCCCTCAGGATTCATAACTGCTACATCACTGATCACAGCTCAATATTATGAAGCATTTCTAATTCTTAACACTAGATGGCAGCTTGACACAAGTAAAAAAAATCTCTCTGGATTTCTAAACACAATGGTGAAGAGGTTAACAAACCTACACCTGTTTGGGACCCTTGATTTTGAATACATTATTAAACTATTCTAATATTCCTTGATTTTAAAAAGGCCTCCCAATGGTTTTTGTTATATATATATATATATATATATATATATATATATATATATATATATATATATATATATACACACACATAAATAAAAAATACTGAAAGAAGCACCTGAAACTTCAAAACAATTCGATTTTTTCCTCTCTGAAAAAGATATTCAGAAATCTCAATTTTCTAACAACATTCTAATTTGGTACACCAACCATCTATATCAAAAACTAACTTCAAAACAAGTGGCTGAGAGGAACTATTAGAATGACTGTAAATGATTGTTTGAATGTGTGTGTTTGGAGATACGCACAGTTCTTTCAGCTTGGGCAGTGTCTGAATGGCCTCTGGGAAGGTCTTCAGATTGTTGAAGTTTAGATCCCTAAAAGGAGACAGGGCAGATGAAAGTTTTTCATATTAGAAGAACTTGTATGAACGAAACACTTGAGCGAAACCACTACCATCACTAATATAGAGGAAACTCTTTGCTCTTTATACTGTACGTTTAATAAAGCAGTATAATATGGACCATCTCTGTTTCAGCTCTACGTTTAAAGACAGCCCTAACTGAAGATAATTTTTTGCCAAACAACAGAAAAGGAACAATCTGTTGAGAGAAATTAATTCTGCTGTTTACAGAGGCCAGTCAGGACAGCCGGTCTGCTGATTTCTTCAGTGTGTTACTGTTTATCTCAGCTGCCACACGATACAACCTGGCATGATACTACATCTCTACCCCCTAATGCCCCTGTCTGGTGTCCCACTCTCCTCCCCAGGGGCACAGGACGTTGGCGTGTCCTCATCCTGTCCTAATTATGGCCAGAATAAGTAAATAAAGCAGAGTCAGCGATGGCTATCTGCCTTCCCCTTCCCCTCGCCTCTTCCTCCCTGACGCAGTGGATGCTTGCTAAACGAACTGTGATAAGTGGAGAGAGAGAACGGAGGCAATAAGTTAAACCCAAAGGTCCTAAAAGACTCCTTTGTCCTTTATCAGTTTACTGTAAATCCTGATCAACTCAATTCAAGCGAAGAAGACGGCACACTTACTGCATCTCTCTAAAACTTTCAGGCATAAACCTCAGGAAATCCAAATGTTTTTTTGACACTTGTCATATATTACATGCTTTTCATTCAAAATTAAAAACATTTCATTCAAAATTAGCAACGTTTCAGGCTTAAGGTTAGGGATCTCGGTTAAATGGATTACTCAACCTTTGCCTCTGCTCACATACCAGTGAAGTACTTCATGTCTAGTGTGTTCTCTACTACACTGCATACAGGTATTCAAATAAATGTCAGCTGAGGCATTCTTCCAGAGAGCTCCCAACGTTCTCTGCAACCATGAGTCTTGCAGAAGAGGGCAGCATATACTAAACACCGCACTGAGTAACTACACTTGTACCCACATACAATCTCTTGTAAAAATATGTAGTATGATGCTATTGATGACAGACCCACTCTAGCAGATTACAATCTCTTTAATGAAAGGAAGTGTGATTACATGTGTAAGTGAAGGGGAACTCACAATGTCTCCAGGTTGTCCAGCCCATTAAAGCAGTTTTTTCCAATCTCCTGAATCCGATTATTGTGTAGATGCCTGAACGACACGGACAAACACGATTTTAGAAGCAACACTTATATATTAATTTACACACAATCATTTTAAATTGGGTTTTTAGATGATGCCAATAGGCTGATTAATTATTTTGATGGTATGATGATATATGTCAGAAATAAAAGTGTTATATTTTGTGTAAATTAATTAAAAATAAAATACTGAAAAAAATAAAACCAATTATTGTAAATGTTAAAAGTGAATTTAGGCAAACGGTCACTTTTTGTTCACTTTGAATGTTGCTAATTATTACATTTAACAGCGTTAATGTTTTTAAAGATTAACTTTGTGAGCAATATATGACGGCAGGTGACCTTAATATGAAAATAAGGGAAATTAACATGTACTATTAAATATCTAAATGTCCACCAATATAACACTTTTTTTTAAATCCAAACACTAATATTATTGATTATCAAGAAGGCACCCAATGTAAAACTCATCACTAATTTTAAGATGTACATTTTCTTGTGCACTTTTTTGATCCTTCATTAAAAAAAGGAATATTATGCATTTATAATTTTACAATTTACTTCCACATTGTGTTTGGTTAGTTCACAATGAGTTATGTGTGATAAAATGACTATATGCACTAAAAAGAGGGCCAATAGATTATAGTAAATATAACCTGAGAG
The DNA here is from genome assembly GCF_029890125.1 of Rhinichthys klamathensis goyatoka. Classification (NCBI taxonomy): domain Eukaryota; kingdom Metazoa; phylum Chordata; class Actinopteri; order Cypriniformes; family Leuciscidae; genus Rhinichthys; species Rhinichthys klamathensis. Next base: position 899,882 of record NW_026606597.1, read on the forward strand.
GTATTAATGGATCCATTTATAACCAATCAGATGACTAGGGATGACTAAGGATGTCTATTTTGCTCGGATTTTCCAGTCATTAAAAAGATGCACTTCTCAGCAGAACATTAACACAAACATTTTCTCTGAACGGATAACCCCTCAGTAGTTCTTCTGAGCACTTCACCACACAGGTCTGTGTGTTTGTTCAGTCTACTTAACGGATTAATTGGCCTCCACTCCTAAGACAAATATTTTCCAGCAGCTGGAATGTAATTGGAAAATCAGACCCACAGAGAAGCTTCCAGAAGTAAGGCAGCAGAGAGAGAGAGAGAGAGAGAGAGAGAGAGAGAGAGAGAGAGAGAGAGAGAGAGAGAGAGAGAGAGAGAGAGAGAGAGAGAGAGAGAGAGAGAGAGAGAGAGAGTCTATAGCCTCTGTTTGACTTTGCAAGGCACAAGGGTCCATTTTGCTTTCCCTCTCTAAATTCGCCCATCCATGCTGCTGTTTACCTGCGTGTGTACTTAAACATGTGCAAGTGTATTTGTATGAGTGTTTTACGAGCCGTCTAGGACTACAGTTAGTGTAGCGCATTGATGGATTTAACTGATGTGTGGTAAAAGGCAACAGGGGAAGGTAAATTTATCAGTGTTAAAAGCAGGATGAATTCCTCTAGTGTATGTGGCCGAAATTGCACAGAACTCACAATACAACCAGGCTGGAGAGGTTGGCAAAGGCGTTGTCTGGGATGTGTGTGATCCGGTTAAGGGCCAACGTCAGGGCCTGCAGGTTACTCTGGTGCTGTAGGGGGCCAATGGGAACCTCAGTCAAGCTGTTGTCATCCAACCAGAGGTGCCTGAGCTGCTGCAGACCCTCAAAACTATCCTCAGGCACTGAAGTGATGTGGTTAGCATCCAACCGCCTGCACAGAAACAGGAAGAGATTTCAGGAACGCTGATGTGGATACAGCATAAATGAGCTGAAAACGCTTTTACTTATCGAAACAGCCGCTTCTAAAATACAGCACCAGGAGGGCGCACATATTGGGAATAACAGTGTGCCGTCACATAGGTGCTAAAACATCAGTTAACACTCAGTCTCTGCACACTGTGCTGTTAAAGAAACACAAGACGTTTCCATGATCTCACTACACTGGCCTCCCTTTTCACACAGCCCAGGTGGGAGGCCCTGGCCTCACTCAGGGGCCGCTTCAATGGCTTTATGAGAAAAAGGAACCGCACCTTTCAGCCCGGAGGGCTTGTGACTGAAATAAACAGTGCTGTGTCAAATACTGTGTAGATGCTTAAAAGATATGACTCGGTATGTATACAGTTATCAACAAGTGTGTGTTGCATATGACTTCAGAAGACTATGAATATAGCGCACAAGTCATGTGGAGAATTTTCTATTTCTATTTTCTAAGTTAGGGCACTGAGAATTGGAATCGGAGCCAATCACTAGGAGGAATGAGTTGATGGGTAATAACGGTGGGGTGGTGACTTCCTGTTTATAAATGGCTGACACTGACTAAGCTATACTCTCCCTGCCCTGTGATTATACAATTAAAACACAAAAGACTAGGGTATGCGTAGGTGGAGATCTTAGTTAGAACAAGAAAAAAGCCTTATTACCTTGCCACTGAAACAGGACAAAGCACAAAAATGTGGAAACCCACACTCACTCACTCACAAATGCTCAGTTACCAGACCTTGCTGAACTGCCTACCTAGATATTCTAACTCAAATAGAACCTCATAAATGACTAAACTGACCTCACCACAGCGATTACTAAACCACCCCTACTGCTTTTCAAAGGCGGGACCGTATCCATGTCCATCAAACATAATGACGTCACAAGTCGGATTGCTTGCTTATGTGCCCAATGATTTTGGAATAAATTACTTCAAATTTATTATCATGCAAAAAATAAAGCACATACATTTTTATCAGGCTGTTAAGTTTAAACACTAAATATAACAGTAGAAGGTGAGAAAATAGAGAAATTACAAGGGGAAATATACCCAAGTGTCAAAAAGTCTGACTTTCTGCAGATCAATGGACCGAAACCTCTCAGGTTTCATGGAAAATATCTTGATTTGTGTTTCAAAGATTAACCAAAGTCTTATGGGTTTAAAATGACATGACAGTGAGTAAATTATTTTCATTTTTGGGTAAACTATCCATTTGAAAATAAAAATACATAAACACCCTTTTTTATTGAGTAAAAAAGGTCCATTTTAGATTAGACTGAGCTAATCCTATTGGCACTTTTCAGTATTAAATCACTATTAAATTTATAGTGCTGTGTCCGCCATCTTGGATAGACTTATTTTTCACTGAGCTTGACTCAATTGCATTCTATGCTAAACTTTCAGGTCCCATCAGGAACATGCATGATGCCTTAAAATTCTGCATAGTCGGCTTATTATTTGGGAACGGAAACACACAGTTAAACAATTGTTGTGGAGCTAATAAATGCCTCTGTGTAATGGAAATATATTTGTGGATCTACCAAATGAAAATATAAACAGCTCATAATTGTTCACAATATTTCTTCCTGGAATAGTGTGTGTACAGTGTACTTTAAGCTTAGTTAAGCTTGTTAAATCAACTTTTTGTGTTCGAATAGGAGGACTAAAGATGGCACATGTTCTACTAATGAACCAATAGCAAGTTTTCATGCATGTACTTTTCCCCTTTTTATCTGAGTGCAATGCATTAGGACAAATTTTCAGCACTGCGATGCATTTGTGAACTACAGTGAGAGATCATCTAAACTGACGTGTGCTTTGGATATAAACTCTGGCTCAATTTCGGCTTTGGCACGTTTAAGAATGTTCAATTCTCCGCTCTACACAGACATGAAGCTCACACAATGGGCATAATGTGGGGACCAGTGAGTGATAAGTTAACTGAAATCAGTTCATAAATGACACAATTTGGCATTATACAGTCCCTTATGGTGTATTCACACCAGGAAAGTCCGATAGTTCACTTGCTTTGGTCCGGACCAAATAAAATATATATATATTTTTTGGTACGGTTCGCTTTCACAATGCTCTTTTTGCAAGTGAACCAAAATTTGTAAACAAAACCAAACGTGTGCTAAGGTCGTCCATTCATTGGACAAGGATTCTCAAGTAGGGAAATCAGGAAGTGCAAAAAAGGCTTAACGTAAATTAACGCAGCATTATCCTTGTATTGTAACTATCGTTACATTATATGAACTGCAAATGCTTTTTTTGCATCTATGCGCGATTAGACTAAAGAGAACGCTCTATACAATCAGTATGTGAATGTCCTGATGCACACACTCATTCATTCATTCCATTCCAATGATGCACACATGACGTGCAGAAAGACGCGCAACAGATGTAATGTAGTAGGCTACAACAGATCACTTTCCCATTACGCAACTCCGACTACGGAAGCCTGTTAACTCAAAGGCGCAGTGCTTTCTTGCAATTGGGTCGGTTCATGTTCACACCGTAAACGAACCGTACCAGAGTTCGTTTGGAACCGTACCGAGACCACCTCTTCAGCTGGGTCTCGGTTCGGTTGTTTGGTCCGCACCCGAGTTCGATTGCTGTATTCACACCTGCCCAAAAGGTCCGCACCAAGGGGGGAAACAAGCTACATTTACATTTATTCATTTAGCTGACGCTTTTATCCAAAGCGACTAACAATTGCTATACATGTCAGAGGTCGCACGCCTCTGGAGCAACTAGGGGTTAAGTGTCTTGCTTAGGGACACATTGGTGTCTCACAGTGGATTCGAACCCGGGTCTCTCACACCGAAGGCATGTGTCTTATCCACTGCGCCATCACCACCACCTTATCCAGCTAGAGTTCGATTCAATCGGACCAAACAAGGCAGGTGTGAATACACCCTTAGATTCATTCTAAAAAACGGATGGTTAATTTGCGAATTGAACCAAATCAATACTCAGGAGTCGAGAGGTGGCTCTCATCTATGGAGATACGGATCTGTCAGCTGCAGCTAAAGTCTGTACATGCTTCTTATTTTGAACATGCAGATCTGAGCATGTCCACATCAGCCAAACCTGAGCGCACACACAGACAAACACAAAGTATGAGATTCACAGAGAGTCAAAAGGGTTGGGTGGCATAGATGACAAAGAGACAGAGAGAATATTAATTTAAGATGTATATCTACAAGGAACATTTGGCCACAAGAGCCATTGTAATGTAACACATTAGCAGCTCAGCGTTTGTTAAGATTTATTACTTTATAAGCTATTTCTAAAACACACCACAGATCACAGCTTTAATGCTCAAGGAGACTGAAGGATAATTGTTTCTGATAATGAATTGCTCTCTGGTCTGTTAACTGGCAAACCACAGAATTGACTTTTGAGGTTAGAAGGCAGCGATCTTTACCGGATCGCTGCTAAATGTGGCATAGACGGCCACTTTAAATTATAGATGGACATAAGATTATAATTGTGGTTTTGGAAACAGTCTGAGTGAGGAGAGGCAGTTGTATTTCTAGAGTATATCCATTGCATCAACTGTTCTAACTAGGGATGCAAAAAAAATTAGCCACCTGAAATGTTTTAAAATTCTATTTTAAAGAAAGAAGGAAATGGAAACTTTAACATTACTTTACCATTCAATAACAGAATCATTACCATGGAGGAAAAATCAGTGTACACTTGAAATGATCCAGATTTAATGTAAACACCGGGTGTTAATAGGTTATATATTGAGGTTGAGTAAAGGTTGAGTTGAACTTTCTTTAGATTAAAGGATTCTGAAAAAAAATATCATGGCAGCAAAACACTTTTCAAAATTGATAATAATAAGAAATATTTAATTGAGCACCAAATTCGAAAACTAGAGTGATTTCTGAAGAATCATGTGACATTGGAGACTGGAATAATGATGCTGAAAATTCAGCTTTGCGTCACAGGAATAAATTATATTTTTAAATATAATAAAATAGAAAACAGTTGTTTTAATATTTTGCAATATTACTGTTTTTACAATAATTTTTATAAAAATTTTGGAGCCTTATTATTAATTTTGTGTATAATCACTTTTTTGTATAAAATTAATAAAGATCACAGATATTTTAAAGAAAGGCTATTTTAAAATTAGGATTAACTTTCAGCCAGAAAATGTAGTTTAGGCCATGAATTTTAATTTCAGTACATCAATAGCAACCCAACAAAAATAATTCACCAAGAGGCTATCAAACAATTGTCATTAAAAAATAATTTTGAAGTAACGTTTTTTTTTCTTTTTCTTTTTTTTCTGGCGTTTTCTACAGGCTTTGTCTCTGCCTTACTTCCTAATTACAGTGACATTGCTGTGAGAAGCGTTTTTTTTTGTTGGTAGCCTGATTAGCACAGTTGAAGAACCTGTGCAGAAAGCCTGCAGGGTGAACACATTCCCAAAGGACTGCCCCCTTCCCTCTCTCTCATGTGTCTCTCGCTTTTGGCCTCTGCTCTGACATATATCCTACTCTTTCCCTCATCAACCATGCTGAGGGCCAGAAGGCACATTGATTGACAGGTCATTCTCTGAGGCCTTATCCAAAAGCAGGTGGACGGTGCCAAAACACATTAATTCAGCACTACAGAGAAAAAAAAAGAGAGGAAAAACACACGACACAAGGGGGTAAGACAGAAAGAGACTGAGAAATCTGGAGAGGTGATAATGGTTGAAAACCTGATTTTTAAAACACATTGTCCCACAGCAGAAACAGCAGCTGGACTAAATCTTATTGAGACAACTTTAGAAGACAGACACACAAACAAACACACAAACACAATAACGCACAGTTACATGAACTCTAATGCATCTGAGACATTGCCATGCAAACATTTCTTGATGAACCCCTACTTTTTACTTCCATTAGAATTAAATGTATTAAATCATTTTTATTGAAGTATTATACAGGCAATTGACAAAATGAAATGGACAAACTATTTTTAAACAAGTGTAAAACAGCTGTATCTGCAAATAAAAGTGATCATCTTGATTATCTAACCTGCTATTCTACAGCAGTGCAATAACATCAAACTTAATATTAAATGGGTTGCTTTTTGTTTTAGTGTTTCCTCCTTAGAATTGGAACCTGTTTGAACGCCGGGATAAATGTATTAATAATAAATTGTATTAAGAATATTTCCAAATTATCCAGAAATCAGCTGGTCTTTAATTTCATATTAAGAAATTGTATTTAAAGAACCTTGGGTTAGCTAAATAAATGTAGAAAAAAGGTTATAAAGAATACAATTTCCTTAAAAGTTTGTTAATTGTTAGTGTTTTAAAACAACAAGGAATCAGAATAAAAAAAACCCCACCAAACTATCTGTATTTACAGATGTTGTTCTGAGTAATTCGATTTTGGAATTTTATACTACCTTTGTAACAAGCCTTTCGGCGTCACAAGTAAACTACTGTTCAAAAGTTTGGGGTCGGTAAGATTTATTAATGTTTTTGTTTTTGAAAGAAGTCTCTTATGCTCACCAAGGCTGCCTTTATTTGATCAAAAACACAGTAAAACAGAAATATTGTTTAACAATAAAAAAAAGTAACAATTTAACTGTTTTCTTTTCATATATATTTTAAAATGTAATGTCCTCCAGAATTTTCAACTGCCAGTACTCCAATCATACTAATATGCTGATTTGGTGCTCAAGAAACATGTCTTATTATTATCAATGTTATCAGATGTGCTACATTTTGGCATGATTATTTAACCCCTTACCAGACAGACCCAAATTTCCCATGTGGGGCATACATGACATACCCAAAATAAAAAGGTTGCTGCTCATAAGTCATTCTGAATAGGCACATAACCAACATATATTTAGAAAGCCAACCCTTAAAAGTTTACAGTTCAAGACTCAGAATTAATCAGACTGTTATTAATATTGAGATATATAAGCTCAAACATAAAAACAAAAAATATGAAGAATATATTTATTACATTTATACAAATATTATGCAGTATAACAACTTATAACCACAACTAAAGTGTAGCCTTTAGCTTTATTTTAAATAGATTTTTTTTTTAACAGTGTAACAAGTAACATGTTTTTATTGTCACTTTTGATCAATGCATTCCTAAAAGTAAACATTTCTTTAAAAAATAAATAAATATATATGTATATGAGAGAGAGAGAGAGAGAGAGAGAGAGAGAGAGAGAGAGAGAGAGAGAGAGAGAGAGAGAGAGGAGGAAGATGCTTACAAAGACTGCAGGGCATGAAGATTCTTGAGAGCTGCACTGGGGACAGTCTTCAACTGATTGTTCTGAAGCATCCTGAAAAATAGGTTTAAAACACCATTATTATTTACTGTGTTCACCCTTTATGACACATCTGTCTGATATCACATCACAACACAATACATATACACTTCTCTACAACATTTCTTCACAAATCATGAGCCCAGATAACCACAATCTGAGCTCTAGTGCTGATGTAGTATGTATTTGTGTGTGTGTGTGTGTTGTTCTGAACTAATCACAGTGCATATCTTGCTTCCTCTACACTATCTGCTCTCTGGCGTCACTCAAATGGCATAGGCCGCGAGGACAGCTTTTCCCATTTGCCAAGCCACAGCACACACACAACTACACACATATACTGTAGTCACATACACGTAGCCCAGCCAAGAGGCATTCATAAATGCATGACCACAGTAAATAAAAACTGGTCTCAAATCATCTCCAACATCTACAGTTCCAAAGTCCTTGGCTTTAGGTCCACAATAGGTTTTCCTAACTCATCCCCAACTTCCCACAACAGTGTCTAGAACAGCCCTGGACGAGGACAGGAAGAGGAAAAATGAGCTTTATGTAAAGCATGGCTAAGGGGACCAAGCAGCTGATAAGCTGCATTTGAATTGGCTCACAAACACCTGAAGGACAAAATATGAGTTAGAGAAAAGAGAGAGAAAGAGAGAGAGAGAGAGAGAGGGGGGTGCATCACAATGAAGGTACTCCATCAGACACTGACAGACTTGCTGATCCAGTAGCAGTGAAATTCCTGTTAGTTACACAACACCACTTAACAACTCAACAAGACACACAGCAGGATCTACTGCTCTCTCACTGCGCTATTCAAGATCGTCTCTCTGGGTGAACGAGTAAGCCATCAAATAGAGGTGTGTGTGTGTGTGTGTGTGTGTGTGTGTGTGTGTGTGTGTGTGTGTGTGTGTGTGTGTGTGTGTGTGTGTGTGTGTGTGTGTGTGTGTGTGTGTGTGTGTGTGTGTGCGCGCGTGAGAGTGTGTGGAATACTTACAGGACTTTAAGCTGATGGAGGCCAGACAGAGCCTCTGGGTGGATGAAAGCAAGGTCATTACCAGCCAAACGTCTATGGAGAGAGAAAGATATTTCATTTCAGCTAGACTGTTAAAAAAAAAAAGGTCATTCTGATGGAAAGCTGGAGAAGGGGTGTCAAAGGGAGTGAATGCAAGGGTGTGAGTGGGAAGGAACACAGAAAGAGCGATTAAAAAAGGAAGAGCTACAACTCTAAACTAGGCTGGATGAGCCATTGTAAAATGCTGATAAACTCACACTTGCAACTATACATTCTGCATTTTTTTAACTGACCCTTCCCTAAGCCCCACCTTAAAATGAAACTGACCAATCCTTTGAAAAAAAAAAAAAGCAAAAGTTTGTTACTAAGCTAATGTGATTGTGAATGGGAGTTAGTTTAATTGATAATAGGGTAACACTTTACAATAAGGTTCATTTATTAAACATTAGTTAATGTATTAACTAACATGAACTAACCATGAGCAATACATTTGTTACTGTTTTTGTTAACGTTAGTTAATACAAATCCAGCTGTTCATTGTTTGTTCATGTTAGTTCACAGTGCATTAACTAATGTTAACAAGATTCTAATAAAGTATTAGTAAATGTTAAAATTAACATTAACAAAGATTAACAAATGCTGAAGTAGTATTGTTCATTCTTAGTAAATTTTAACTAATGTAGTTAACTAATGAACCTTATTGTAAAGTGTTACCGATAATAGTTTTAATAAAATGAAACTGTTTGAAGAAAACGTTCCCACAACTCAGAACAGCGTCACTGCTTTGTCACTCATAGTTAGTAACTTGTATCTTGAGTTCTTAAGCACCATATCAGCATATAGATTTTAAGGATCATGTGACACTGAAAACTGGGAGTAATGGCAAATAGAATTTTTTTTTATTGTAATAATATTTAACAATATTACTGTTTTATTGCATTCAAATAAATGCAGCGTAAGAGACTTCACACACATACTTTACATCAGTGTCATGTTATTGCATAATTTAATTTTACTACTAATACGAATTGTAGCAAAATTATTTCCTCACACTTTCTGAGCACATTTTACAAAAAAATCGTGTTGTTTACAGAAATCTCCAGTTTATGCCGATGGGATATTCTGTAAAGTTTGTCTAGATTAGCAACAGTAACTAAGTGGGGTGTGCTTAGCAAAGGGTCAACTGCTATGTCACTTGGCTGGCAACCATAAACGTTCTACAGGGCTTAGTGCGGGAGTACAATATATACAGCAGCCGATATCTGCGGTGCTGAAAGTAGTGTGTGTGATAAGCACTGCTCTCTCCTGAAGTGCTAACTTGTTCTCTGTTGGCAAAAGCCTCTACAGACTTTCTGTCTGATTGGGCAGCACAAATACCTAAGACGTGTCAGAATGTGATGGCTGGAATGAATGTGATGTGATGTTCTGATTGTACAGTTATGTTTTGGGCTGGACAACACGCACTCAGACACATTCTATTCAGACTCAGAGATAATCAAATGGACATCTTGAGTCTGAATTTCATATGGTGTGTGAAGGCATGTACACAGGTTACGCTGTACAATACACGGTATATATGGGTTTGTCAATGCTGCATGTGTGTGAGAGTGCTTGTGAGTGGTAAGGTGGGCAGAGGGTACACATAACTTCACCAAATCAGGCCAGAGAGATTAACACCAGATTTATCACCCACTGAAACTGGAGTCAGAAAACTCTCACACACTATTCTAACTCTCTTATCTCTCTCTCTTTCTCTGTCAGGAGCAGAAATAGGCCACAGCGTTTCAGAAAGAACAGAAAGCCTTCCATTTGCCCCAATCGTTTACAGCACCAGGACGAGTTAACTGCCCCTTGGTGGCCCTTAGATGCATGTCTGAAATAAATTGCATCTAAAACAGGGCTGTACGATATTGGCATTGCGATTTTCTGCAATGTAGGCTATATTGTAATATGAAAACAATTTCATCAGATGATTTTCTTTGTCTATTGTTGTTTGATTAACATTAATAATACAGACAGCCGCATGATTATTAGGCTGCTTTCACTAAGACCAAATGCACGGATAGGGCTGGGCGATATGGAGCAAAACATATATCTCGATATATTTTGCTATATCTCGATATATGATATATATCTCGATATCTTTACAGGAAAAATAACCCAACAAAAACTACTGCAAAAACAAATGTGCCAAACACCACAGTCTTTTTTTTTATTGGAGTGCAAAGAGGTAGGCAGTTCATGTAGTCCAAAGTGCTTCTGCGACATTAAAAAAAAAAAACCCTGTATACAAAAATAATAATTCAACGACGGCAATGGCCAGGGTTGCCACCTGTCCCGTTTTACCGGGATTGTCATTCTTTTTAATAACCTGTCCCGGGAAATTTATCCACTCGAAAGGTTTTCGAAAGGCTGTGTGAATATGTATGTTCAAACCGTGTAGCATGCGCACGGCAGAGAGGGAGAGAGCACCGTGTAGCGCGCATGCGGCAGAGAGGGACAGAGAGCGAGAGACCTTGCGTGTGTTTGCTAGTGTGCGTCAAGAAGTGCATGTAAGACAGCATTTAAGATGATTTTTTTAGACGAGTTCTGTAGCCTCTGGGCTAGTTGCGGCCGCCGCCATGTTGAATGAGACAACACGCGGGGGGAGGGGGAACAAAAGCAAGGAGGCGGGGGCGAGCACAGCGCAGAGAAGACAAAGTGGCGAAATCAGAATTAAATATAAACAATATATCGATATATACGATATGTCAAAATCCATATCGTGTTTAAAAAATATCTCGATATATTTCAAATATCGAGATATCGCCCACCCCTATGCACGGATACAATATAATGACACGCATCCGTTTTCTTTCAATTGTTTACGTTTACTTAAGACTTTTGCGACTGTGTTTGAGCACAATAAGACGAGAAAGAGAACTGAATTCTTTGTTTGTGTGCCACCTGCATGGTTCTGCATCTGCTTGCGCTTGAATGCTTTAAACTCGCTTGAATGTTTAAACAGGACTTAAAACAGGTGCAAATGATAAACTTTCACTTTATCATGGTTAAACACTGCAATTAATTGCGAATCACATGCATTACGAACAGTGGGGCCTGGTCCGTACAGATCTCGGACCAACTACGTTCCCTATTGTTATCGCACTTCCTATCTTGCAGCCCTAATCTAAAATATAGTTTACCCATTGACTTTCATAGTATGGAGGAAAAAAAGACTATGTAAGTCAATGGGGGCCATCAACTGTTTGGTTACTGACATTCTTCAAAATATCATCTTTTGTGTTCAGCAGAAGAAAGAAATTCATAGAAGTTTGGAACAACTTAATGCTGAGTAAATGATGACATAATTTTCCTTTTTCATTCTAAACTCTGCAGGAAAGTGTTTTCGCAAAAGATCTCCACAAAAGCATCTTTCTCCATTGACGAATTTAAAAGCTACATCATTTTGCAAACAAAATGTAAAGTAAATTGTAAATATATCATTATATTAAAATAGATGCTTTGCCAGTGACCATTTTTGGATCGACCCTTTTCACATTTCCGTGTTTCTCGTCATAGTTGGGTAAACTTGAGAGTATTGAGAGAATACATTAAATATATTTTTTGTGTTCCCATTTGCTCAAATAGCAAAAGAAAAATCCCACAATAGTTTTTCAAAACTTTCAAAAACAGGGAAAAAATAGAGAGAAATTGATAACGGCAGTAAGAAGAGAGAAAGATGTCAACTTTACCGTCACTCCCATAGCCACTATATTATAAACACCCTTACAGCAGTGTTAATTTAATGCAAAGGTAATATAATACAAAGTATGGTGTTATAAATGTTCATACATAAAAATAAAAAATAAACCTGTATGCGAAACTTGAGCGCAAATTTTTAAATCATGTAATTCCATGAGGTCAAATGCTGCTGAGATGAATGGAGGTCTTTGTGAAAAAAGGTGATGATGCACCTTTAAAGGTAAACATGTTCCTCTTTTTACTGTCATCCCTTTCTCTACCACACCCTTACATTCTCCATATAATACCAAAGTATATATGTAACTGTGTGGATAATTATCACAGTGCCTCCATTATTCACCAGCAAACCTGGAGACAGAGAGACAAAGAGGAAAGACAGAGGAAAAACAAGAGACAATGGATAATACAGCTGTAATTATGACGGTGAGGACATGACTGAGGTGGCTTATCTGTCCGCGGGATCATAGGGGTTCAGCTTCTAAGTGTTGAAACATTGCCACACACAGGGAGATGGAAGGAGAGAGAAAACACTGAGGGCCAGATGTACGTACATTTGCGAACGCAGCGTTAATAGCGCCATGGCCAAGACGCAGAAATCGCTTGATGTGAAACGTGTTATGTACCAAACCTGCAGTTCATCAGGTAATCCGAGTCTCCACCCACTATACTGTAAATTGCACGCATTTAAACGCGCAATTGAATGGGCCTCCTCCTCTCACTGCTGATGCTATGACTGTTTGAAATGATCCTGATGCCAATAATTGTAATGTAGCGAGGAGTTTAACGACTGCTGGAATAGAATAAGAACGCTGAGTCGGAGATTCGATGTCATCTTTGATTTCTTCCAGTAACTGTAATATTGCGTAGAGCTTAAGTAAGGAATAATTGACGACAGGCCATTGAATTATTAGAAAAATAATGCACACCCGAGGTGGTAATGCGGTCACGACGCGAAGCGGAGTGGCCGTTACACCTCGGTGTGCATTATTTTTCTAATAATTCAACGGCCTGAAGTCAATTATTCCGCTTATACTACAGTTACCACACCTCAAAACATTGTTCAGATGATGCATTTCAAGACGTTTGTCAAGTTTTTGTCATTAAAACGCTCTTGTATGTAGGACTAATTTCTTACGCATCTAATCCCATGCCTGCGTTGCTAATTCCAAAACGTCATTTTAGAGTTAGTAACGGAGGTTTGAGCCACTGATAGCAGACTAATGATGGGGACACACTTACGACTTGCTGAAACATTCGAAGACTGACTGTTTCCATCGACTGTAGCAGGTCTTAAACACAGACTGTGAATAGACTGAACGCGCTGAACACGCGTTTGGGCATGATCAGTAATAAGTATCAAATTACATTCATAACTGGCCTTAGTCAGTGTGTCCCGGCTTTATGCAGTTATTATGCCGTTATTAGAAAGAGAGAGAGAGAGAGAGAGAGAGAGAGAGAGAGAGAGAGAGAGAGAGAGAGAGAGAGAGAGAGAGAGAGAGAGAGAGAGAGAGAGAGAGAGAGAGAGAGAGAGAGAGAGATGTTGCAATAATAAGACAGAAAAGCATGTGAGTCAATATTATTATTTATTTATTAATTACATTTGTTTTAATTAATTCGTTCATTCTTGTTTTCTATAATTGCCAGTAGATAACCCAATAAATGAAACACACAAAGCCCTTTTAACAAGTAGGGGAGACCGGGGACAGTTGCAACACTTTTTGAATTTGGCTCTGTTACTCAGAGATGGTTTGGATTAGACAAACCAATTGTTTATACAATAATCTTACATCTGTCTGTTAATAGTCTAAACCATTTAAAGATAATTACAGAATCTACATTTTTCACAATTTGCATTTGAATGTAAGGAGTCAGATGTTGCAACTGACCCCGGGCCCGGGGATAGTTGCAACATTGTTTGGGGATGGTTGCAACATGTTACAAATACAATATATTACAATATATGTCAGTGTTAGAAAAATGATTATTATCAAAAATGTAAGTTATAATAATATTACAGTGTTATTTATTCATCAGCTTTTATTAGATGACAATTATAGATTTGTCTAGATGACTAGGCCTTATGTGCAGATGTCAAATATTCAAACTGATATAAAATACAGTAGGCTTTTAGTGACATAGGAAGAATGGAACAATTTGTGAGGCAATTAACTTTTATTTAGCCTATTGTCATGTAAACATTTTTTTAAAACTTTTATATTATCATTTTTGTGGTCTGTTTATTTATTTATGCATTGTATGGGGACAGTTGCAACAGTTGTTGCAACCATCCCCGTTCCTGTCAGTTCAATAAAACCTCATGTGCTAGCTAAACAAGGCTACCTTGATACATTCTAACCATACTAGCTTAAAGTTAACATATCACTCATTTAAACCATATAAGTTTGAGCTCAATCACAAAAACAGTGACAACAGTTTAACAAAAATAAAGCTCAAGAAAAAAAATACTTTCATATCTCAAAAATAGTTTTTCGTCAATAAATCCTGGAGCAGCTCAGAAACCTCCTCGATATTTTCTCTGGAAGGCGGGGCATCCAGCTGAGCATGTGCAGTGTGAGTGTCATCACTCTAGCTTGTTTCTGATTGGAGAAAAATTACATGTTGCAACCATCCCCTGTTGCAACTGTCCCCGGTCTCGGCCTATCAATAATTATTTATTGTTATATTATCTGGAATAATTACGAAAACCCAGCAAGATCGACTATCAATTTATTTATATAGCCTATTCAATTTAATTTTCTATTTAGCCTATAGATAGGACTACATACTTTATTAAAATTAAACTGTATGTGTCCATTGATTGTGAAGTTAGACATCGAAAATTGCAGATCAAGTGCATGGGGCTGCATGTTTTTTTTTTTCTTGTTATGAATTGTATCCTATTTTCCGTTATTACAGTTAACTACGCGCAGTGTGGAACTGTAATGCGGTCAAACCTGCCTGGAACTACTTTAGCCGTGCGTTTCCCTGAAAATAATTGCACACCTTAGAACGTTCTCAACCAATCAGAATCAAGCATTCAACAGCCCTGTAGTATAATTTGTAACGCTTAATGATTTCGTTTTCACTCAACTGAAAAAGTGTGATTCTTGTGGCAAAAATCTTTTCAGCTCGTCTCCTTAGCCTATGTCTTCGTCTTGCTCGGATTACTGCTGCCATTTCACCAGGAGGCATATGCCAGGAAACCCGCTTCCTAAGTTACACCTGCTTTTAAGAGGCGGAGAATTTTCAGCGCAAAATAGATGCGCGCTTTCACCGGCTTTTTCTGTACATAACGCGGAATACATAATTAGGCGCAGTTAGACGCTTCCCCTCCCATCTCTTTATGTGACACTCCCACTTTCCCCTTGACCATCCCATGAATGCATATGCATGACACGAAAAGCGCATTTTGCCATTTTCAGTTCCCGCGACAGGCAGTCTGCGCTTTCATCTCGGTGCGTCCCGCCATACCTCGCCATGGTTTTATGCACACTTTGCGAAAACAAATACGCCTGAAGTGGGCACAAAAGCGCTAGTACATCTGGCCCAGAGAGAGATGGAAAAGACTGCTGGGATACCAAAAAGTTAAAATGATGAACCATCACTCAGAAATTGACAGAATATCTCTCTTTCACCAACCACGACACAAACCCCAAATTAAACAATCAACTGCAGTCCAACTACGTTCTTGTTTACATCAACACATTTGTTGTGGCTCACCAATGTGGTTGGGTTAGCTTGCGGGAAAAAGAGACATTCTTTCCCTCCATGTATTTCTCTCTATATCGTTCTGGTTTGGCTCACTCTCAAAGCCACCAGATCTGGCCAGGCTTCCATGGGTGGATTCCTTATGCACACACTCAATGTCACTACTCAGCAGTCCGATGCATTGAGCAGGGAGATGTCACCCCTGATCTTTATTTGTCTGGAACTAATCTAAGTCTCATTCTGTGGTCAGTGTGTTGCCAGAGCTGAGTAGAGCTACTCTGGAGTGTTGCTTTAGTAACCACTTCAGTAAGCATGGGAAATATCATGTGACCATGTGATGTGTTCAGCCAACATTTCCAAGACAGAAGTGCCTATATAAAACAAATTGCAATTGAATTAATAAGGCAGTACAATGCAATATATCCCATATGGCATTGTCAAATTTTCCTACGGCATTGTTTAGGACACGTCCAGTGAGGCTGGATTCAGTTTGCTCTAAATGACATCATTTAAAAACCACAGAGTCTGAACGTTGTTTTTTTTTTTTTGCAGGTCAAGAGCTTTAATGGTTCATTTTTATTTCATTTTATTTTTTTAATTGTTTTCTTTTACGACGGTTTAAACATCCCGGATAAGCGCAAATTAGTACCCTTTTAATTAGCCGTCTTACCTACAATCTCTGTTCTGTGTAAACAATGAGTGACGTACACGCGCGAGAGATCACTTGCGGAGCTTTCCGGCGCTTGCCGGAAAAGACCGAAGCGCCCGCGCCCTCAGATCACTTGGACGTGGCTGTGTTTACAAGAGGTAAAAACGATATAAATACTGTTCGTTTTCTCACACAAACTGCTCGTTTCGTGTCTTAGGCCATCAATGTGTACTTACATTTACGAGTCATTAAATCATGTTTAATTTGGACTTCTCTGTGCATGCTCTTTGAGGAAGTGACCATAGACCTGCATTATATGACTGACAGACAAGAACGGTTTGACCTAAAAAATATCAAAATTGAAACTACTGCGGAAACAAAGACACCTTGGATGCCCTTGAGGTAAGCTAAAACATACCAAAAATTAATTTCAAAGTGAACTATCCCTTTAAGTGGACAGATCGGACATTCCCGTCAATGCGAGTCGTACGTCATTAAAAAAAGTGTCTTTTTAAAACATTTCGCGGTACAGATATATCTATAACAAATTAAACAACTCTAGTTGAATAACAGAGTATTAATTTCATTCGTTTGTGTTAAATAAAAGGCGGACTGTGCTGAAATGTGTTGCTTTTGAAATGATACTTTGCTCGCTGTTGCTGCTGTCAGTTTATTGACAAGCAGTTTCTCTAAATAAAGCTGGCTAGCATTGTAATTTAGTCTCTCTCGATAGAACCCCTTTCATTTCTCTTCCTTCTCCATATCTTCCAAAGAAACTGCGGCGTATCGCTAAAATGTAAACAAATACTAAGCTGCGCTGTCTCTCTTTCACTATTTCTGGAATGTTTAGTCGCGCCTCTGTGAAGTTCTGAAGGCGTTGCCCCTGGCAACCGATAGCGTCTCCTACCATCATGGCCGACCGGTGCCAAATCGGCACGTGACTCCTCATTCTTAATAGGTAGACGTGGATCAGCTGATGCGAGCTTGACTAACGTGACCTGCCAGAACTGTATTATATATATATATATATATATATATATATACACTCACCAGCCACTTTATTAGGTACACCTGTCCAACTGCTCGTTAACACTTAATTTCTAAGCAGCCAATCACATGGCGGCAACTCAGTGCATTTAGGCATGTAGACATGGTCAAGACAATCTCCTGCAGTTCAAACCGAGCATCAGTATGGGGAAGAAAGTTGATTTGAGTGACTTTGAACGTGGCATGATTGTTGGTGCCAGAAGGGCTGGTCTGAGTATTTCAGAAACTGCTAATCTACTGGGATTTTCACGCACAACCATCTCTAGGGTTTACAGAGAATGGTCCGAAAAAGAAAAAACATCCAGTGAGCGGCAGTTCTGTGGGCGGAAATGCCTTGTTGATGCCAGAGGTCAGAGGAGAATGGCCAGACTGGTTCGAGCTGATAGAAGGGCAACAGTGACTGAAATAACCACTCGTTACAACCGAGGTATGCAGCAAAGCATTTGTGAAGCCACAACACGCACAACCTTGAGGCGGATGGGCTACAACAGCAGAAGACTCCACCGGGTACCACTCATCTCCACTACAAATAGGAAAAAGAGGCTACAATTTGCAAGAGCTCACCAAAATTGAACAGTTGAAGACTGGAAAAATGTTGCCTGGTCTGATGAGTCTCGATTTCTGTTGAGACATTCAGATGTTAGAGTCAGAATTTGGCGTAAACAGAATGAGAACATGGAACCATCATGCCTTGTTACCACTGTGCAGGCTGGTGGTGGTGGTGTAATGGTGTGGGGGATGTTTTCCTGGCACACTTTAGGCCCCTTAGTGCCAATTGGGCATCGTTTAAATGCCACGGCCTACCTGAGCATTGTTTCTGACCATGTCCATCCCTTTATGGCCACCATGTACCCATCCTCTGATGGCTACTTCCACCATGTCACAAAGCTCTAATCATTTCAAATTGGTTTCTTGAACATGACAATGAGTTCACTGTACTAAAATGGCCTCCACAGTCACCAGATCTCAACCCAATAGAGCATCTTTGGGATGTGGTGGAACGGGAGATTCGCATCATGGATGTGCAGCCGACAAATCTGCGGCAACTGTGTGATGCCATCATGTCAATATGGACCAAACTCCCTGAGGAATGCTTCCAGCACCTTGTTGAATCTATGCCACGAAGAATTGAGGCAGTTCTGAAGGCAAAAGGGGGTCCAACCCGTTACTAGCATGGGGTACCTAATAAAGTGGCCGGTGAGTGTATATATACACACACTCATCTAAAGGATTATTAGGAACACCATACTAATACTGTGTTTGACCCCCTTTCGCCTTCAGAACTGCCTTAATTCTACGTGGCATTGATTCAACAAGGTGCTGAAAGCATTCTTTAGAAATGTTGGCCCATATTGATAGGATAGCATCTTGCAGTTGATGGAGATTTGTGGGATGCACATCCAGGGCACGAAGCTCCCGTTCCACCACATCCCAAAGATGCTCTATTGGGTTGAGATCTGGTGACTGTGGGGGCCATTTTAGTACAGTGAACTCATTGTCATGTTCAAGAAACCAATTTGAAATGATTCGAGCTTTGTGACATGGTGCATTATCCTGCTGGAAGTAGCCATCAGAGGATGGGTACATGGTGGCCATAAAGGGATGGACATGGTCTGAAACAATGCTCAGGTAGGCTGTGGCATTTAAACGATGCCCAATTGGCACTAAGGGGCCTAAAGTGTGCCAAGAAAACATCCCCCACACCATTACACCACCACCACCAGCCTGCACAGTGGTAACAAGGCATGATGGATCCATGTTCTCATTCTGTTTACACCAAATTCTGACTCTACCATCTGAATATCTCAACAGAAATCGAGACTCAGACCAGGCAACATTTTTCCAGTCTTCAACTGTCCAATTTTGGTGAGCTCTTGCAAATTGTAGCCTCTTTTTCCTATTTGTAGTGGAGATGAGTGGTACCCGGTGGGGTCTTCTGCTGTTGTAGCCCATCCGCCTCAAGGTTGTGCGTGTTGTGGCTTCACAAATGCTTTGCTGCATACCTCGGTTGTAACGAGTGGTTATTTCAGTCAAAGTTGCTCTTCTATCAGCTTGAATCAGTCGGCCCATTCTCCTCTGACCTCTAGCATCAACAAGGCATTTTTGCCCACAGGACTGCCGCATACTGGATGTTTTTCCCTTTTCACACCATTCTTTGTAAACCCTAGAAATGGTTGTGCGTGAAAATCCCAGTAACTGAGCAGATTGTGAAATACTCAGACCGGCCTGTCTGGCACCAACAACCATGCCACGCTCAAAATTGCTTGAATCACCTTTCTTTCCCATTCTGACATTCAGTTTGGAGTTCAGGAGATTGTCTTGACCAGGACCACACCCCTAAATGCATTGAAGCAACTGCCATGTGATTGGTTGATTAGATAATTGCATTAATGAGAAATTGAACAGGTGTTCCTAATAATCCTTTAGGTGAGTGTGTGTGTGTATATATATATATATATATATATATATATATATATATATATATATATATATATATACACAGTGAGGAAAATAAGTATTTGAACACCCTGCTATTTTGCAAGTTCTCCCACTTAGAAATCATGGAGGGGTCTGAAATTGTCATCGTAGGTGCATGTCCACTGTGAGAGACATAATCTAAAAAAAAAATATCCAGAAATCACAATATATGATTTAACTATTTATTTGTATGATACAGCTGCAAATAAGTATTTGAACACCTGTCTATCAGCTAGAATTCTGACCCTCAAAGACCTGTTAGTCTGCCTTTAAAATGTCCACCTCCACTCCATTTATTATCCTAAATTAGATGCACCTGTTTGAGGTCGTTAGCTGCATAAAGACACCTGTCCACCCCATACAATCAGTAAGAATCCAACTACTAACATGGCCAAGACCAAAGAGCTGTCCAAAGACACTAGAGACAAAATTGTACACCTCCACAAGGCTGGAAAGGGCTACGGGGAAATTGCCAAGCAGCTTGGTGAAAAAAGGTCCACTGTTGGAGCAATCATTAGAAAATGGAAGAAGCTAAACATGACTGTCAATCTCCTTCGGACTGGGGCTCCATGCAAGATCTCACCTCATGGGGTCTCAATGATCCTAAGAAAGGTGAGAAATCAGCCCAGAACTACACGGGAGGAGCTGGTCAATGACCTGAAAAGAGCTGGGACCACCATTTCAAAGGTTACTGTTGGTTATACACTAAGACGTCATGGTTTGAAATCATGCATGGCATGGAAGGTTCCCCTGCTTAAACCAGCAAGTCCCGTCTTAAGTTTGCCAATGACCATTTGGATGATCCAGAGGAGTCATGGGAGAAAGTCATGTGGTCAGATGAGACCAAAATAGAACTTTTTGGTCATAATTCCACTCGCCGTGTTGGGAGGAAGAAGAATGATGAGTACCATCCCTACTGTTAAGCATGGGGGTGGTAGCATCATGCTTTGGGGGTGTTTTTCTGCACATGGGACAGGACGACTGCACTGTATTAAGGAGAGGATGACCGGGGCCATGTATTGCGAGATTTTGGGGAACAACCTCCTTCCCTCAGTTAGAGCATTGAAGATGGGTCGAGGCTGGGTCTTCCAACATGACAATGACCCGAAGCACACAGCCAGGATAACCAAGGAGTGGCTCTGTAAGAAGCATATCAAGGTTCTGGCGTGGCCTAGCCAGTCTCCAGACCTAAACCCAATAGAGAATCTTTGGAGGGAGCTCAAACTCCGTTTTTCTCAGCGACAGCCCAGAAACCTGACTGATCTAGAGAAGATCTGTGTGGAGGAGTGGTCCAAAATCCCTCCTGCAGTGTGTGCAAACCTGGTGAAAAACTACAGGAAACGTTTGACCTCTGTAATTGCAAACAAAGGCTACTGTACCAAATATTAACATTGATTTTCTCAGGTGTTCAAATACTTATTTGCAGCTGTATCATACAAATAAATGGTTAAATTATACATTGTGATTTCTGGATTTTTTTTTTTTTTTAGATTATGTCTCTCACAGTGGACATGCACCTACGATGACAATTTCAGACCCCTCCATGATTTCTAAGTGGGAGAACTTGCAAAATACCAGGGTGTTCAAATACTTATTTTCCTCACTGTATATATATATATATTAGGGGTGGAACGGTACACAGAAGTCACGGTTCGGTTCATACCTCGGTTCAGACATCACGGTTCGGTACGATTTCGGTACAATGGAGGGAAAAGCAAAACAAAAATACAGAAGGCATTGTATTTTTTAAATAAGTTTTATTAATAAAGGCATAGAACCAGTTTATTTGTAGTGCACTGACAATAGTTTTATATAATTAGTTTATTAATAAAAAGACAAAAAGACCTTGCGATATGTTTGGTAATTGTACCTGAATTAATTTAAAATTAATTTGCTATATTTCAGATCAATATATTTGTTTTCCTTAATTTTAATTAACATTATTAATTAACAATGTAACATTATTCTCATCTGAATTATAAATAATTGATTTCTGTATAAAATAATACTACCATTAATAACGCATTCGATTTTCTTTTTTAATCAATGTAGAATGTGTAAGATTAGTGCTCCGAGGACGAGAAATGAAAACCAATGCGATGAATGTCCAAAAGATGGGACCCACAGACTGTTTTGAAATGGAGTTGGATAAATATGGTTTGCTTTTAAAACAGTGTGTGTGTGTGTGTGTGTGTGTGAGTGTGTGTGAGAGAGAGAGAGAGAGAGAGAGAGAGAGAGAGAGAGAGAGAGAGAGAGAGAGAGAGAGAGAGAGAGAGAGAGAGAGAGAGAGAGAGAGAGAGAGAGAGAGAGAGATTTTGGTTGGGTGACAGTTGTAGGTTACAGTTTGACAAGAGTTTACAGTGTGACAAAAGCACAATGTTGTGTTTTATTGCGAGAGTACACAAATATAAGTAAACACTTTGCAGGTTTAATGATCTGTATGAACAAAATGACGGAGTATGTTTTTTTATGTTTCCACTGTTCGATCGCGGCCGCGCCTCTCTCTCTCACACACACACACACCAGCATTGCAATCTTGACATCGCAGCCTGTTCATTATGCGGTCACGGTCACACCAAACGCGAATAGAGCGCGTATAAAGCCAACGTTTGAAGTGAACGCGCGTTCAGAGCTAAGCCGATGGTACAGATTATGTGTCCCTAAAGAACCCGCGTATCTAACAGTAGTTCCGCATTACATTAATTAATTTCCACGCGAGTTTTATTTATTTTTATACCGTGTATTCTCCGTGTAAATTCGTGCACCGAACCGTGATGCCCGTACCGTTTCGGTTCGGTACGAATACATGTACCGTTCCACCCCTAATATATATATATATATCTACTGTATAACTTTTTTTTTTTTTACACTACCCCCAACACAACTGATGCTGATAGAATGGTTAAAGGTGCTCTATGTATTTTTTAGCGGCCTCTAGCGGTGATGTTTCAGATTGCAACAAGAGGGCTCGTGCTCGTGTGCGTGTGCGTGCTCGATCTCAAGAGCGAGCATTCACTAGCGGCCACACGGAGACTTTCAACGCAACGGCGAAAGCATCACACAACATGCTGGAAACTCATGTAAACGCCCACTGCAACGTTACAATAATAGGCTACTTTTATCAGCTTGACGTTGAACTAATGCTCCATGCTCGTACCATGATAACGTTACATTGACTGCATTTAGCCGGCATGTGGTGTTAGCATAAGGCATTTCACTAACTATTCGTGTATCTTTCACAATCAGCAATGTCAACATAGGTGAAGGTATATGATAACGAAAACGGTGAACTAGACTGAACAATGTCAGTGTAACAGTAAGACAGTAGGAAGTAACATTACTGTACTGAACGTGTCTGGAAATGTTTATTATAAACAATATGATAGTAGTGGGATGAGTAACGTTAGACAGTAGATCTAGTACATAAAATAAGTTACATCCTAAAGCACCTACTTTGTTATCCTGGAACAGTCTTTTGTATTAATTTCATGTCTCATGTAGTTTACCTTGCTATTTCATTAGAGTTTACTAATAATTCAAAAGCTCTGCCGATGTTGATCCGTGTTTTCGTCCTGAGTCGATCAGAATCACGTTTGGCCTGACGAGCCTCAGCAGATAAAACTTTTTTTATGTGGTGTTTGTGTTGGAGTCTGTGTTGTGCTGGAGGCTGGTCGTTTTGGGGTGTTATCAGACTCCATGACGTAAGCTGAAGTGCCGTCGCTCGGGAGCACACATGCACGTCACATCCGATGGATTTCGCGGTAAATCCGACCCGGAGACTTCACATATAAATATGAATATTGGCCTTCAGAGGTAATAGCAAAACCCGACAAGTGGATCATTGTAATGTGTGATTACAACCCCTTCACACATAGGCAATAAAAAAAGGATTCATTTTAGAAGAAAAGCTACATAGAGCACCTTTAATACATCCTGATGTTAGTGGCATATGTTGAGTACTATAGATCCAATATTGTGGGGGAAGCATCACTCCAAGCAGGAGCAAGCAGACACATTGCAACAAGCGTGTTGCCGTAGCCAATTTAACAGTTGTATAGGATCTATTGGGGGAAGCTTACACCCCTAGCGGCAGCAAAACACAACAATACTTGCGTAACTACTGCTAAAACTAGTGTAGTTTGGCAGGGGAAGCATACACCCTACAGCAATAGCTCTGACTAGTGGCAGCAAAAACCGATACAACAAGCATGTTGTATAAATCACAGAATTATTGCTAAAACTAGTGTAGTTTGGCAGGGGAAACATACACCCTACAGCAATAGCTCAGACTAGCGGCAACAAAACCGATACAAGATTCAAGCATTTTTATAACGAAATAATAATAATAATTATTATTATTACAATTACAAAATCTGATACAACAAGCATGTTATATAACCATAGGACTAGTATTAAAACTAGTGTAGTCCGGTCAGGGAAGCATACACCCTGTAGCTCTGAGTAATATGCAGTAGGCAGCTAAGCAATGAAGTACAGTGTGGTTCCTCATTCATGAAAATTATTTCTGCTCCTGTCGTACTGAATTCCATTGGTTGTGGAGGTGAAGATGACGACTCCCATGATTCCACACTCATTCACGGGATCATCAAGCTACAATGTTGTTAGTATTGAATGACAGACCTCTGCAGTGAACATACCTTATGTGTATTTGCACAAGATGTTACCAATAATCTAGATAAGCTTTAGCCACAAGCATACGTGCTAACTTTAACACAGCATGTTGCAAAAATCGTATTGAAAAAAAAAAGCGAATTCTTTATTCTATGCAACCAGATAAGGCTAAAACAACGCTTTGATTACCACAGCATGTCGCTTAGTACAGTATGCTCAATAATACTATAAAGCCTAAGTAATGAGCATATATTCGATAACATTTGCATTGCATTAGCAACCAGTACAGTACTGATAGCAATGTTGCTGAAACAACGAAAGCATTTTGCTGATACCTGGATAAGCTTAGCACAGAATGTGACAATGACACCAGATATAATTAAGCCTAAAACACAGCCATGTTCCAAATAACGACTGGGCTAAATAACCTAAATAATAGCCTTAAGAACAAGCGTGTTTGAATTACAACAGATAAGTTAGCCTTTAGAGCAAGCATATTCCCAATAGTTTTAAGAACGGCGTGTTTCCAAGAACTAGATGTGTGTGTCCGACACCCGACAGAATCAACGCTGAACTGACTCAACTGAATAGTGACTGTTACTATGTCTTTTTAGAGCTGTGCCGCAGAACAGCAGAAATGAATCTGCCTGAATCTGTGCTGCATAGTGCTAAAAGCACAGCATGTGCAACGAGCAGTTGCCAATGACAACAGATAAATAACGCACATAGCCAATTCGATCGCATAAGCCTAGCAAACGACTAGATAAGCCCAAGCAACACGGATAGCATTAGCAACAAGCATGTTGCCAATACCCTGATAGCTTTTAGCAATGAGCATTAAAAAGGAACTTAGCTTAGCTTCGTGAAGACTTTCAGAGATGAATGGTGAGTGAATCACATCGAGTCCTGTGTCAATAATGCAGTGATGCGAGCAGCAATGCAGAATGAGGTCACTTCTAAATCAGGCAACTTATGATCAATGCGGCGAATCTCGTGTTCAAGTTCACAAACTTGAATTAATCTGAGGTGAAATCCTTGTGGGGAACGAATTCCTCTCGCTAAATTCCCGATTGCACGATTCCTTGTGAGATGATGCGGTTTGCCTGCCGAATTTCGTCATTTAATTAGCTCCTGAGAAACGCAATAGCTTCTAATAAATAATACTGAAGGAGCTTATATGTATACAGTGATAGGCGTCATATTCATAGGTAGACGTGGTTCAGCTGAGAGTCAGCTGATGTAAGTCGACTAACGTGACCTGCCAGAACCGACGCTACGCTTAATTTTCATGTCATTTTTATGTCACCAGTGTTTTAAATAAAATATTTTCATTATCACAGAAAACTTTCAGCATTTTTACAATTTCCCAAAACATAATTTAATCTGATTTATAAGCTGTTTTCCTCAAGGGGACCAAAACATGTCTGCACACGGAGTCCCGACAAGGATTTCAGATATTGCCATCTTTGTGGGGACATTTTGTCATCACAACGTATGGTTTACCTGGACCACACACACACACAGTTCAAAAGTTCTATTATTACAATTTGGAAAAGCTGAATTTTAACCAGCTATAACTCCAGTCTTCGGTGTCATATGATGCTTCAGAAATCATTCTTATGTCATTCTAATATCTTACTGAGCCCAAGCTTTTTAACGGTATATAAAAGGGAAAAATATTGGGTAAAATAGGATATATATATATATTTTTTTATGTATGGATATTATAGGCTAGTTGATGATCTTGCAATGTAGCTTTTGAGTGGTTACAACAGTCTAGGATGTGTTTAAAGATAAATGTAAGCCCAGAAAGTGAACTCCTGACCCTCTGATTAACCACACTGTTCACTGAACCATGAGCAACCTGACAAAGAGCATCTGGCACAATACAGTGCTGTACAGGTCCCTGAGATCTCCTGCACCCCCCAACCCATTTCCAGATAGCACACGCTTCTGAAAACTCCAGTTGTCACGGAAACCATTGTTTTGCCCTCCTTCTTCCTGCCATGCATTCCTTCTCACAATGCGTTGAAAAGCAAATTGGCCTTTGACAAAGCGCTGGAGGACTGTTTAGGAATGAGAGCCGAGGAGATTGGAGTGGATGAAAGACACACAAGGGTAAGAAAACACACTCCAATCAAACGAATAAAAAAGGAAAAGAGCGAAAAAAAGAGTGAACAACTAGGGGGAGCCGACTTTGAGAGCTGGTCATTTCAGCAGTCTGGAAGCGCTGGTACCTGATATCACTTAGACAGATGTTATCTGCCCTTCCCGCAGATGGGCAGACACGGGATGAGTGAAGGAGTAGAGAAAAGACAAACACATGGAAAAAGATCAGACACCCAATGAGAGTTCAGAACTTTTTTCAGACATACTGATACAGACACTCCAGAACAGTCAAAAACAGCATGTGTTTGTTCCTTTAATGCCATTAACACAATATGAACAAGTTAGACATCGCTTCAAAAGCCAGCTTGTTGACATCTGACACCCGTAGTAATCCTGAGATGCTCTGACTAACAATAAGGTAAGCTATGAGACTGTTCCAGATGTCCTGAACCAGGCGGATGGTGCTGTGGGTGGTCAAATCTCTTTCCCCACTTATTCTCTGCAGTAGGTATTTGCATTTTATTTTTGAAGAAAACTCTCAAGGTCTAATTGACAGTGTGTAGCTTGTTCATCTGTAAATCCATTCTATTGTATCTGTTTAACATGATAAAGAACAAAAAGCCAAATCATACTTGCGATAGTGTTGTTATACTGAATATCTACAACATGGATGAGTTTTCTGGGCCACTAAGCCAGAATCCTTAAATAAAGGTACTGTCATATTAGCAAAATATTGTGGGGCAAAAAAGATCAATTGTCTATTACTAGAGTAGCGATGTATGAAGCACGGCTCACACAGAAGTCACTTTCAAACCAAGCAGCTTTCTGTTGGTCAATGTGGTGAATTTGCGTGACCAACTTCAACAAAATACAAAATCTGTATGGGGAAATCTCATGTGGATTCCTATTAAAATGATTGGATTTCGTCCATGAAAATTTGCTGGTGTGACTGCAGTTGTGCATAAACAGTGACTGCAGAGTCAAAGCGTTTGGAAGTCACACATTTTCAATGATAGTTGCCGATCCGAGGCAATATAATACAACAATGACTGCTGCGTCAAAGTTGAGCAGACTTTAATTTATGTAAATGGACAGCGACACAATGTGGTGACTATCAAAAGAAATGAAGACAATGGACGGAGCTCGCGTAATCCAACAAGCGGACACTGAAACCAGCAGAGATTTAATGGATGCCATGTGTATTTAGTTTTAAAGTTGTTTCAGCAGTTCTATAAACATTTAAAAATCTAAAAATATGCAAAATATCACTAAATAGGGCCATACTCAAAAATAAAGGCTGAGCAAAAGATCATTTCAAATCATTATAGGGGTGTTCCATGTATCATTTTTTTCCATGACAGTACTTGAAAACAGTGTCAAACATAAGTAGAAGAAAACAAAGCAAGAGGAAAATAGTGAAAGAGAAAAAAACAGATATCATCCTCACAGTTCTTCCAGATAGGGCAGGTTTCTGAAGACATTAGCAGGCAGCTCAGTGATGTTGTTCATGCTGATGTCCCTATGGAAACAAAATAACAACATGTTCATAGTTAGTGGTTACTATTTCTATAGGTTAAATAACATAACATAACATAACATAACATAACATAACATAACACAAACATTTACATTTGCCCTTTGGATGCATTTATTTTTTGGATATACATTTTATGGTTTGTTTCTTCGCTATTTTTTATAGAAGAGAAGAGATCATGGATAGCTTGTGCTGTGATTTCGCTCACGTGACAACATAACTAAAACTGACTGTGTGCAGACACTTATTTCAACAAGAAACTTGAAGAGATTTCATGGTCATATCATGATTGTTTTAAAGGTGCTCCCTCTGCAATCCAAAAATACCATTTACTAAAAATAAACTGTAAAAAAGGCATAAATTAGTTAAGCAGATTGTTCTTGTAAATGTAAAATAAATAATAAGTTGACAATATATGGAAAACAAAAGAAAGAGTAAAATTACACCTTTAACTCAATTCAAAATAGAACAACTCAAAAAGTGTGCCATGAGGCAACATACATTATTTCAATTTGATAAATTTCTTTGAGTGGTCCCTCCCACAGATCATGTTCATGCTTTACAAGTTCGAACAGAGATCTGTATGTCTGTGACGGCTGATAAGACCTGAATCCAGATCAGACAGTGAGATCAAGCATCACGCAACAGTGTATTTGATGTCATCAGTGGTGCACTGTGCTGTTTTACCTCTACTGTCATGCAAGTACGACATCAGTGGCTTATAAGTTTTTGTTAAGTTAAGTTTGAAAAGCTATATGTTTGCATTTCCAACCAAAAATCTATTTTTCACATATACATATTCATACACATAATCTTTATTTCACATCAACCTCCATAATCTCTCCTGCTTTGTGCAAATATACATTTACAAATATTTTGACGATCCCAGCCTTTTAGCTGTGGCTCCATACAGAAGATAAAATGATTTCTGAGTTAGCCATGGATAATGCAGTGGGTTACACATCAAGTACAACCACATTGAGTATTCCCCTTAATAATGTCCAATTGTCCCCAAAAAAAGAAAAGTTTTTAGGAAGGACTATTACTATTACAAACTTGATCATCATGAAATCTAATTTTCATCCAATGAGGCGGTTCAAATTTCATGGTATAGTAATAATTTAAATAGAAACAAAGTGCACACTGTATGGCTAAATTATCTGAATTGAGTCAGAATTGTGAACAAAGTGCTGTTTGTCTGTCAACAATGGCATCAAGCCTGGCTGACAGACTTCTTTTTCAAACATTAAGTAGTAGACTCCATTATCATGTTGCTTCAGGCTATGTATACAGCAAAAGATGGGTTGAGAAATAGGTTCATAAAGCATTTTTTTTTAAAATATGAGATGTTCCTTGAGATGTTTCATTGTATGTTTCCATACAATGAAAGTTAATGATGCCCAGGGACTGTCAAGCTTTAAAACAAAAGCTTAAAAAAATTAGCTTGGGCTACTTTTATTGTGCTTTTTGTCATCTTGAAGTTTGACAGCCTCTGGTCACCATTCACTTTCATTGTAAGTAAAGAACATCCATTTTCTGAAAAACTGCAAGAGAAAAATAAAGCATTCAGGTTTGGAATGAGTAAATGATTGTGAAGTATTCCTTTAATAAAGCGAAATCCTCTACTTTTCCCTCATTCTCTTTTTTCTTCTCTTATTTTCTATAAAACTATCTCTGTCCCTCCTTCTCTCCCTAAGGCTCTGAAGCTCTGAGCATAGAGAGAGAGAGAGAGAGAGAGAGAGAGAGTGGAGGCTGTCAAGGAGACGGAGAGATAGCATGTAGCAGCATGACAAAAATGCAGGCAGTACACAAAGTGTTTTCCTCTCTCTCTTTCTCTTTCTACATTTGGGCTGAAAGGTGAAATGTGTGGGCAGCTAGAAAAGCAAATGGTAGATCCACAGTGAGAAAGGTCAGAACACTGACCTTAAAACACCCACCGTTAGTGACGCCACAACACAAATTCACAGAGAGGAAATGAGAACCAGTGCATGTAGATCATAATAAGTGTGTTTTTATGTGGCATTCTACTTGTTATACATTTCAGTCCTCTTGTTTATTTATCCTGCCGTATTCCAGCCAGAATTGAGTGTGTGTGTTTCTGTCTTTGTTCTGGAGGAGATGCAGGTTTTTTCATCTGGGCCCGAGATCTTGATTAGGAATCCATTATGTGCGGCTTCAAAAGCTGGGACAGACACAGTAGACGTGGAGACAGGGTCTGACGGAGCCCAACAAACATGCTACAATAGCTAATGAGGCACATCCCCATCCCTGAAGGTAGAGAAAAACAAGGGGAAGAGAGTCTCCACCATCTTGGATTTCACTGCAAGGGCTGTCTTGAGTCTTGAAAGCGTATACGAGCATGAGGGCCTCTGGCCACACTATGTATCAGATTACCCCCCAATCTCACACACCGAAAGGGGCCTCCCTATCCCCCCTGCAGCTATGACCTTCCATCGCTTCGCTATCTTTTTTGATCCGCAGGTTACTTGCCCTATCCAATTACCCTTCAGGCTGCTTTCAATGGACCATATACCACCAGAACACTCCCCTTTCTCCTCTCCTTCCTTATCACTCACTCTTTCGCTCTCTTTCTCTCTTGGTGGTGTCCCTGGGCCCCTATTTGTGCAGCGGTCCCGGTGGTCCTCTGGATACATTATGTATTACTGACAGCCCTGTTCATCCTGTACTCACACAAACACACACACACACACACACTCCTCCACGCCCGCAGCCTTTCGTCTTACTGCAAACTCTCCGTCTTTTGGCTGAGGTGCCTGGGAGCAGGATGAGAGAGAGAGAAAGAAGACTATGTGTATGTGTGTTTGGGTCTGTGAATGCGATCTCTATCCCTGAGTAGCAGGTTTCCTCATTAGGGGCCAGGGGCCGCACTGCAGTGACAAAGACAGGGACGGAGACAGAGGCCTACTGGAGCCGTTACTGGAGGAAACTCTATCCTATGAGACTGATAACGTGTGTTCTTAAAGAGTGTGTGCATTTGTGACTGCATCAGACCAGTTCTACTGCATTCATGTTTAAATAAAGCATAATTATTAACCTTGTGCATTTGGACCTTAAAGGTGATGCGTCTCGTTTATATGTCACCAAACTGAATTGTAAAAATATTAACAAGTCTCAAACTTCTACACTGAAAAATTAAATTCGGTGAATAAACAATTTTCAAATTGCTAGTAAAATTAACAAACAATTACAAAGAAATGGCAAGTAACATGGTGTATTTATCTTTTAACATACACACCACAACCTCAAAATGAAAACTTGTTAAAATGTCTACATTTAAGGGATATTTTACCCGAAAATGACAATTCTTTCTGTCATGAAAAGTTTTTCATCTGTGGAACACAAAATAAGACTTTTTGAAAATATGGTGTCAATGAGGTCATGTGTTATTTTGACTCCCAGAATTCTTCAAAATTATTTTGTGTTCTGCAAAAGACAGACAGATTTGGAAAGACATGACAGAATTTTCATTTTTCGGTGAACTATTCCTTTAAGGAGCTATTTCTACTTGATCAGATGTGTTTATAATATTTCTATCTGTGTGATATATAGAGATGCACAATATTGGATTTTTACCGATATGCAGATAGTTTTCTAATTTTGGCATTTTTCATCATCCATTTGAAATAAAATATTATACATTAATAAACTATAAATAAAATTATTTAAATTTACAAGGTTTGTGATTTTTATTAGTCATGTAGGCTATAGCTGCTGTGCTGACCATTAAATCAAATCAGACTCGTGATTTTAAGACATTAATTAGGCTACTGCTTTATTTATTCAGAAACAGAAATAACAAATGTTATTTTATTAGTCTAATAACAAGTTCACTTCAAGAATGACCAAACTGCTGACGTGATCTTATTGCTAGTACTCCTTGCACACGGGCCAATGCCGATGATTTTTGAAGTCTTTAAGATTTCAATGATATTCCACAATATTATGCATCCCTAGTAATATAGTCAGATTGGTTATTATTATTATCATCATTATTTCTTGAAGACGAACACTCTACTGGGCAATAGTAGCCTAATATATTTCTGTTATAATTTCTTCAAGTTAAACCGAACTTTTATTTTGACGGGTTGTTGTGACTCGTGAATACCGTTGAGTTTCTGTGATATGATAGTTTTATCAAATGAAATGGTGAAATGCTTGTGAAGTGAGCGTCACGCATGCTTTAGTAGTAGACGAAACTGCAGTGTTTATTCACATAGAGACACACAGAACATTAGGGGTGTAACGATACACAAAATTGACGGTTCGGTTTTCCCACGGTTTTGACGTCTCGGTTCGGTTCGATTCGGTTCGGTTTAGAAAGCTAAAATTGCTTCTTTTTTTTCCTTTTCTTTTTTAAACAGTGGTTTAACGAAAAAATTGTCTTTGTCTTTAAATTAATTCAATTACAATTAAACGTTTCACAAGGATTAAAAAAAAATCTGCTAAATCTGTAAACTACATAGGGAGCCGCACATTACTATAACATTAAAGGTTGTAGCCTAGACTTTTAACCTAAATTCAGATGCTATTTATTTTTTAGATATAATAATCAACACACAACACATTGTATGAAAACATGTAAACTGAACATAAGGCAGTTTTTGCATTAACTTGTGTTTTACTCTAATTTGTTATTGAAATATAATACTTTACACAGTTGTCATTTTCATGAAAGATATTTTAAACATACATTAAATAATCAAGATATCATTAACAGGTTAAGTAAAATTAAAAATAGTAAAAAAGGCTAACATGGTGCATTTATTTAGTGCAAGAGTTCATTTATAGGAACCATTTATAGGAAGTTGTGGACACTGAATCACTTGCCTGTTGAGGTAAATATAATGCTAGTGACAAGCTATGCTGTTTTATTGACGTCTTTCCGCTGCTGAAACACTGATTGAGCGATTACACGAGTTATGATGCCTTTCAGTAAGTATACTGCATCTTTCAACATACCTTCAGGTGTCCATTCCGTAACTGAGGAAGAGATGATCGCGTTTACCCGCGCGCCGCGTTGCCGTTTGAAATGAGGAGCTTAGTAGGCATAGAGCGATCTGTCACGCCACATCAAAGAGCGCCAAAACGCCATTTATTGTTTGAATTTCGTATCAAATAGACAAATTTGAAAGATTACACCTTGCTTATTATCGAAAGTAACAAAACATAGAGCTTGTTATTTGGTGTTAATGGTGGTTTAGCTACAAAACTGAATTCGTTGTGTACTGTACACAAGACATGAGGTCCATTGAGCCGGGCTGCCGGGCGGGGCCGGGGTAGCAGGGGGCGCGGAGGGGCGTGTTGGGTACGCAATGAGAGTATCGCGATTCGAATCGTGTGTTCTGTATCGCGGTTTTTCGGTTCGGTTCGAATATCGTTACACCCCTACAGAACATGCAGACTTAAAATTTCAATAGCAGTCTTTTTGGCCATATAGCGATTTGATTCATTGTACAGTCCATCGTTTGATTTATTCATCCAAAAATGTACAAATTCAGTGACATTCCACTTTATACAGTAATTTCCATTTGTGACATTTGTAATTCCGTCCGTGTTTTCTGCATTGTGAAAATCCAACATGTAATGGTATTTGCCATGTTAAATTGAGTTAGTTGTGTGGAATATTTATTGTTGTGTTATAAAGTTATAACCATTAGAAAGAAGGGTATGCAGTTCTTCATAGCGCTCTCCGTGGCCATTGAATAGATGCAGCAATTTTTTCAGCTATGCGCTGGTATGGCGCTATTTGAAAAATACATAACGTACGCGAAATTGAAACTGGTATACCAGCCAAGCACTAACCCAAAACATACTTGAGCATGTTGAAAACGTTAAAAGTCTTGTTTTAAACACCAGTGACAGAACGATAATGTAAAACCTGCTGGGTATTGTGAAGGTGAAATCCTGCAACATGCTCAAACAGTTAAAGATTTCAGCTTGCAAAGGCAGATACAATTTGGCATTGTCATTAAATTACTAACTCTAGGAATACAAATAAGGACCACCCTAAGCGCTACAGATGGAGCGTGACTGAATGGAAAATACATACTACAAACATAGAAGGAAGAAGAAAAGCCTTGTGTTAGGAGAGCTCAGGAACATGTCAAGTCTCAACAGAGCACTGCAGATTTTCTGCCTGTCAGTAAGAGTGACAGAAAAAGAGCAGGAAAGAGACAGAGGCCTAGTTAAACTCATGCTATAGGACAGATAACAATGATTTATGAATGATAGCCTTATTTTCTAAGAGGATAGCGTCATTCACTTTTTCTAAAACAACATTTATTCTTTTAGAGCTTAATGCAAGATGCTCTCTAAATCACTCTGGAAGCACAACAAGCCTGTTTGTCCTGGAATGAACACGCAGGGGCAAATTCACTTAACGTTTAACTTTAAAATTTTGCATAACATCTTAGCACAAAAACCTGTGTATATTCACTGCAGTCTAATTCAGTCTAATTAAAAATTTGGCTACAAAGCATAAGATTAGAGTTACAGCCAGACATATACTATAAATATATGCTTTTTATCCAATGCTCTTCCGTTATAACAAAATGCAATGTTGTTTTGAGTATTATTCTATAGAGACCTACTAGATAAGAAAATATATGAAAATGATTAGCCCTGTAAAAAACATTTAAATATTAGAGCTGGATGATTCTGAATAAAATGAGAATCACTTTTCTTTGTGTTTCATAAAGAGATCACGATTCTCCCACAATCCTGCACAGACAACTAAACAAAACACTGAACAACATTATCTGAAATGCCAAGTTAGTCTATTTTGATCGCTACTGTAGACATCAGTGTCTATATTCGAAATAAAAACTTTTATCCCAGTAATTCTGTGATCATTTGAATATTTTTAACAGAAATCACAATACTTGGTGGTTAATAAGACCGTTTGTGAAGCTATTTCATAAACATGACTGCTTTCTCTGGATCAGAGGTAGTGCGAACACAGATTTGAATGTTCCGGTATGATTTCGTCATAGCTTTAATAGACACAGGCGAATCGTTGTCATTTAGGAATCGCGTGGGTGTTTGAATCGAGATTGCGATCGTCTAATGATTAATCATGCAGCTCTGTTAAATATCAGTAAAAAATATCAGTAAAAATGATTATCGGATTATCTCGATTAGCAATCTACCCTCAGAACCAACCTGAAAGATCCAGAATTGAGCTGGCCAAATTGCATTCACCATAGACTTTGTGGGTGTGTTTACAGCATTACTAATTCTTTAGTGAATCAGATGGTAAAACAATACAGAAAGTGTGTCCATGAACATTTGCAGGAATCCAATCAATAGCAATTGCCCTCTGCAGGCTCCTAAACTCCTCCGCTCAGACCCTGAGGGTTAACTTTTACATTTCCACTACATCAGTGAAACATGGGAGCATCCGCGTGTCGGCAAACCACACCAGCACCGCAGCAGGCCTTTCGGTGGCCGCAGCTGCCCACAGAGCCCCACATCACAGCTGGGCCAGCCCGCTCACAGCCCTGCCAAGCCCTGAAGGAGCCCAGCCACAGCCTGCCCCATGATATGGCCCGTAGATGTGCTGTGTGTGTGTGTGTTAGGGCATGGGTGGGTCTCGTTCACCGGCTGGCTTTTAGACCAAAAAGGGTGAGGTGTTTCTGTGACAACTCCATTTTGATTGACAGCCCTTCAAATGATGTCTTTTAAAGAACGAGCATAAAAAAGGCTGTGCTCCTTAAAAATGTGCTCATGAATGATGAGACTTTTTATCTAATTTTATATAAATGTTTGTGTATCTCACATGGACCTACATCTAATCTTATTCAGAGCTTTTTAGGCACTTGTGTAATATAATTAAGGGTGTTCCATCGTTATTGGCCGATAATATGATTTAGAGCCCGACCGATATGGATTTTTGGGGGCCGATGCCGATACCGATATTAGGGAGTAAAAAAAGCCCGATACCGATATATCGGCCGATATTATTTATGTGTATATTATAATACAGTAGCAATATTATTTATGTGTATTATAGTACAGTATACCAGTCAAAAGATTGGACACTTTCCTATTGGTGTGTACAAACTTTTGATGGGTACTTTACACAGTAGCTATAAACAGAATAAATATATTTTATAAACACGTTTTGCAATGATCACTCAAATGTGGTAATCAAACACTTGTGTGACACAGATATGTAATGGAGGCAGGGGGAATGATAGAATGAGAATTATACAGCTGAGCTGTAACCAAACTAGTTTGCATTGCATTATCTTATATTATATTCTAAATACTGTTGCATAATCTTCATTAACGACTTTGTCTTTTAATTTAGTCATAACTTGTATCAATAAATATATAAAAAGTGTCACTGACAACACCTTATTATCTTCTATTTTTACTCTTAATTCCTCTAATCTCTACCAGTGGAGGAAGAACTCAGATCTTTTTACTAAAGTAAAATTAATATCATAATGAAAACGTTTTTAATTGCATATGTACAGTACTTTTATACTATTTGAAATAATTAGTAAGCAAAATGTACTAAACGTGAAACTAAGCTACTCTTAATGCAAAATGGCCCTATATAAAGTGTTATAATTATATACATTTTTGGAATATTGCTTGATGTTGTAACGTAGCGTTATCAGGCAGAATGAGCTTTAACACTGTGTCTACACCGGACGCGGCCGTTATTGCTCGCGTCGCAACAGCTGTTCACCAGACAAAGCAGAATCAGTTTACTGTCGGAGATCGCTCGCGCCACGCATTTTAATCAATGTTTCATCAACCAATTGCCTTAATAAATAAGAAGTAGGCCAAAATATAGCAGACAATATAATCAGGACTTCTCAGCTGCGCGCTTGCAATAGTCACAAGCTCACACAATACGTGACAGAGGCTTGTAGCAGAGAAATCAATTCTGTGAATTACAATCACAAGTAGGCTACTACCCACCGGATGAAGAAGGGTTGGCTCTCAGTCTCCACAGGCTACATAAAATATTCATTTTATTTTATTTTATTTTTCGTGTTCGCATTTATGAGGAAAAAACAATGTTACAGACGCGACAGTTCAGCACTACGGACGTGAGCGCTCTGAAAGCGGCACTAAAATATGCTTTGAAACTTTCACATAGACATCAAACAGAAAGCACAAAACCTTTCGTTTCAAAGTGAATTTCGTTTTGTATTAATTGTATCTTAATTTTAATCAATGTTTCATCAACCATTTGCCTGGATTTAATTTATAAGAAGTAAATAGATAATCTCGACACGGAGGCGCCTGCGGGTGAACTGGAGCTCGTCTCATGAACCGAAACTCAGCGTATAGACCTGAGAATTGAAATATATCTATATTGAAATGTCTACTTTTAAACAGAACAATTCAAAACGAAAGACAGACAGACTCATGTAATCGTATGAAATGTGCATTTCTCTCTGGCACGCGTTCACTGAAGATCGCGAGTCAGCATCGTCAACTTCATCTTTGGCTGACACTGACTGAAAACACTTGTTTATTAATAAACAATTAAAATGTCTCCTTGCTATATTTGTTGTATTCATAATCATTACTTTTGCCAGTTCTTGTGACAGCTTGTATGTGCTTTATTGGCAGCGCCACCCTTACATGAATCACCGCATCCGCATTTTAAAAAAAATATTCATTTATCGGCCATTATAAATGGCCGATACCGATAGTTAGGAAAATGCCTAAAATCGGCCCGCCGATATATCGGTCGGGCTCTAATATGATTTATATAGTTTGATATAAATGTTTGTGTATCTCACATGGACCTACATCTAATCTTATTCAGAGCTTTTTAGGCACTTGTGTAATATAATTAAGGGTGTTCCATCGTTATTGGCCGATAATATGATTTATATAGTTTGATCGGTGGTCTCTATAAAGGCCGGTGTAATATTAAAGCAATCTGTCTCAATCAAACAACAAAAGACAAAGAAAACAAATATAGTAGATTTAGTAGGATTAATCTATATTTAATTTATACAGTGAAGACTGTGCAGTGTTGTTTTACACTTGATTACTTTCTGTTCATAAAGTTTTATTATTATTATTTATTTCATCGGAATGCTATATTTATTAAGCTCTAAGCTGTTCCTAATCACCTCTGAGAGAGGAAATGGAATATGTTGCACATGTTCCTTGCCAATAAATAAAGAGTTGTCAATTCATGATACTTCCACATCTCTTAAATTTATTATACTTCAAATACATTGTTGTTAAGAATAGTTGGCCTATTATTTATTTCAGTGATCGGTATTGGCCAATACTGCTTCCAGTGATTGGTAATCGGTGATCAGCCCCAAAAATCCTGATCGGAAACACAACTAAATAAAACAGTAATGTAAAGTCAGATTATTTTGTGCAATAATTAAATTCATTTTCCAACATTTTGAGTGTGCAACTTGTGGGATTGATTCAAATGGTGAGCAATAACTACAATCCCACAATGGTGGAGTTTCAGGGCCTGAGTAGGGCTCAGGGTTTGTTGTTTCAAGCAGGACCTCCACCCTGAATTTGAAGCACATTAGTCTCTTCTCACAAGCAGAAAGCCTGATGGTTTGTTTTTCCTTCAGCATTACATACAGTAGAGGTTGAACACTAAACACTGGAAGCCTATCAGTGGGTTGGATGATGTCATGCCTGACAAATTCCTCTCATTCTCTACATGAGAGACAAGTTTGAGTCATATTTGAGCTCCAGCACACTGTCTGCCATTCAGAGGACAATTGTACGGTTTTAACTACAAAATTATAAAAAGCAGAAAGATAAGTAAACAGATTGCCTTCTAGTTCACAAACTCAGTGTAAGACACCTTTCCAAAAGAAGGATAGGCCTGATGGCCCTCAAAGATAGGGCACAAGCTTTAGATACAAATTCAAACACAGTACTTGGTTCTTTAAATGTTTGGGAAGACAGCACTTAAATGTTTTTCTTAAAATGTTTGGGAAAAGACTGAGTGTTGTCTGACGCAGAACATGGGATTTAAACTGAGTAATGAGTTCCAGTCTAAACCCTCTATTTGAACGAAACTACCTGAGATCCTAAAAAAAAACTACAGACTTACCCAATACTTAAAGAAGAGAAGACGACCACACACATAATTTAAAATATAAAGTATAAAAAATAAAAATATATTCACCAAGTCACACCAACACACTGGCAGCTCTATGTCCAGTCAAAGAAGGGCTTCAGTTCTGGAGTCACAGAGCAAGAAGCCAATTCCCTCATGTGAGCTCTAACACAAACATTCAGCCTTGAGAGCAAACATGTCTCAATCACGCTTATATTCAGTTATTTAATGTAAACATCAATAAATCAGTGATATTTAACATATATCAGTGATAATCCAAAATAAATCAGTGATGATAAACATCTATTTTTGTTCAGATTGAGGCGAGGTCAAAAATTACCAATACACTACAAATGTGGTTAAGCAAACATCTTAATATGTATTCCGATAAAAAATACTTTATTATGTTAACAAGACAGTAAATTCTGTAATTTTCCAATCCTTTCATTAAAATATAAGAATTCTTAATGATTTCAAATTACATGAACTCATTGCATGTGCTATCAAAATGCTTTACAGTTGGTATCAAACATGGTGGTGAGAAGGAAACATTCCTCCACTAAAGAAGGATAAGTTATGAAAATATTAGCATCAGTGGATACCTCGACAGCTTCAAATAACAGTTGTTTTAATACAATATCAGCAAGGTCAAAATTCTACTAATGTTTGGCAGTGAGTGCTGTCCAGATGTCCTTGACAGAATTACCTAAATGTATGTTGCCTCCCAAAAGGGTTTGATACTGACACGTCTCATGGCCAGCAAGTTCTTTTCCATAGTACTCTTTCTCAATTTGGTCCATGTGTTCCCTCTCTTTCTCTCTGAATAGGTGAGCTGAGCTGGACAGAAGCTTGATGGGAATGAAACCCAAATAAAACCAGTTTTCTGGGAAGCCATTTCACATTCCAGTGAGACCAGAGAAGCTTCCCACCTTCCAGTAAGAGTGTGTGTACAGACCTGTCTGTGGCTGCACCTATTTGCGTGTCTGTGTGTGTTGTGACACTAAGAGACAGAATGTGTGTGTGTGTGTGTGGCTCAGCACTTTCCCAGTTTATCTCACTCAGTATACCCCTCTGATTATCGTTTGGGCCATCTCTCTCCCTCTGTTTCTCTCTCCATCCTTCCCCTTCATTCCTTTCCACTGATCTCAGAGCCTCATCCTGTCATTTGTCTGATGTCCATTAGAAAAAGAAGATGTGATGGGAGGCAGGCGTTTCTAACGCAGCAGATGGTCTTCTTCAAGGCTCCATCAGGAAGCTCACATTAAACAAACCCATTAACTGCCAAGGCAACCTGCCTGCGTCCCAACAACACCATTGACCTTGAACAATCTCTAAATAATCACATGGCCATCTCTGTGAGCATTCACAACCCTCCGTTTCTGGAGGACAGGGATGAACTTGAGCGTGTGAATGGAGTGAGTCGGAGGGAGTGTCCGGTTGTCCTCACGATTCTCTCAGCTGGTTTAGACCAAACACAGTGAATCAAACTGGCTTTGACTAGAATTCAACACTCTAATAAATTACAGGGGGGCCTCTTTACTACCTCAGTACCCCAGTCTGTCCTGCCTTCTCTCACAGTGCCATACACAAACTCTCTGAGACTCTCTTATAACTCTAAAGCCATTAAATGGAGTGTGAGCATTTGCAAGTGAAAATTACTTAATAAGTAACTTGATAATATTAAATGAGCCATGCTTTCTCCATCGAACATTTAAAAAACATTCAAATAATTATGAATGTCATGAAAGTTTGATTCATATATTTGAATTTTCATAAACTACGTTCTGTTGAATACTACATAATGTTTTTTATAATGGCTAAGGAAAGTGAAGATTCATAAAGCATGTTTGAAAGAAATGAGTGAAAAAAGAAGAAATCCTGAAAAAGTGTATCACAGTTTCCACTAAAATATTAGGCAGCACAACTGTTTTCAACTCAACATTGATCATTTGAAATAAAGTCCCCCTGTAGTCAATAATTGTATCCCTTAAAACTAAGCTTTGATCACCAAAATTACATAATTTATCCTGTGAAAATAATTTCTACAGGCCTTAAAATAGCTTGAATGTAACTCTACACCCTTGCTTCATTTAATATACAAGGATTCATGAATATGCAAATTAGTATCCACCTCCACTCAATCCCAAGAGCTTAGAATACCTGATCCACTCGGTCAACTTTACTGTAGTAAACGCTACACAATGGCAAGTGGAAAAACTGGTTTAATTTAGCCATTTATGTTTGAACCAGAAACTGATTCAGAAGTGGAAGGGCAAATTATACATAATGGTAATTGATATGATTAGACCCCTCCCCCTCCCAGCATATTTAATGATATGCTAAGGCCAGCCCGCACTTTGAAGGGATTGGTTACAACATATTTGTGACAGAGAAGAGAGGCGATTTTAAGCAGTATCTTTGGTTCACTGCAGTTTTAAGGAGAAAATACTCAGCAATGGTGTTGACTGATGACTTTGCATATGGTTTATCTTAAAGTATAATAAAAACACCACATAGACATATATAAACAACATTAAAAACGTGATTTTCACCACAGGGGGTCATTTCTGAAGGATCATGTGACACTGAATGGCTGCTAAAAAAATCAGCTTTGCAATAACAGGAAGAAATTACTTTTTAAAATAGTTTTTTTTTTTTTTTATCAAATAAATGCAGCCTTGGTGATAAAAAAAATACTGAACTAGTGTATTCAACTATGCCCACAGTTTCTCAGGTGAATGCAGTCCCTAAAACCTTGCCTTTGCATGAAGGATGATCTTTTCTGCATGTCATTGTAATAGTTTTTTACAGTAATATGCTCCTTATTCCTAACCTAGCTCATCTCTCCCTCTGTGGTTGTGTGCCATTACATTGTCCCTCCCTTGTCACCTCAAATCTAATACAAAATAATGGTTGTTTTGTCACTGTAAACTGTTGTCAATGTACCTACTAGTGTTTTAAACTTCCAGACATGACATTCTCTCTCTCTCACACACAAAATATCGCAAACTCTTAAAAATAGCAACCCAAAATGAAGCATGACTGGCTTAAATATGACATGCCAACCAGACGAGGAGACAGCAGAGGTTTCCGAAATGAGGAAGAAAATGATGAACTGGTAATAACTGTTTATTTTACTGGCCTCTAGACATAATGTATCATCAACTCAGTTTAAATAAATTCAACAGGTTCTGCTTTTCTGTCTCTCTCACACTCATAAACACATACAAATTGTTGGCAGGAGCAGCGTGTGGACAGATGCGGGGGACCCATGGGTGG
Source organism: Rhinichthys klamathensis goyatoka (assembly GCF_029890125.1). Lineage (NCBI taxonomy): Eukaryota > Metazoa > Chordata > Actinopteri > Cypriniformes > Leuciscidae > Rhinichthys > Rhinichthys klamathensis. Next base: position 942,427 of record NW_026606597.1, read on the forward strand.
GTCATTTCCAGGTCAGGAAGCGCTCGGCTGTGGGGCGATGATGGACCCTGCGACTCGAGGTCACCAGGGGTCGCGCACATGGGCAGAGAGGAAATGCCAGCCAAGTGGCACTGTGTAGGACCACACACGTACAAATGTTCGGCTAGAAGGAGAGGTGCCATGTTAAACACTCCTTACTGGAAGAGCTGGACAGAGAAGACATCCGCACTTCTTCAGCTGCTGGACACTTCTCAAGGAGCCAAACCACCAGAGAACACAACACACGCAAACCTTGGATTAGAGCTCATCTCCGGTCGGACTCCTACTGGAGACTACTTGTCAGTCCACTAATCCAGTCCTCACAGTTCCTTACAGCAGAACGGACATTTGGTGGATATTTTCTTCACATGGGACGAAGTCCACAGGACAAGGGCATGGCCAATAAGGTTTGATTTGAGGTCTGAAAGCTGCATGTATAAACACTTGCAATGCTTTAAGAAGTTCTGGCAGCCTAACAGTCTCTCTTTGTACCACATCCACCATTTCTGAGTGAGAGAAAAGCTCTTACGTGTCTCTCTAACCATCATGAGCCTTTGTTTATGCTCATCAAAAATAGAAAAGTAAAAAGAGGGAGAGATATAAAACAAGGAACCTAAAAGGAAAGATACAGATTTTATTAGATTTTATTATAAATCATAAAGAATTTAACCATTTTAGTTACAATTCCTCTCAACGGTTTTTGTCCCGAGTAAAGTTTATTTTATTTTTGGGTAAAAATAAAAGTGATCCGATCGTCAAATTATGAGATATTCAATGATAAAATCACAACACCAACAAAAAAACAATACTTTACAAACGTAAAACAAGTCTTGTAAAGGGTGTCATCTTTTTAATGGCTTTTTTTAGGCAGATTTAATTGAATCCAACACTTTGCCTTAAATATTAAACAACAACTATACCAATCAAAAATGTCCTTAATATGTATAGAATTCTACTGACAAACTTCATAATGTGTATCTTTAAATACACAATGTCATATAAGGAACCAGTCAGTAACTAAACTGACTGAAGTCTCACAGTAAGTTATAAGCTTTATGTGTTTGTTTCACTAAAAAGATCAAATTAATTAGAGTGATTTGTTCAGGAATCAGACTACATGGTCACGCAGTATGTTTTTGATTCACTAAAAAGAACTGATTAATAAGAGTCATTTATTCTATAATCTGACTACATTGTTCAAGCTGTAGATTCAAGAGCTTAAAGGGGCTATATGAAAAAAAGTTCACGTATTAATTGCGAAACTAATTGTAACGAAACTTTAAAAAAACGATACCTTCCCCGACTTTCTAGGTCGTCTATGAAAGATTGTAGAGCCAGGTGGTTATTGCCGGGAAAATCAAAAGGATGTGACGTTTACGCGAGCTCCTGAGAGCCTCTTGTCCATTCTATGACACATGAAATGAATGCTTATACAATGTTCAGGATATTCCCAAAAGAGCTATTCTGTACTGTAATGTCAATCTGTCATGCAAAGAAAAGCGATTATTTCAAACTATGGTCTCACGTTGTCAGATATAGTCTACAGTCTCAAATATACTTTATAATCAAACTATCATAACAGTGTAATTTTAAGTTAAGTCACCTTTATTTATATAGCGCTTTACAACAGGAAAATGATGCATCTTCAGTTCCGTTGTAAAGATCATCAATTAGTCAAATACCGGTAGTTCATTTCATCTATAGCATTTCTGAAAAAAAGGGATGCCCTCGTCCAGCTCAGATCAGTTCTCATACAAAAGAGTCAGTACAGTCAGATCAATAATATTGTTGAACATTAAGTGAATATTGAATATTATTAATTACTTCATCTGTCAACATGATGCTGGTGAATTGCAGAGCTTGTGCAAATATATCTACATCGCTATGATCAGATGCTTTCTTAACTGCTGCTTTCTCACTGCTGTCATTTTTATTGTGTGTTTATTTTGTTTCTAAGAGGAAAGCATGCAGCACATATTTACATATTCATCTAAACATCGCTCTAACTTCATTTAACCCTAAGCAAAGAACGAAAAAAAGGACTTCACTGTGAGTATATCGTGGCATTACGTTACGTGTGCAGCAGGGCCGTATTAAGACAGTGTGGTGCCCCTGGGCACTATTCCTCAAAAGGCCCCCTATATTAAAATATCTCAATTTAAAATGTACATCAATTAATTGACAGCGTCAATTCACGTTTGCCCAAAAAACAATGATAAATCTATCAGGTTTCTTACCTTTACAGGCATGAAAACGGGTCAGGGGTGAAAAAGGTGAGAAGGTTATTACCCCTCTAGGGGGGTCCGGGGGCATGCCCCCCCGTAAGAAAATTTTAAATATTCCATATTTTAAAGCATCAATCTGATGCATTTTGAGATGCATTTTTTGCCAACCTGGGGAGAGTTGGAGAAACTTAACTTCAGCCATGAGTCAAAAATATTATGGCCTCCGTAGCGTTAGCTAATCATTTTCCACCAGAGCTTTAGCTAGCTGGCTAATGTTGCGTTCTCTCCTGCTGTGTTCAACTCAATTCATCAAGCTGTAGCTAACGTTAGCTAAGCCTATGTCAACAGAGCTCCTGGATATAGCCTACCAGAAAATATTAGGGATGTCCCGATACCATTTTTTCTGAACCGATCCGATACCAAAAATTCTGAGTATTGACCGATACTATCCGATACCAGCGCAGTTTTTTTTTAATCAAGTAGAATTTCTATAACTATGTGTGTTGAACTGATAATCACTATTTTGTGTTAAACACAATCTACATTATAAAGAAAAACAACAAATCAAAAAAATGATCATATAACCTATGACAAAAATTAAATTCTATTATAAACTAGATTAGTGGGTAACTCAGCAGTAATATTTAGTCAAGAAAAATCACAAGTGCACAATAATTGTATAAAATCTGAACATTTAGTGAAAAAAACAACAACATTATTTAGTGGGGAACAAATAGACAATAAGTGTAGCACTAAATCTGGTAAAACGTTTTCATGTATTAAGTTTAGCAGAACTGCTTCTTCCTTGATTTTTGCGCAAGCAAAGGTGTCAACTACATCCCCGAAGTCCATTTCTTTGTTCCAGTCTCCACAGTTCGCTCCGGCTTCGTCAGACTCAGCGCTGCTAGTGATCGCAATTCCTGTGATGTTCTCACAAAAAAAAACTTTCGATCCCTGGAACATTTTGAATTGTAGCTAAACGTCTAGCGTCCTTGTCTTTCTTTAACTTTCTTTTTGCAAAACCACTCAATTGACGTCAGTCCATTTTTAATTTAGATTCATTTTCTGTAGCCGTTAAAAAAATGACACATTTGCGCATACTTGTTGTGGACCAACTCAACTCTGACAGATTGGGGAGGGGGAGTGATAATGGTCATGTAATCTTTATTTATTTATAATTTATTATTATTATTATTATTATTATTGTTAAATTAGTGTTCATAAACGAGTTATGTATGGTCTTTCGAGAATTAATAATATAACAATTTACGAAAAATATTTTTTAAAGCTTGTGTCATGTGGTGCCCCCCTAGTGGTTGTGAATGGTTGGTGCCCCTGGGCACTGGCCCAAGTGCCCTTATGGATAATCCGGCTCTGGTGTGCAGGAGTGCGAGCACAAGCAGTTCACTTAACAGACACCGGTGTCGCTAATAAGGGTTTCTGAATTCTCGATATAGCCACTTTAAAAAATGACCAGTTCTGGATTTAAAAAAAAAAACTTGGTTGCCAACCCTAGATTTTTTTTGTATTAAAGGGCATATTGCAGGTTAGAGGACCCAAAGAGTCAATGTATAGAAACATAATGTAGGAACTAGATTTTCTTTAAAATATACTTATAAATACGCTACAGACGCTTCTGGAGTCGTTTTTGTGAGAAAATTTTACTTCCGCGTCTGAAAATGGGCGTGGCGGGCGTGACGTAACGGGCGGGAGAGCGGTCGATTCAAACAACAGGAAAACAATGGATCGCAATGACATTTCGGACGCTGAGGAAATACTTACTCGTATGACGGACCACAGCCATACAATTATGAGCCTGCTATGCTGCCAAGAGAGCAGGGACAGGCCAGGACTAATGTCAGACAGAACGGTCAGAGACAAATTGAGTTGTGGTGTGAGGAGAACCAGTGGAGAACAGGACAGGTGTCTTGGTGAGAGACGTGCTTATAGATAAACGTTCGCTAACGATACACAATGTGCTCACAATATTGTACAGATTATTACCATCGTATATCAGGCCAGCAGACATTAGTATGTTTAGGGTAGATTTATACTATTAAATGTATAAAAACTATACTTGAGTATATTTCTATTGTACTAAAAACATACTCAAGTAGGCTAGATTTTTAATACATATTTTTCACCTATAACAAACAGAAAATTAAAGATTTGAATATTTAAACAACTTAGTAATTTTGTTTTTCAATTACAAGTTGCCTCTATTTAGGGCATGACTACCTATATCACACTATTTGATGCCATTGGTACAGTATAAAACGATCAATAATTTTGCTTCGGCATCCCATGTTGAACTCCATCATATCGCCGGGATGATAATCCTCCGATCTAAAGTGAACGCTACACACGACCGCGTTTTTCGAAGCCGATGAGGAAGAGAAATCCCGTCTCTTCACCTGCACCAGGCACGAAAGATATACAGCACCGTCCTTTTTCTTGTTATAGAAACCTGTGGACTCAATGTCCTGACAGGCCAGAGTTTTTGCAACCTCCACAAACACAATAATTTACCACGACGATGATAAATTGAAACACAAAAACTACCAAAAACACACTGACTCACGACCATCCTTACTGAATACCAGCCTACTCTGCACTGAGCCGAGGCTGAGGCTCCCTGACGTGACGTAAAATGACGCGATATTGAAAAAAAAGCCGTTTTTACGAGCAGTCCAAGAAACGCTCACTTTCTCTACTAAATTAGTGCCCTTATGTCGTTTTAAAACATTTTAAATCCTGCATTAACTTTTCATATGGTATTTTCATACAAGGCTATATTAATTTAGATTTTTTTTTTACCTGCAATATGCTCTTTAAGTTCAATGTTTGGGACTCAAACTGGATACGTAAAGTTGTTCTTGTAAAAACGAATATGAACTCACAGACATTCATGAGGCTTCACCTTTAACGGCTGAGAGAGTCTTTGCCAGAACGCTGAACACAGAGGGCCCTCTTCTCCTCCAGAGCTCTTCTCATGACCTGTAGTGTGTGTGTGTGTGTGTGTGTGTGTGCAGGTATGACTGAAGGCTGCCTGTGCTCATGTGCATATAAAACAACCTTTATCCTGAACCATCACAATTCACCACATAACATCAGTTAGAGCTGTAAATCATTTGTGCAGCACTGAGGCGTACAAACCATCTTCAGGTAAAACATTGCATCTCAAAGGTTCAGCTAATACATAGTTTTCACCCTAGTAATTTTATCTGACAGATTCAAGAAAAAAAAAAAAAAAGTGTGTGCCTCTTTCCGGTGGCCAGCTCAAAAAATCTAAATCAAAAGAAGAGCAATGACAAACTTTAATCCTCTAATTCACTCTCAAACACACTTAAAAGTGCATTACCCAACCAGGCATTTTCTGTCATGTGTACCCTCTGACTGCACAGAAACGGTATTGTCTTCAGACATGAATGTGAAAAAACAAGATCACTAATCGCTCTATACATTCAGTCAGGGAAAGGTGTGGAAAAATGGTGCTGCCGGTTCCATCTGACTGAGCTTGTAGACGTGCAACCCATCCCACACCCTTTAAGATGGAAAAGAACATGGCGTCTCTGTTTTGTTAATGGGACACAAAGGCACATTCCAGCTCCTCAATACTGAAGGGCTTTACTGAGGCTGAGGCAAGAGTGGGCTAATGGCGTGTGGACAGACGGTTAAGGGGGGATATCCCCACTGCACTAAGCCAGCGCACACACACATATGCACAAGGGAAATTCTTTCAGCCAGTGACGGGACACCAAAAAAAAAGCAAGGTAAATTGAAAAGTAGCATGGTCAAAAATAAAGGAGTGACTATGAAGGACATACAATTGAATTGTAAAAAAAAAAATATATTTTTTAAACTTACTGGAAAAGAACCAGATAAGTAAGGAAAGAAGTGTGAAAAATGCCATTTTTTATGCCATGTGAGTAGCAAGGCTGTCTTCATGGGGATAAAGTGAATAACAAAAGTAAAACAATTAACAAACAACTATGTAAGACATTTTAAGTTATTACAAGAAAAAAAAATTCTAAAATACTTTTTCAAATATATGAGTTAAGCATAACCACCCCCCGCCCCAACCCCAACCCCCACCCCCAGCCCCCACTAAGAAAGCACTTATCAATACAACAAAACAGACAATCTTTTACTGGGTGCTTTTTAAAACACTATCAAGGTCAAAGTGCACTGTAATATGCTATGAACCACCTGCATTGGGAGTTAAATAAGTATATAGTTACATCCGTCCATACAGCTCAGTCAAGGTCAAAGTTTCCCTGGTGTGGAGCGATACTACAGTGCATATTTGTTTCTTAAGCCGGTGCTAAGTCTCTCACTCGCCCTGCAACGATACTCCACCTAAACAGAGTATGATTAACCTGGAGTATTGTGCAACAACCTGTTGAAGTAAGCAAACTATATTAACCCCACTGATGGCTGCTATCTAGACTAGGAAATAATGATCAACCAGACTGTGCCCACTCTCACTCACACTTTTACACTTGTTTCCCTCCCTTTTTTTTCTCTGACCCTCCGAATCCTGATATCCTCCAACATATTTTTCTGTGTCACTTTACCAGTTTTCAACTTCTACTCCCTCCCTCTATTGTCCTTTCTCTCACTAATTCTCCATTTCTGTTCTTCTCTGCAGGGAGAGACAGTGTGGCGACAGCTGAAGGCAACCCAGAGTACGGGCAGAGGGATCAGCACAACTATTATCAATTACATAAATAAATACCAGAAATGCAGTAAAGCGTGCAGCAGGCCGACGCAGCCGGATGCAGCAATGCGGTTGGAGCGGTGGCAGTGCATTTCACAACTTATGACTATTACCACACAGACTGACTGACAGATGTCCCATATATTATCTGCTCATCATCACTCGCGGATTGATCAGAAATGTGCATTTTATAAAAAATTGGACCACACTAAAAACACAAACTGTTTAAATATAGACACCTTTCATCACTAACATAGTTTATGTTACGTAAGAGAAACAAGAGAAAATACGGTCACACATTAATTTTATAGTCTTAAAAATCATTAAGTGGAAGTAGCAACAGATCTTTTCTTCCCTATTGTGACTTGCTTCCAAGTGTAACGGATTGTTGAAAAAGAAAAAGTATAGGACAGATACCAGGTTCTATCCATCAGTTGTAAATTGGATGTTGAGATGTGTTGCACTCAAACATGAAGGTGAGCTACTGAGCTTGCACACGATTGTGGAGGGATGGGTTTTAGACTAAATATTTGAAGAAGTCCGCCATACGTCAGTTTTTTTTTATTTTATAATTATTTATTTTAAAATTTTTGAAAGTGAATGAATGAATGGTTCACAATAAGATCTATAAAATGCACTTACAAAATAGATAGGGAGAATTTTCATTTCATGCTGAATTAAAAATAAATAACATATATATATATATATATATATATATATATATATATATATATATATATATATATATATAGAGAGAGAGAGAGAGAGAGAGAGAGAGAGAGAGAGAGAGAGAGAGAGAGAGAGAGAGAGAGAGAGAGAGAGAGAGAGAGAGAGAGAGAGAGAGAGAGAGAGAGAGAGAGAGAGTTAATTCAGAATAATTGGGACATTTTGAGACATTATTCATCTCAATGGAAAAAGTGTCCCAATTTAGCTTACCTGAATTCCCCCTAGTCCAACAATATAATGTGGCTTGCTGGTGAATTGGTTCATATTGGTCAAGAAACATTTAACAACATGTTGTTGGTTATAATGATAACACTGCCTAACAAAACGTTTCACATATAAAAAATATAAAAATAAAAAACCCAATCGGAAGTATTAGCATCCTGCTGATGCCTACACATGCAGCCCTTCTATTTGCATATAATTCACTGATATCTAAGATGACCACTGCCGCAGCTAGTGTTAACTCTGTGGCTTTATTTCTGGCTTTATCGCTTCTCCAGACTGGACTTAGCTTGGCGTTGAGTTACATGCTGCAGCTTGGCAAAGATATTTCGAGAGCCCGGTCAAGCTGTTTTCGAAACGTATGGGCTCCAAAAGAGAGCTGCAGAATAAACACTCGCCTCCAGACGTGCTTCTAAACAATTTGGCAGAAAAGTAACACACTTAATTACAACAGAGTGAAAGCACAATAAATGCTGGTAAAGTCTAATGAGGTGAGGGACATGATTCGCACGTGCCACAGACACTGGGCTCTGGCTCAGCCCAGCAATAAACCAGCCTTTCAGTATTAACAGATGGAAAAACTTGAGGGGCAAAAAGTTCTCAAAGTCAACCGGTGAGACATCAAACTATGCACGGTTGATGTGAATGCTTGTTGATACAGACCAAAGGAGTCAGCATCAAGAATTAAGGCCCATTCACACCTAGGACAACAACTATAAAGTTTTAATAATCTTTCTAATGCTATGAGAATAAGGCCACATGATATTACTGGAATTACTTTCAGAACAAATTTTTTTCCCAGTTGATGAAGAAAATCCATTAATCAAAATCCAACCGACTTTAAGGAGCTTGAGCATTTAAAGTGACATAATAAAGACAGCACGCTCTCTACATGCTCACATAATAAAAGAGAACGTGCATTGGTATGGACACTAATATAGTTGTTATAGTTCTCTTTATAGTTTTAGTTCTTATTGTGAACGGGCCTTTAGTCAGTAATGGTAAATGTTACTGTTTGACAGTATACCTATACATGCTTAAATTACTTGTGTCTTTTAATGTGGGTTGGCTCCTGGATTATCAGTGACTCAAAGTTCAATTCAAAAATGAAGAAGATGTAACCGTAAAAAAAAAAATCCAGAAAGATATAATACTAGTGTCCGTTGTGCACTGCAAAAAAATGTAATTAAATAATCAGCAGTAGACTGCTGAGAAAGACATTTGTAGAAAGCCCTATTCATAGAAAAGCACCTCAACTCACCTCAATACATAAATAACTGGCTCAAATTCTACCTTTTTTTTTAATGCTGCATGGGTTTAAAAGCAGGCTGGTAAGGTAAAGGCTAGCTGCATTCAATAATAGATGAGCAGGACTCTCTATATTAACCGCATGGGTCATATGGCATTTAGTCTGTTACACTCACACAAAGTACCCAAAAGCGGCCCAAGATGGTCTTTGTGCTACAAAACTAAAAATCTCAACTATTAATTTCTGAAGAAATGTAGCTATTTGTACTGTAATGATACTTACTGCCAGTCATGTCCATCAAAACTACTTAATTTGGATTTTTCACCCTTAATCTTGAACATTTTGTACTGCTGCTTAGTTCTATGCTGTGAATAAAAGTGAGAAAGGTGTGTTTCTGAGTCACAAGAGAGTTTATCATGGTTTGATACTACACGATCAATGATCTTACTAACTTAACTTGAAGTCTGAAAACAATTTTAGACTTGTTTTAGACAGACAAGTTCGTTTACGTAAATGCATAAACTAGAAATGCGTCATTATTTTTGCGGGTTTGCTATGATGTTGTGTAATTCGTAAAAAAAAAAACATGTAACGTGTAATATGGACTTTTTAGATATGGGAGCCAAATACGTCTAGAACACAGTTTTCTACATATTTCTACATACAGTATGCACTTGTTCCAGCATGCACTTCATTGTACGTTATTGTAGTAACTTACAGGTAATATGTGAAAGCGCTGAGGCCGGTGGGAACAGTGGTCAGTCCTCGTCCAGAACAGTCCGCTCCTCCGTCCTCGTCGCAGCGGCACAGCGGAGAGCATGTGGCCGGAGTGGACTGTCCCCTCTCCCGCAGTGGCTGACTGCCCCCCTATCCACAAGCCCAACACAAGCATTCGGACTGCCAGCATTGCCATTAATCTCTTCATTTCGACCCCTAAAGACCCTCGAAGGCAAATGCGTTGTGTTTGTTTCGCCAGCAAACGGAGGTAGTGATAGTTCCTTCAACATAAGAACAAGTACAATATAAGCTCTCAGAAGTCTTTAGTTTAAATTCGCTGGTTTAATCGGATTTTTAGACATGATTTGGGCGATTTAACGACCTAAAAATTAAGCTACAACATGTCTTATTGTTTGTGCCCAAAATAAACGTTATGCTACCTGCTTTTCTTTCAGCCATGATCGGTGTAAATAAGTGCTCTTACCTAATACCCGCGAACGATAAGCAGATCGGGCCAGTCAACGGTCATTCTGCGAGCCTCGAGCTTCACGCAAACGCAAATAAACACCTTTAGCTTAGATTCCCGGGTCTAAACAAACGGGGCTCCAGATGGCGTGATTCGCTAAGCGTCAGCTTCCAGGAAAACACTCACAAAATCGCGACAAACACAGCGGTTACAACAGCATTTTCACTCTCTCCTCTCTCTGATTTGTTTCCTGTTGAAAACACGGTCAGCTCTCAGTCGAGCCTTACGTCCCCCTTACGTCTCTCTCTCTCTCTCTCTCTCTCTCTCTCTCTCTCTCTCTCTCTCTCTCTCTCTCTCTCTCTCCTCTCTCTCTCTCTCTCTCTCTCTCTTCTCTCTCTCTCTCTCTCTCTCTCTCTCTCTCTCTCTCTGCAGGACAGCCAGTGAGGTGCTGAATATGTTAATACAAACCTACATATTAATGATTTCTCGACGTCAGTTGTTGTAGCCTATAGTGTGAAGCCGAAAGTAGCCAACTTATGCCTGTAAAATATTCAAAAGCCTCATTTACATAATCAAGAAATGGGTTTAATAATAAACCCATTAACTGGGGGTGGGGGGTGGGGGGGTTTAAAACTACACAAAAGTGGTGTTTACTTAAGTAGCTAACACCCTGTTTTGCAAAATCGCATATGAAAAATATTGGCATACATAGGCCTACACACTGGACATATAATTAGCCTTGCAGTTGTCCTCTGTGATCAATAAAACAACTCATATCATTTTCTAGATAAAACCGTAACAATTAAAAGCCGTTTATTCACTTTTAGAATTACAGAACAGCTGTGGGGAAAATAGCCTGCTTAAGATAAACGAAGAGATAAACGAATCCAAATTCATTAAAGAGAATCCACTGCGACACAGCTCAAGCAGGTATACCAGTACAGCTGAGAACAAAGTACATTTACATTTATGCATTTAAAATGGGTGCTATTATGCTTTTCCTCTTTTTCAACTTATAGCAATTAATGTTGGGGTTGTCGTGTATAAAAAAAAGATCTGCAAGGTTACAAAGCTCAAAATCCTCCAGTTCCAAAGGGAGATATTTTATTTAACAGAATCCCCTTTTTAAGAACTACAACAAACAGCTCGTTTGGACTACAACGCGTTTTTTCCCGGATCTTATGAAGTCGCAATGTTACTCATTTAAATAACCTGCACCCACGGAATAGCTACACCAAAAAAGGGAGCGGGGCCTGGTTGAGCTGCGCTAAGATGAAGAGTGTTGTTGCTATCTCAAAGAGATGCTGTTTTTCTACACCGTTTCCAAAACCCCTTTGTTGCCTTCTTAAGGTGAACAAAATTAGAGTGGTTAAATATATTTATTTTCTGCATGATCCTCTTGTTCGTTAACATTGTCAGGGTCTGAATCGGACTCGAGCTGGGTTTGAAATTGACACCATCCTTAATATTTGAGCAGAACTTGCTGTTATGGAGGGGCGGAACTTTTCCCGAACATGTGCTACGTGGTGCCATTCACAACTCATTGGGCCAGCTAACCAATGACAGCACATTTTGTATTTCAGAAGGAGGGGCTTCATCAAAAACAGGAACTAACGGTGTGTTGAAGCCTACGGAGCCAGACTGGTGCTGCGTTCCAGTCCACTTTTAAACACGCACTTGCGAACTTCCCTAAGCACTTCCCCTCGGGGATCTCGTCTAATCACCACCACCACAAACAACTCTATGATATCATATGATATCATAGAGTTGTTTGTGGTGGTGGTGATTAGACGAGATCTGTGGCCATGTTACAATCGTGTTGCATTGTGGTATATGGAGCTGCCTGAAGTGTGATGAAGTAGACTCGCTCCCTCTGTCAAAATCGAGAGAACGAGGGTCTGTCCGTATAAACTTCACTCGTCCACTTCCCCTCGGGGAACCCTGTCGCCATTTTGAAGTGCGTTCCACTTCGTGAAGTGGACGAGGGAAGTTTATATGGACAGACCCTCATTCTCTCGATTTTGACAGAGGGAGCGAGTCTACTTCATATGGTAGACTTCATATGGTAGCCAAGTGGGCACTCGTGCAACACAAGCAATGACGTACATCCGAGTGAACGAGACGGAGGGAAGTTAGCGAGTGAAGGGCATGGTCCACTTTTAGACACGCACTTGCAAACTTCACTAAGCACTTCGCCTCGGGGGAATTCCTGCCGCCATTTTGAAGTGCGTTCCACTTCGTGAAGTAGACGAGGAAGTTTATATGGACAGATCATAGCTCCCTCGATTTTGAGTCTACAAAAGTCTAGTTTGAGTCTACTGAGTCTACTTCAGGCAGCTCCATATACCACAATGCAACACGATTGTGACGTCAACGCATATTGCGTTTAATTTACCCCACCACAAACAACTCTATGACATATTAAGGCAGCTCCATATACCACAATGCAACACGATTGTGACGTCAACGCATATTGCGTTTAATTTACCCCACCACAAACAACTCTATGACATATTAATTACTTTTAAAAAATGTAAACAACTCAAACACACCTATAGAATGCTGCATTAAACAATTTCGTAAGAAAAAAAAATAAAAAATCAACCCCATAGTGGATTCTAAGTGATCAAGGGCTTAGCACATTCCAGTTCAGCCTATTGCAAAGGTTCCACCAGTAGTGGGCACTCATGCAACGTAAGCAATGACGTAAATCTCAGTGAACGAGATGGAGGTAAGTTAGCGAGTGAAGGGCATGACAATTTTGGACTGGAACGCAGCCTGGGGAGAGAGGTGCTGAAATAATGTAAAATATGTGAAAAATAATGATTTTTTTTTTTTAACAATCAAGAATGAAAACATATTCTAGTACACCCAAAAACAAAATCAAGACTTCGTAAAAGGGCATAATAGGACCCCTTTAAGTGAGTTGCATTGCATTCAATTTGCACATTTGATCAGTTCTTGCTTGCTTGTGCCCTGCTCTACTGTTGGAGCTACTGAAATAAAATATGCACCATACTGAGAGCACTGCTTAACACTGGCCTCTATAGAGAGTGTTCCCAAAAAAAGCCATTTCTCAAAAAAAAAAAAAAACATGTAAATAGACAGCCAAGAGATAGACAGCCAGAAACAGAAACGAGTTCAAAACCTGCTCCTGACTATTCAATTCTGCCCAGATTTTATAAATATTATAGAAATAAAGATGATTGGTGAGTATTAACACTTTTATCCAAACCAAATTAAAATGATAAAAATCACACACACCCACAAAGCAGTAAAGTATTGTACAAAAACTAGAGCATACGTGTACATGAAAAAAGAGATGGAAAAAAAATAAAAAGACATTAAAAATAAATGATTTGCTTCGAAAGAGCTTTTAAACATCACAGGGAATAGATGTGGAATCTTTAATTTAGTGAAACGAGAAGTGTCTAGATACTTTTGCAAGGTATTGTATATTTAAAGCATTATTTGCAGATATTTACAGTGATATTTTTCCTTTTGGACTCTCCAAAGTTTAGAATTAATTCATATTTGAAAGGGCCAAGAGAATACAATATATACTTTAACCATTCTTGCTGCATATTAGCACAAACTGTCTGTGATAACATAAGAGAATCCTTCTCTTAGTCTGCCAATGCTCCTGTTTTTATCAGCTTTATAAGCCATTATAAAGTTTTCATAAATGTCCGCACAGCTACAGATTGCTGCACCACCCATGGGATTACATGGCACTGACTCATAAACTAAGAGGGTAAAAGGAGAAAGACAGAGAAAAAAATAGCTTAATGTTTTGGCCAGAGTACGTGTGCTTTGTAAGTTCTTCCATGTTACCTCCTCGATACAAGCTCTACTCCACTGACGTCACGTCAGGTTTATCTGGAATCATTAAAGCTTGCTTTTATAGGCATATATTTGTCCAGACTGTAGCTCTTTATCTTATCTGCCAAATGCTACGCCTCACACCATTATCATTCTATTGCATTTGACTATGTTATTTTGCAGTGTTTTATCACAATTTCTGTTATGCCCAGATGCCTACAGGGACAGATTTTTCCATGGAGTTGCATTTAACCTTGCATTGACCAAACGTAAACAGAAAAAAAGAGAAAATGGTCTCAAGTGAATTGGTACTCCTTTTTAGAATAAAAATAAATCTTCCCATACTGTTAACATTGTCAAACTTATGAAGGTGCCCTGGCAAATGAATGTTTTGTTTTTAGTATATTGTTTTGATGTTCATCTGATTTAGTCACTAATAGAGGTAGGCCTATGCTTTGGGTATGTGAGTAAGGTCTGTTGAATTCATATGCTCTGTGTGTCAGCAGCCACCATCAAGTTTGCATGTTTGGGAAACAGAACAGCATCGGAGCTCATCCAGCTCCTGTGTCAAAATCTGTCATCACTTTCTTTAATTGATTGTGTGAGTATGGAAATATGACATACATAGATTTGATGACCTAGCGGTTACACAATATCAAATTTATAGAGGCAGGAATATTGTCATTTTGACACTGGGGTTCAATCTGATTGTCGATATGTGCAGCAGCAGCGGCCTCGGATCCCAAGGGCAGGATGGGCCCACGAGGCAAAAAGTTTTCATGCAAATGAAATTTGCATTAGCAATAGTGGCAAGTGACCAGTGAAAAGGCACTTGTGCAACTTGTTGTGATAGATGGCCCAAAGAGGAAATGACATGGGTGAGAACACATTTGAATGGCACATATCAAGATCCCACGGCAAATAGACAGTGACTATCAAAACAGGGTTATCAAAGTTGTGAAATGGGGAGAGGGAGATATAGACACAAAATACAATAAATTCAACTATTGTTATATCTACCTTAATTGATTAGACCTGATTTATAAAGACGAACACAGATAATGTGCTTTGTCAAATAATTTTTGTCAAACTTTACAGAGCTTGAAGATTTTCTTTTTAAATGATCAAAAAGTACATTAAAGTTGGCATGAAACAAATGTTCTGTCATGACAACTCTCTGAGAGATTAGCATGGTAATGGATGTGGGAATGTTAATGTATTTGGTCTTGGCGGAACAGATCTGCTACACTGCTGCTGCTGCTGAAGAGCAAATGAGACCTGCCACTGCCAATACATTCACAAACATGCTGCTGTGAGCATGTAAGGCATGCTGCTGCTGCTGCACATAACATACATGAAATACCCCCGAAGCATATCTATACAGGTGGAGCTGGGGAAGATGGGGGGTTTCTGAAAGTGCGCTGCAGACTGCTAACAGCAAACAATGGCAAATATTTGAATGTTGAGCAGAAGCTCATTGGCCGTTGATGCCAGAGCGACCAATCA
Source organism: Rhinichthys klamathensis goyatoka (assembly GCF_029890125.1). Lineage (NCBI taxonomy): Eukaryota > Metazoa > Chordata > Actinopteri > Cypriniformes > Leuciscidae > Rhinichthys > Rhinichthys klamathensis. Next base: position 958,098 of record NW_026606597.1, read on the forward strand.
GCTGCACTATGTAGATAACAATATGATCGCTAACAAATTGAGTTAAGGATCTATCAGCCTGCACCATCCACAGTTTCATGACAGAACTTTGTATTGGTGCTAGTCTTGTCACGGTATACAAATTCATTGTTTCCTTCTCGTCTCGTGTTTATGTTGTTGTGTGAGTGCGCGTGTGTAGTGGGCGTGATTGATTGTCAGTACCTGATCCGCTCCAGCTGATCATCATTCCATCACCAGCTGCAGTCTATTTCATCACCCTATATATACTCACCGTTGTCTTATCCCCTTTGTCAGATCGTTGTTTGATGTCTCCCGTGTCGGTGTTCCAGCCTTGTCTTCCTGATTTCCTGTTCGTGTTCCTGTGGTCATCGTCTTTTGTCTGGATTATCGTTCACCCTTGTCTCATCTCACCACTGCACCCGATTCCAGGATCTGGCCATCAAAGTCCCTGCGCCATCCACCCACACCCGTTGTCTGGTCATTTTGTGTCTCAGACCCAATAAAGAGTGTTCACTTGCATTTGCTTCCTGTCGTCGGTTCAGAGTCATGACAGAACGATCTGACCAGGGAATGGAGGCAGCGAGTGTTTCACCGGCGTCGCTGGAAGAGTTTATTCACCACAGTGTACGGAGGATGGATTCGCAAGAGAGAAATCTTAATGACACGGGTCGTGCGGTAACATCTCTGGTGGCGCAGGTGTCCGAGCTCACCCAGCAAATCCAACTTCTGCGAGCTCCCACTGCGCCACCCACACCGGCCGTTCTCCCCACACCACCAGGGCGCCCTCCCCAGTCGGAGCCCCGCCTACCAGTTCTGGAATCCTATTCTGGTGAGTCCATGTACTGTAGAGCATTTTTAACCAGATGCTCTGTGCATTTTGCACTCCAACCCAGAACTTTCAACAAGGTCGCCTTTGTTCTCACCCTGTTGTCTGAGAAGGCGGCGCTATGGGGAACGGCGGTGTGGGAGAACCAAGACCCATGCTGCGCCTCGTTCCAGAGACTCTCCGCCGAGATGAGACATGTATTCGATCGGGCCGTCGCTGGGAGAGAGGCGGCCAGAGTGTTGGTCGACCTACGGCAAGCGGAAGGGTCGGTCGCTGATTTCTCCATCGAATTTCGAACCCTGGCGGCGGAGTGTCAATGGAACGAGGAGGCGCAGTGGGACATGTTCCTACATGGGTTAGCTGACCGCGTCCAGAAGGAGATCTACGCCCTGGACCTCCCTACGTCGTTGAATGGACTTATTGACTTGGCTCTGCGGGTGGACACTCGACTATCACGAGTCGAGCGACGAGCCTCGTCCACCCGCACGCTTGGAGGTATCGAGGGTCCACGGTCCAGCGGCAGGGACGTGGTCAGCCCCATCTACGATCACGAACCCATGCATTTAGGGCGAGGTCGGCTTTCCCGGGAGGAGAAGGAGAGGCGGAGGTCCCAGGGCCTTTGCCTCTATTGCGGAGCAACGGGACATTACGCTTACAACTGCCCGGTAAAAGGTCAAGCCCGATAGTACGTTTGAGGCTACTATCGAGTGGGATCTCTGCCGAGAAGACCTCATCTACATCTACCCTCCTCCCGGTGAGACTAAGATGGTCAGTCCACCAACACCACTGTAAAGCACTTCTGGACTCTGGGGCTGAAGGTAATTTTATGCACCATACATTTGCACACAAGTTTCAGATTCCCCTTAAACCTCTCACTCACAAGATTGCTGTACACGCACTGAACGTTCAAGAACTCCCCACCATTTCATTCATCACTGAAGACATCACCCTCATCACATCAGGCAATCACTCCGAGACTATTTCTTTTTACGTACTGGATTCACCCCTAGCACCAATCGTTCTTGGGCACCCCTGGCTCATCCGTCACAACCCTCGAGTGGACTGGCATCAAAGATCTGTGTTGGAGTGGAGCAAGGAATGTCATAAGTCTTGTCTTGTGTCTGCCTGTCCGTCTGTGCCTGTTTTTATGTTTCAGGAGGAAGCAGGGGATTTGTCTAACGTGCCCGCGGAGTACCTCGACCTGAAGGAGGTGTTCAGTAAGTCTCGTGCTGCTTCTCTCCCTCCGCATCATCCCTATGACTGTGCCATAGATTTACTGCCAGGTAAGTCTCCGCCTAAAGGCAAGTTATATTCGCTTTCTGTCCCAGAGAGGGAGACTATGGAGAAATATATTTCTGATTCTCTGGCAACCAAGTTCATCCGTCCTTCCTCTTCTCCAGCGGGGGCGGGGTTCTTTTTTGTGGGGAGGAAGGACGGTTCTCTGCGACCTTGTATTGATTACCGGGGGTTGAATAACATCACGGTAAAGAATACTTATCCTTTGCCGTTGATGTCTTCAGCTTTCGAGAGGTTGCAGGGAGCGCCCGTCTTCACAAAATTGGACTTGCGTAACGCTTATCACTTGGTTCGCATTAGGGAGGGGGATGAGTGGAAGACTGCTTTTAACACCCCCAGGGGGCACTTTGAATATTTGGTCATGCCGTTCGGGCTGTCCAACTCCCCAGCAGTCTTCCAGGCACTGGTCAATGACGTGTTGCGAGACATGATAGATCAGTTCATATATGTCTACCTGGATGACATATTGATTTTTTTCTTCTTCTCTCCAGGAACATGTGCAACACGTGTGCAACAGTGCTTCAGAGGTTGCTAGAGAATGGGCTTTTTGTCAAGGCGGAGAAATGCGATTTTCATGCACAGCCTGTTCTTTTCAGTCTAGGGTACATAATTTCGTCTGAAGGAGTGCGTATGGACCCTGAGAAGGTTAAGGCTGTGGTAGAGTGGCCAAGCCCAGATTCCCGTAAGGCCCTACAGAGGTTTCTGGGGTTCGCTAATTTCTACCGGCGTTTTATTCGCAATTTCAGCCAACTAGCCACGCCTCTGACTGCCTTGACCTCCCCCAGAACTACGTTCAGGTGGTCAGACACAGCGGAAGCTGTGTTTGCTAAACTGAAAAGCCGCTTTGTTTCAGCCCCCATCCTTGTTGCCCCTGATCCTTCACGTCAGTTCGTGGTGGAGGTCGATGCGTCAGAGGTGGGGGTAGGCGCAGTGCTGTCTCAACGCTCTTCTGCAGACGACAAGATGCATCCCTGCGCGTTTTTGTCTCATCGTTTATCCCCAGCCGAATGTAATTACGACATTGGTAACAGGGAGTTGTTGGCAGTCAAGTTAGCGTTGGAGGAATGGCGTCACTGGTTAGAGGGGTCGGGGGTACCTTTTATCGTCTGGACTGATCACAAGAACCCAGAGTACATTAGAACCGCCAAAAGATTGAACTCCAGGCAGGCTCGGTGGGCACTGTTTTTCGGTCGTTTTGATTTTTCTCTCTCGTACCGCCCTGGTTCCAAGAACATCAAACCCGACTCTATATCTCGTATTTTTTATCATTCCGAACGCCTGTTTACTCCCGAGTGCATTTTACCCGAAACCCTATTTGTTTCCACACTCACATGGGAGGTCGAATCGAAGGTCAAGACGGCCTTAGAAGGGGTAACGCCTCCGCCCGGCTGCCCACCGAACCGTTTATTTGTGCCGGAGGGATTACGGTCTGCAGAGGTGGGTAGTAACGAAGTACATTTACTTCGTTACATTTACATGAGTATTTTTTGGGAAAATTTGTACTTTTAAGAGTAGATTTAATTGTGGGTACTTTTACTTTAACTCGAGTAGATTTCTAATGAAAAAACTGTACTTTTACTTCGTTACGTTTGGCGACGTTCCTCTCGTTACTTTATTTTAGTGCAATATGTTGTTAAAAGCGTTTATTCTTAGCGCGCGCTCTCTTTTTTCTGGGCATGAGCGATGCTCAATTCACAAATGAATCACTCTTTTGAGTCGATTCTGTTCAAAGACTTCATCAAACAAGTTGGGCAGATCTGTCTAAATCGGTTCGCAAATCAGTTTGAATGATCTGTTCAGCTTCCTGCACGCACTGAATCGTCTCGGAGTCGTAACAGGAAGATTTAAGAACATCAAGAGCGTTGTATGAAGTGGCGGTCCACAGTCTACAGTACAGTCTAGAAAGGAAATCTACAAAAGCATCATATTTTTGGCCAGCGATGAAGATCTTTATTAGTTGAACATCTTCGTATGTTACTTCGTAAGCTGTCTGTGAATGAATTATTCCACACGACGATACATTCGATTTCATTCAGGTAATACATTTTACAACCAAACAGATTACGCCATATAGCACTACTACAAAGTATGACATTACCCTTTTTTTGGATATATACATTACTTTATAGTTAAACATTAAATAAGCTATCATCGTCCAGTTTATGAATGTTTGTACACACACAATGTGTGTGTATTGCGCAGTGGCGTGCGAACTCGACTTGAAAACGAATGCCTTTGCCTGCCTTATTAGACTCAGTTAACCAGTTTAAAGATGCTTTCATAAATATAGCCTACATTTAAATACATTTTGGAGAACAGACAGAAGATCCGTGCATTTGATCGTTGTTTGTGTTGGGCATGACATGACTGCGAGCACATGTGAAGAGTTTTAACACTTTCTAATCTGTGACAATGGTCCCACCCCCCTTTACATATGAATGCAAAACTCCAGAGTCACTTTATTCCGACATTGTCTAATAATCCAAATGTAGTTGTATAAGTTACTATACTATTATACAAACCAAAGGACAGGCAATGGTTTTCAGGCTACAGAATACATGTCATGGACTGTGTTCCATTCAGCTTAAACACTCCCAAGAAACTCCAGGACACAGCTGATTCATTTCCAAGAGGTTTACTGGGAATTTTGTGAAACTGCAATACAGTACAATGAGATGTAAATATTATTAATCAAACCCAGATATACAGTATCAGTGTAAATAGCACAGCTTTGCTAACATAGCAGTGTAGCCTATATGATAAACACAATCGAGCTAGTAAAAAACAACCAGCAGCAATAAACAAAGCTAACTTAGCCTTCTCAATAATCTTACAAAATTAAAATAAGCAGTAACCTAATGTTAAACAATGATAATACTCACAGACGTTGCCTTAGCAAAAAGGGAGAAGGAAAAGCGATCCATTCAGAAAACTGACGACTGATAGAGCTCACACATTCCTGTGTAGCTGATTACCGCATGGCAATTTTTCTTCCCGTTTCCCTACATGCACGGGTACCGCGTTACTATGGTTACGAATATAAACAAACCACACTGAACTACTGAAACAAAGTAGAAACGCATTTCAAGCGGCATGACAATACAGATACAGAAATAATGTTTGTCTCCTCTGTTTTTGTTGCAAAGATAGCTTATCTAATTATGATAATAATAGTCATTTAAATTAAAAAAAAAATCTAAATAATATCATGTTACATATACAGTATATATATAGGCCTATGTGTTCCAAAGTAACTAACTACTTGAGTAGTTTTTTCATTGGATACTTTTTTACTCTTACTCAAGTAACTTTTAAGATTATTACTTTTACTTTTACTTTGAGTAAATATTTCTATAAGTACTTGTACTTTTACTCGAGTACAGTTTTTGGATACTCTACCCACCTCTGACGGTCTGACGTCATCCAGTGGGGTCATTGTTCCAACGTGGCTTGTCATCCAGGAGTTAATCGCACTAGTTTCTTAGTCAAGCAACGATTCTGGTGGCCACTTATGGCTCGTGACATTCACAGTTTTGTTTTGGCTTGCTCGGTTTGTGCCACTGGTAAGACTTCCAATCGACCCCCAGATGGGTTACTCCAACCGCTGCCTGTCCCTTCGAGACCCTGGTCCCATATCGCTCTAGATTTTATTACCGCCCTCCCAGGGTAACACAGTCGTTTTGACCGTGGTGGACCGGTTCTCGAAGGCGGCTCACTTTATTCCCTTACCCAAATTGCCCTCAGCTAAGGAGACAGCGTTGACAGTCGTAGATCACGTCTTTCGCTTACATGGCCTTCCGATAGAAGTGGTCTCCGACAGGGGACCCCAGTTTGTGTCCAAATTTTGGCGAGAGTTTTGTAAATTACTAGAAGCGACGGTTAGTCTGTCCTCAGGGTTTCATCCCCAGAGCAATGGTCAAACCGAGAGAGCCAACCAGGATCTGGAAAGGGTGTTGCGATGTTTGGTTTCCAAGAATCCTTCCTCATGTAGCCAACAATTGTCTATGGTGGAGTACGCCCACAATGCGTTACCAGTGTCGGCCACGGCAACATGACATCATGACTTTGCGTAAACATACACGCCACTTTCAAGTCAAGTGGCGTGTTATCTAAACGCATTTTGAGCTATCCGCGTGTATGTCCACGCCGAAATCTTTTGCGTGTATGTCTACGCCATTAAATGTCCGAGTGATTCCGCGTGTATGTGTACGCCGTTAAATGTCCGAGCGAAACGAAGCAAAATCTATATCTACATCTGTGGAGCGATATTTCTTTTCCTAGGATGGTAGGAGAAGACTCATAAATGGTATTAACCCCAGTGACGGGTAGGTTTAGGGACGGGGTTGGGGTAGGTCATATATTTATATATACATAATACAGTAATATAACGTTAAGTCAAAGGCGTTGATAAACACGCTGAAAAGCGATTATGCGTGTTGATAGCACGCCAAAAATGGAAATACGAATTGGCGTGTCATACATACGCCATTTCATGAGATCAGTCTGGCCACGGGCCTATCTCCGTTTGAGTGTAGTTTAGGTTAGCCACCTATTTTTCCCAGTCTGGAATCCGAGGTCGCGGTCCCCTCCGCTCACGCCTTTGTCCAGAGGTGTCACCGCACTTGGACTAAAGCCCGTGAGACTCTACTCCAGGTGGGGGCGCGCACCAAGGCCAAGGCTGATCACCACCGGTCGAAGCCTCCCGTATACGTCGTTGGTCAAAAAGTGTGGCTTTCAAGAAGGAACATTCCTCTCCGCTCCGTTTCTAATAAACTTGCTCCCAAATTCATTGGCCCGTTCACTGTCACCAAGATCATTAGTCCGGTGGCAGTCCGCCTCAACTTACCTCCGGCGTACAGGAGGATTCATCCCGTTTTCCATGTATCTAAAATTAAGCCCGTGTTTCATTCTCACATTAATCCGCCAGTCCCGGTTCCTCCCCTGCCGCGACTCGTAGATGGGGAGACCACATATTCGGTCAATCGCATTCTGGACTCTAGGCGGAGGGGACGCGGATTTCAGTACTTGGTGGACTGGGAAGGTTACGGTCCGGAGGAGAGAAGTTGGGTGCCTGCTATAGACATCCTGGATCACCCCCTTATCGATGATTACAATCGACAGGTAAGGGAGTCTGAGAGCGCCAGGAGGCGTTCTTAGGAGGAGGGGTACTGTCACGGTATACAAATTCATTGTTTCCTTCTCGTCTCGTGTTTATGTTGTTGTGTGAGTGCGCGTGTGTAGTGGGCGTGATTGATTGTCAGTACGTGATCCGCTCCAGCTGATCATCATTCCATCACCAGCTGCAGTCTATTTCATCACCCTATACTCACCGTTGTCTTATCCCCTTTGTCAGATCGTTGTTTGATGTCTCCCGTGTCGGTGTTCCAGTCTTGTCTTCCTGATTTCGTGTTCCTGTGGTCATCGTCTCTTGTCTGGATTATCGTTCACCCTCGTCTCATCTCACCACTGCACCCGATTCCAGGATCTGGCCATCGAAGTCCCTGCGCCATCCACCCACACCCGTTGTCTGGTCATTTTGTGTCTCAGACCCAATAAAGAGTGTTCACTTGCATTTGCTTCCTGTCGTCAGTTCAGAGTCATGACAAGTCTTCTCTTCCCTATTGTGGCATATATCAGCCTGCGTCTTAATGTCCATACTTTCCATCCTAAACAGTATGTGATATTAAAATAAGTGTGTCCCAAAGCATAGTGTGTTAAAAAGAGTATGCCAGAAGTCCCCGGATGGTGTACTATTTCCGGTAGATTTACAAAGTATGGATCCGTGCACACTCTAAAGGTCAATATTGCCCACAACCCATTGAGCTTTGAAGGAGGAACTACAAACACGAGTAAAAAGTGTTAAAAAAAATACAATACATGGCAGATAAACACGTCCAACAGCAGATTATATTTAATCTGCAATAACAATGTGTACGTTAATAAAAGATCCGTTTGGCCATTAACTTTTAAATGCATCATTATGCATTAATATGAGGAGAGTCTCCGCATGAAAGACCCACGACTGCAGACCAAAGTGCTACTGCATTTCTCTCTGATACGGTAGGAAATGAAATTAAATGAAATGTGGAGGATTTTAACTGTGACAAGATGATTGACAGGCCAGTTTACTGTGATAAGATGCGACAGAGAGGAACCGTTAAAGACGCAATTGTATGTGATAGTATGTCCCAAAGCTTGCCTACTTTTTGCTACACACTCAAAAGTACTTTTTCTTCACAAAAAGAGTAGCTACATAGTTTTAGGACGTAGTTTAAGTAGGTGAATTGAGACGCAGCATCAGAGTGAAACGGCTTCTCGATCAAGAAAAAATTTAGGGGTAGGACCTAATTTAGTCCATAGGGAATTGATTGAATGGTGACAGGTTGTCCCGCCCTCTGCAGTAAACACATCTTCAGAGAAGAAAAGAGATGTGTCATTGCAACAAGAGGGAGGGGAAGTTTTAATTAAAGATTATGAAGGTACGTGAATTTAAAAAGTAATAATAAATAGGCCTTATTCCACAATATTTTTTTCTTTGAAAAATATTTCAATCAAAAAAATAAATCCTACAGATACTGTAGTTCTCTGGTGTTGAAAGATGCTAACATCAATAATTACCAAAGATCAGGCTATGCAGAAATTACAGTTTCACCAAAAAACACACAATCCTATGTGGAATTATAAAACACTATGTTGTTATGGGAAGAAGGAGGCGGGAACAGGCGACAATTCACAAACTGTAATCCAAAATAAACAAACACAAAATGAAAGTTAGGTGGCAGCCCCTCACGGACGACTGCCACACACACACAAAAACAAAACATAACAAGTCCAGTCCTGGTCCTCTCTCATCTTTCACTGTTGTCGCTCCTCCTTTTACACTATGCTTCCGGTCCTCCGTGAGATACTAATATTTACTTTTTTTTTATGACAAATCAAATTCCCTCCAAATTGTACAACCTCTAGTAGTCAAAGTCTGCTCCTGACTATTATTAAATTCTGTAAACGATTTTATTAATGAATATTATATTACATAAATATAACAAATATAACAATAAATACATGAATATTAGGCTACATAAATTATAAGGATGATTGATGCATGAGTAGCCTAAACAAGAATATCAACATTTACATTTGTTAATTTAGCATACACTTAGGCTATATCCAATGCAAATTAGGCCCTACAAATGAGGAATCGAAGTAGTAGCCTATCACAATACTACATTTTAGGAGCAAACCAGAGTACAAAAACTAGAGCATAAGTGTTTATGTGTAAAAATCGAGAGAAGAAATGGGGGGAAATTAAGATAGCTCTGAACATACAATTTCATGACTTGTAGAAAACGTGTAGAAAACAGAAGTAGCCCAATCAAATCTTCATCAAAGTTTTGACAATAATTTTACATTTAATATTGATAAAATATGGAATTGCCCTGACATGGTTTGCAACAGTTACTGCCATATTCATAATACGGGCTGGCTAAAAGTAACGCTTGGATTTCAATGACCATACTGTCTCAAAAAGAAAACGCGAGATCAGGTAATAAAGCGATCATTTACTGCCATCTGCTGGCTAAATTCGAAACCACATGTTGTGACTACACAAGTTTCATAGAACATTCAAGTGCGGCAGAAGTGGAAACACTGACACACAGTGGTAACCGAAAGACAGGACTTTTCAAACTTTTTTAACGCCAAATACCCTAAGGATATCAATCCCCCTTGCGAGGCCCCACTTACTAAACTAAAAAGGCAGTATCCTTAAACAATTGTTTTTTAATATTGTCATTGTTAGCCTACTAAAGCCAAGAGAAGAGATTAAAATATTACCTGCAAAATATTCAAAATAAGTTTACAGTGACATTTTTTGTCACTATTACAGTAGGCTATTGTTAAAGGTGTAAATCTGTAGATTAACATATTATGAACATATTAAAATAAAATTAAAATCCTATTTTTATGGCACTTTTCACAATAAATATCGCTCCAAGCATTACAAAGAATTTTGCCTTAGCCTACAACAAACCTAAAGGCAAGGTGCAACCAAGCATCTGAATATTCTGCAAATTGTGGAGGAAAACAAACTCATTCACCCTAATCATTCACCAAAACAGGAAAGAGTATCTCCACCTTTGAGTTAATCACTAAAGGGGTGAGTTCAACATACCATTTTTTTCCAGTATGATACACATACTGTTGTATACTTTCAGATTTAAATGCTTTCCCCACCCACACCACTAAAACACAATGAAATACAGTAATAAACCACAACCACAGCTCAAATCCTAACAACCAAAAATACTTTGTCTGAAACCCACTCTAAAAAAAGATGGTTCTTTAAAGGTTTTACACGTAGCCTAGTAACAGTTCTATTTAGAACCGTATCGTCCTGAAGAACCCTTTATATGTTGAAATGGTTCTTTGTATTAAGGCCCTTTCACACCGGACGCGTAACGAAAAAGCGAAACGGAAAAGCGAATAGTTCGCGTGCGAATAGTTCGTGTCAAAACCATTCACATCAGCCGCGACGCGAATTTGCGACGTTCAGAGCTTCAACATTCCAAAACTTTCGCGCCGACAGTTGAGAAAACACGGCCACTTCATCATCATCATCATCCAGTGAAGACGGGCTTTTCGTTTTCTTTAAAAGACAGAAAAGAAGGTTTTGTGTGCACCAAATCTTAAAGAACAGAGAGTCTGAAGGGGAGTATGCTAATCTTGTAAAGTAGCAAAAACTTTGCCACAAAGAACCGTCCAAAGTAAGGATTATGCATTAAACATTTGAATTGTTTATTAATAAACTAGTGTTTTCTGTCAGTTTTCGGAATTAGACGCGTTCAAGTTCACGCGCTGGCGCCTCCGTGTCCTATTGTCTACTAGCAGTGTTTCCCAACCCTGTTCCTGGAGGCACACCAACACTACACATTTTCCAACTCTTCCTAATCGATCACACCTGAATCAACTCATCAGCTCGTTAGTAGAGACTCCAAGACCAGAAATATATGGGTCAGAAAAGGGAGACATCCAAAATGTGCACTGTTGGTGTGCCTCAAGGAGCAGGGTTGGGATTGGGAAACACTGAGGAGAGGGTATGCGCATGATGTCACCGTCGGCCGGAGTGAATGCGGTCACGCCCACAAGTGGCAAAAAGACTGAGCGGCAGCATTTGTTTTCAGCGTGAATGCCCTGAAAAACACACAAAACACATTTAAAACGGGAAAGAGCTTTGCGATTGACTGTACAACTAGATTTGACCAGAAATCTGAGATAGCCTACTGTATATTTTTACAGACTGCAAAAAGCTACTGAACAGACTATATTCTGCATAAGTGGATGTTTTTAAATAAACACTGACACAAAACTATACAAGTTTTAGGGCTGGACGATATGATGATATACAGTATAACATTAATGTAAGTGATCACTCGGATTTAGACCTATCTATATTGTATTTATATAACACGTTTACAGGCAAATTTTCTTAATTTATTTCCCCAGCGTCGAAATCAGGCACATACAAATGTCAGGAAACACAATTCCTGGCTGCATGTCAATATCCATGGATCACTGGATCTTTGATAAGTTGTAAGGAACACTATATCGAGTCCAACTTTTAGTTTAAACTGATAGTGCTAACCCAGCTAACACACGACGTAACAGTTACGTAATTTATTCGTACTTTTTGGTCACGTCATAACTTTACTAACTGACAACGTAACTACAACGTCGCATGCTTGTAATTTCATTACCATCTTATGACCAACCCACAACGTCGTCCGTACGTCCTCCTAAGGTTATAAGATAACCAACAACGTCTCAAATACGTACTCTAATCGTAATTACTTGGTAATTTTATGACATACTGGCAACGTAACTACAACGTCGCATGCCCGTAATTTCATTACCATCATATGACCAAACCACAACGTCGTCAGTACGTCCTCCTAAGGTTATAAAATAACCAACAACGTCGCAGATACGTACTCTAATCGTAATAACTCGGTAATTTTATGACTTACTGGCAACGAAACTGCAACGTCACGGGCCCGTAATTTCATTACCATCTTTAATTTATATAAAGAGTGCTTACCCAGCTAACAAAAAAACGTCCCCAGAACGTCCCCTGAACGTCCACTGCGAACGTCCCCTGAACGTCTTCGTGTAGGGTTCTTTAAACGTTCGCAGGACGTCGTGGGGGACGTTCGCGGGACGTCCCGAGGGACCTTCGCGGGACGTTTAGAAAACTTTCGGGGACCTTTACGGAACGTTCACTAGAAGTCCTTTTAACATCTTAAGACCCTTTTATAGTGTAGCATTAGTCTGATAACACAAAATCGAACAACCAAGGAACAAACACACAACAAGGAATATCAGGAAACAAAAATACTTTTATTTTCATGTAACCGGGTGGTAAATGCCTTTAAAGTGGTTTTTTTTCTCCCTTATGTTAAAGTCTTTTATTTAATTATTATTTTCCATGTTTAAATATAAAAACAGAGACTACTTATATTTCTTTGGAGTCATCAGCGGGTGGCGCTTTGTGTGTTGTGCACGACAACGTGTTTGCGCTCTTGCCTTACGGCATCCGTAGTATATTCTGTTGGTGAGATGTGCAGTGGGCAGTGCAAGAGAGACGCGCACTCTCGAGAGATTGTCGACAATTTGAGTCATCCATGGGTAAATACAATGTTTTGTGATTATATATTTGTTTAATACCATTTGTGGATGCATATTTTCTGGTGTCGATTCGGAGAACTGTCTTGTTCAAAAAGTTATGTCGTGTGTAATGTCCGCGGTGATGTGACGTCACACCATGCGGTGTAGGCCTGTTTATTTGGTCTTATGCCAAATGTTATACATTTCATTTTTCCAAATGTTTCAAATGCTGTCTATATGACTATAATTTGATGTGATTATTTACACAGTGTACAATATAATGTTGGGGATTTCAACCCTCGTGAAGTGAATGTGGAGGGTGTGTAGGAGCTGATTGTTATGTGAGTGTTATTTTCTCTAATTTCTCTCGAATGATATGTAAGTGGGCAATATAAAAAATATACTTATGTTGTTGTTTTATCTTTGTACAGTATTCCCACTGCCGTATTGTATTGTAACGTTTTAGAAATTTTTGCAACACTTTAATTTCACTCTGAGTAATGTGGAGCTGCAATGATGTTTAATTGTATCATCTGCTCCGTGAACCTCATTTATTGAGTTTTGTTTTTTCTGCTCTTTTGGGTTTCTTTTGTGAACATTTAAAATTGGAATTATTTATTGTCAATTAAATTTATAAATCACATTTGGGAATAAGTTGTTTTTATTTTTACAGCATTAATTGAATAAACTTAAAGTAAATAGAACCCCTAATGTGTTCTTGGTGGTAAACCTAAAACCCCGGTCACACATTTTGGTACCAGGAGTGGGGTTGTTTATTCAATCTGATTCGTTTTTTTTTGTCGAGCGGTATAGTTGGGTTAGACAATACGGCAGTGGTGAATATTTTCCAGAGGCTGAGGACGTCCGGAGTGCGGAGGATCGCGGTTGCGGATGAGCTGGCCAGCGTTGGACTGATCGTGTTTCCAGTGTGTCAGGCGGGACGGCTGCTGAGGAGACTGGTTCAGCTTGACGGGGGTCCTTTTGTCGACGAGTGAGCTCCCTGGATTTTACGGCTGCATCCAGGAACTCTGCACCAGCGCGAGGGTGTGTTTGAGCTACTAAAAAGGACAGCGGAGGCTGAAGTTTGCGCCAGGAACATTTATCTTGAACTGAGTTGAGTTAATTCTGATTTGATGCTAGTTGACCTGCTTGTGTAAAAAAAAAAAAAAAAAAAAAATATGTCTGACTCTGAAGAACTGCCTAGAGAGGAGGTGCACGTCCCTGTCGTTGGAGCTGTGGGAAATGACGTCATAGAGCAATTGAGGGGTCAGATAAAAGAGTTAAGTGATTGGAGAAATGATACTCTGACCAATAGGGCTGTTGGGGGAGGTAACTCAACCCGCTCTTACATTTATGTTCCTCGTGAACGCCAGGTTCAACCTTTTAGCGGGGAGTATAACAAAGATGGACGGTCTGTAGAGGAGTTTATTGAGGAGGTGGAAAGGGTCCTACGGGCCAGAGACCAGACACAAGAAGAACAGCTTGACTTTATCATCTCTCTTTTGAGAGGGCCTGCACTGGAAGAGGTGCGTTTATGTGTTGGAAACCATTCCAGGCGGGCCAGTGATTTGTTTACTTTCCTGCGGGAGGCATTCGGGGAACGGCGTAGCGGGACTCAATTGTTGCAAACGTTTTACAACCGCAAACAATTGGATGGGGAAGATCTGCGAAATTACTCTCATGCGCTCTCTCGCCTTTTAAGCTCAGCTGCAAAGCAATCCCCAGGTGGTTTTTTGGCGAATGAAGAGGAGATTTTGCGCGATCAGTTTGTGGAGGGTGTGCGAGATGCCACGTTAAGGCGAGAGCTGCGTAAAATAATCAGAGAAAGGCCCCACTTAACCCTGCTTGAGGTTCGCAATGAGGCTGTTCTTTGGTCCATGGAGGAAAGCAGGCCGACCAGAGTAGCAAATAGTCGACCAGTCCATTCAGAATTGCTTGGTCAACCGGGTGATACTTCTGTCGGGTCTGAGAAACAAACTTCTACTCTGTTGAATGATATTTTACAGGTGATTTCCCGGCAGGACAAGCGAATAAGTGAGCAAGAGCAGACTATTTCTGAGCTCACCAAGGCAGTCAAGGAGTTGACTGTGCAGCGTTCAGTGTCTGTTCCGCAGAATTATGTACCCGTATCTAAGCCGCCTCCCAGGTTTACAGAAGAGGGAGAACCTATCTGTTTCAGATGCAACGGGGTTGGGCATATCGCTAGACATTGCACCGTGAGACGGGGTGGGAGACCCAAGAGTGCTGGCAGGACAACTGAAGGGCAAGAAAAACAAGGTCCTTCTGTTGCGGGCTGTCAGGCAGCACAAGGGGTAGTATCTGGTTCACCACCTCTGGGAACTAGTCGGGACAGGTTCTTTGAACGGGCTGTTGGAACGTGCCCGATGGTAGACTTGAAAATCAAGGGTGTGCCAGTGTCATGCTTGTTAGACACTGGTAGTCAGGTCAGTACTATTACTGAGGGGTTCTTCCGAGAACATCTATTTGGGGATGATCGTGATGTGTTGTCTACCTCAGGTTGGCTAAAGATCACGGCAGCCAACGGTTTAGACATTCCCTATTTGGGTTACATGGAGCTGGATGTGGAAGTTATGGGGATGACCCTGCCTGAATGTGGTTTCTTGGTCGTTAAAGAAACTCCTAGTCCGTCGTCGGTGGCCGTGCTCATCGGAATGAACATCATCAGTAAGTGCCGACAGATTGTTCATGCTGAGTTTGACACCACGCTGGGTGGTAGGCTGGATTCGGACTGGAGGGCAGTTTTCCAGCAGGCACAATCAGTTGAGTTAGTTGAGCGAGTTTCATTTGCACGGGTCGTGGGTAAGACTCCTGCTCATGTGCCTGCTTGGTCGGCAGCTACTGTCCTGATTAAGGGGATGGAAACCAGTAAAAAGGATGGTTCAGTGTGGTTGGTAGAACCAGCAAATACGGCCTTACCAGGAGGTTTAGTTGTAGTACCTACCTTGATTACATCAGAGTTACCCGTGTGTCCAGTGAGAGTACTTAACTTGTCTCAGGAAGATCTTTGGCTTCAGCCTAGGGCCCGTCTAGGTATGTTGTCTCCGGTCGATGGTTATAGTGTGGGTTCGTCCTGTGAAGTGAGGTTCCAGCGAATTTCCGCAGACACAGAACAGGTTACTATGGGTGAAGGTCATGGTTCTGAGCCTCAGGCCCAGTCAGTTTTGGATCACATTGACATGGGAGGCACACTTGAACAGCAGGTTCAGTTAAAAGCTGTGCTGGGCAAGTATTCAAGCGTGTTTGCCCTGGAGGACGATGATTTGGGTTATACAGATAAGGTTCAGCATGAGATACATCTGACTGATGACGTACCAGTGAATCAGCCATACCGGCGAATTCCACCAAATCAGTACCAGGAGGTCAGAGAGCACATCACCAAGTTGCTGAAAAAGGGTGTAATTCAGGAGAGTGGGAGTGCTTACGCCTCGCCTGTGGTACTTGTGCGCAAAACTGATGGGTCGCTACGGTTGTGCGTAGATTATCGAAAGCTCAACGCCAAGACGAGGCGTGACGCATTTCCACTACCCAGAATTGATGAGAGCTTCGATGCCCTCAGGGGAGCGAAGTTCTTTACAACAGTGGACTTGGCCTCGGGGTATCATCAGATTGCGGTGAGTGACCGGGATAGGGCCAAGACGGCGTTCACCACACCTTTTGGCTTATTTGAGTACCGGAGAATGCCGTTTGGGGTCTGCAACGGACCATCTACCTTTCAGCGGCTCATGCAGTCTGTTATGAGCGATCTGATCTTTCAGGTGTTGATTGTGTACCTAGATGACATTTTGCTGTTTTCACAGACCTTTGAGGAACACCTGGAAAGACTAGAGATGGTGCTGAAACGGTTGTCAGATACCGGTTTAAAAGTCAAGTTGGGGAAGTGCCGTTTCCTCCAAGACTCTGTGAGATTTCTTGGCCACCAGGTTTCGGCACAAGGGATTTCTCCTGACCCAGACAAGGTTGTTGCAGTCAGTAATTGGAAGACCCCAGAAACGGTCAAGGAGCTGAGGTCATTTCTAGGGTTCTGCAGCTATTATAGGAAGTTTATTGAGGGCTTCTCGAAGATAGCTGGACCCTTACATGATCTGGTAAATGCATGTTTGGGTGAAGGCAGGTGCGCAAAGAGTGGTCGTCACTTTAGGTCTGGTTGGTCTAATGAGTGTGATCATGCATTCAGTCAGTTGAAGTGGAAGTTAACAACGGCACCTGTGCTGGGTTTTGCGGACTTCACTTTCCCTTTCATACTCGAGACTGATGCGAGCCAGAATGGCTTAGGGGCCATTCTGTACCAGGTACAGGATGACAAGAAGCGGGTCATTGCATACGCAAGCAGAAGATTGCGTAACGCAGAGAGAAACGATCGCAATTACAGTAGCATGAAGCTCGAACTACTGGCCCTTAAGTGGGCTGTAGTCGAGAAGTTTCGTGGCTATTTACTTGGGTCTTGGTTTGAGGTGATTACAGATAACAATCCGCTTTGTCACTTGCAAACTGCAAAGTTAGGAGCGATCGAACAGAGATGGGTTGCTCAGCTGTCTGTCTTCAACTTTGAGGTGAAGTACAGGCCAGGCAAGAGTAACGCTGCAGCTGATGCTCTGTCTAGGCAGGAGTTTGCAGGGGAGCCAGAATCCGTTCTTGACGCTGATTGGGATGAGTGTGTAGCGATTTGCAGTGTTTTTAGCC
This sequence comes from Rhinichthys klamathensis goyatoka, assembly GCF_029890125.1. NCBI lineage: Eukaryota > Metazoa > Chordata > Actinopteri > Cypriniformes > Leuciscidae > Rhinichthys > Rhinichthys klamathensis. The sequence continues at coordinate 975,580 of NW_026606597.1, forward strand.
GTGGTACAGCTTTGGAACCTGAACTCGCTCTGAAGGGACTTGAGTGCTGTAGGTTAAGGCAAATACGTGTGCTGGAGGCTGGAGAAGCAGTCGCTAGTCTCCAAGGTAACACTCATACGCTTCCTGGTTACACTAGGGAACAGCTGGTCGAGTTTCAGAAAAGTGACCCTGTTCTGAGGGAGTTTAGAGAGTTTTGGAACACGAAAAAGAGACCAGATCATCTGGAAAGAAAGTCTCTGTCCAGGTCTGTGAAGTGCCTTCTGAAGCAGTGGAGCCTCTTAAGAGAACGAAATGGGTTGTTATATCGAGTAGTAGATGGCCCTTCTGAGGAATGCTGCTGGCAACTGTTGTTGCCGGGTTGTTTGAAGAAAACAGTACTGCAGAGCGTGCACGACGATATGGGGCACCAGGGCATTGAGCGGACCTTGGGGTTGTTGAAGCAGAGGTGTTTTTGGTCCGGTATGTATGAGGATGTGGAGGAATGGGTAAAGAAGTGCCAGCGTTGTATCCTTACCAAGATGCCTCAGCCCAAAGTCCGTGCCCCTGTGAGAGCATTCTTGGCTTCCAGACCCCTGGAAGTGATTGCGGTGGACTTTACAGTATTAGAGCCTGCTTCTGATGGGCGTGAAAATGTTTTGGTCGTTACTGATGTTTTCACAAAGTTCACACAGGCGTTTCCCACCAGAGACCAAAAAGCGGATACCACAGCAAAAACCTTGTTGAAAGAGTGGTTTATGAAGTACGGAGTCCCTGAGAGGTTGCACTCCGACCAAGGTCGTAATTTCGAGAGCGAAGTAATTGCTGAGCTGTGCAGACTCTATGGTGTGAAGAAGACCCGAACCACCCCTTATAGGCCGCAGGGAAATGCCCAGTGTGAACGGTACAACCGAACACTTCACAATCTGCTACGTACATTACCACCAGAACGTAAACGCCGTTGGCCCGAGTACTTGCCGGAGTTAGTCCATGCTTATAATGTGACTCCGCATGCTACTACAGGATTTTCCCCATATTATTTACTTTTTGGGGTACAACCACATCTTCCCATTGATGCATTGTTGGGAAGTGAGGAGGTCTCAGAGGGAAAACAAGACTGGTTGTCTGTCCATAGAGAGAGGCTGAGATATGCCCATGAGAAAGCAAAGGAGCACTCGGAGGAGAAAGCTCTAGAGAGAGTGACTCGGCTGAATGAAAAGACATTTTGTCCCCTGGTCAGTGTGGGCGAGTTGGTGTATCTGCGCCAGCGGCCTCCAGGGAGGAATAAGATTCAAGATGCCTGGAGCCCGATCATCTACCGAGTAGTGGAAATAGTTGGCACAACTTACACTGTTGAGCCGTTGGATGGAGGGCTCTCGAAGAGGGTTCACAGGTCAGAGTTGCGTCCAGGTGCCGTACCCACTCCTAGGCCTAGGAGTAAGAAGTCTGAGCCCGATGCACTGCCTGTCGTGTCGGATGTGAACGAGACTTCTGAGACAGATTTTGTGATAGTAGAGGAGCAACCCTTTGTGAGAGGGGCTGCACACCCTTCAATGCGCTCAGAGGCACTGGGTACTTCAGGGTTGAGAGGTGGCCAGTTACAAGAATCAGCGGATATGGATGGAGACCCTGCAGAGTCTGACAGTGTGGTCCTTAATGTAGAGACTCCAGTTGAGCGTGTCCAGGAGGAGCTTGAGACTGGTGAAGTGCATAACCCAGTCCAGAGAGAATTGCCAGTTCCAGCTGTGCGCAGAAGCAAGCGAGCAACTGCGGGTATTCACAATAATCCTTTTCATGCACCCAGGTCCGCTTGTCATGCAGTGAACGTCAGCACGGATATGGTGTCTCAGGTATTGACCAGTATTGGCACTGCATTGTTTGAAAAGGCATTACAGGGTGTTATGAATGCTGAAATGGGTGATTAAGGGAGTCATCGAGGACGCTGACTTGAAGCAGGGGAGGATGTAACCGGGTGGTAAATGCCTTTAAAGTGGTTTTTTTTCTCCCTTATGTTAAAGTCTTTTATTTAATTATTATTTTCCATGTTTAAATATAAAAACAGAGACTACTTATATTTCTTTGGAGTCATCAGCGGGTGGCGCTTTGTGTGTTGTGCACGACAACGTGTTTGCGCTCTTGCCTTACGGCATCCGTAGTATATTCTGTTGGTGAGATGTGCAGTGGGCAGTGCAAGAGAGACGCGCACTCTCGAGAGATTGTCGACAATTTGAGTCATCCATGGGTAAATACAATGTTTTGTGATTATATATTTGTTTAATACCATTTGTGGATGCATATTTTCTGGTGTCGATTCGGAGAACTGTCTTGTTCAAAAAGTTATGTCGTGTGTAATGTCCGCGGTGATGTGACGTCACACCATGCGGTGTAGGCCTGTTTATTTGGTCTTATGCCAAATGTTATACATTTCATTTTTCCAAATGTTTCAAATGCTGTCTATATGACTATAATTTGATGTGATTATTTACACAGTGTACAATATAATGTTGGGGATTTCAACCCTCGTGAAGTGAATGTGGAGGGTGTGTAGGAGCTGATTGTTATGTGAGTGTTATTTTCTCTAATTTCTCTCGAATGATATGTAAGTGGGCAATATAAAAAATATACTTATGTTGTTGTTTTATCTTTGTACAGTATTCCCACTGCCGTATTGTATTGTAACGTTTTAGAAATTTTTGCAACACTTTAATTTCACTCTGAGTAATGTGGAGCTGCAATGATGTTTAATTGTATCATCTGCTCCGTGAACCTCATTTATTGAGTTTTGTTTTTTCTGCTCTTTTGGGTTTCTTTTGTGAACATTTAAAATTGGAATTATTTATTGTCAATTAAATTTATAAATCACATTTGGGAATAAGTTGTTTTTATTTTTACAGCATTAATTGAATAAACTTAAAGTAAATAGAACCCCTAATGTGTTCTTGGTGGTAAACCTAAAACCCCGGTCACATTCATAAACAAAAAAAGTGCGTGTGTGTGTGTGTTGCGTGTCTAGTTGCCAAGTTTCCAGCTGAAACGAAGTTCGCATGTGTCTTCAAATGCGCTGGCAGCTGTGTGTGTGTGTGTGTGTGTGTGTGTGTTTGTCGGTCAGCTGTGGGATTAATCCGATGGCAATTCTCCCCCTTTGGCCCTAAAACAACAAAATAAACATATTCAGTTATGATTTTATCCAAGTCGAATATAACGTTGTCTCATTTCAGCTACATTTAACGTTAGCTTCGTAGTGTTAGGCATAACGGTTATCAGCGGTAAGTTACATTGCGGACAACTTCAGCAAACGTTTTAAAAGGTAACATTTTCATATAATTTAAAGACGGACAGTGGTTATGGTAACTCATTTATAATAACCTAAAAATTAAAAATACCTTTAGACAGACGACGGACAGAGAGAACACAATAAGGCTGCGTCTGAGGAGGACCGTTAACTGTCACTACGCTACGCAGCTGAGCGTTGCCATGGATACAAACCATAGACTGTGATACAAACCGCGTACATAAGGAATGACGTCACTCGCTTAGGTGCATTTGATCCTATGATTTGATCGTCACTTGCTTGTTTCTCCAATTTTTTTTTGTGTTATTTGATCTGCATGTGCTATCAATAATTAGAACAATATTTTTCCTAAAATATATTATTTTTAATAAAACCAGTCACCTTCGCCTGACCAACAGTTTGACAGGTAAATGTTAAGGATACTTTTATTTGTCTTACCGTGTTACTTTCCACTTTCTTTCCAGCAATTTTTCATTCTTCACGTTTTCCTTGGCTGCATGCATCATTTGAAGTCGATGCATTCTTTTAGAGCTCCTGGGATTCAACCTCTTCGTGCATGTGGAATAGCCTTTATAAATTGTAGCTCATATTCAATTGAATCAATTTTCATGTTTTTGATGTTTAAATTATAACGGGTGAAAACAGACTCGTGGTTTTATTACATCTTTAATTAGTGATATAATTTACATGAAGTAACATGAAAGTTATTATCTTAACATTAAAACACTAACATTTTTAGCATGAACTTAATTTTACAATTAATGCAAATATTTGCATTTATATTTTAGTTTAATTATTCGTTTGTCTGAGTTGCAAAGTGTCAGTTGATGATGGCAAACGCATGGGCGACTGGATTTTGCAAGTGTTGTCATGGAAATGCCAGGTGAGGGACGAAATAGGGACGTTCGCAAACTGGCCCGGACAAATGTCCTCAGAACGTCCGTCAGCGAACGTTATAAAATGGACCAAATGCGAACGTCATCGGAATGTCCGTCAGCGAACGTTACAAAATGGACCAAATGCGAACGTCATCGGAATGTCCGTCAGCGAACGTTACAAAATGGACCAAATGCGAACGTCATCGGAATGTCCGTCAGCGAACGTTACAAATGGGACCAAGTGCGGACGTCCTCCGAACGTCCGATCGGGAACGTTACAAAGCGGACCTAATGCGGACCTAAGGGGACGTTTGAAACGTCCGGGGGACGTCCCTTGTTTGCTGGGTATTCATATTCTCTTTTAATGTAATGTTATATATATATATATATATATATATATATATATAATACAGATGTCTTGAAATTGCTTTACAATAAAAATAAAAGCAAAATGGTATAAAAAAATAATTAAAGCATAATTGTCAAGTGAATGGGTCATAGAACTACACAATGAGTTTTAAATTCATTATTTAAAATGAATGATATTTTAACTTGTTAAATATAATTCTAGATGTTTATTTAAATGCTGCGTGCCTTTTGACGTGTTCTATGGTTTCAATGGGCGTACGTGCGCGTAAACATTGAGTCGCATTCAAAGCTATCTGATTCAAAGACAGGAGCGCGCGCGAGCAGATGGAAACCATGGAAACGAGGAAACCTCATCAACTGACAAACAGCAAAACGTACTCGGTTACTAACGTAACCTCGGTTCTCTCTAGAGAGGGAACGAGTACTGCGTAATAGCTTACGCTAGGGGAAAAACTCTTTTCCGCGAGATATTGAAGCCAAAAATTATCCTTAATTTTTTATTAATGTAAAACGCTTTGCAGCAGCAAGCAGACATAGGCGAAACAGCTCGCGCGCCTATTGGTTGCTCTGCAGCAAATGCAGCAGCCTATCGAGAGAGACTCTGCGTGACGTAATGACCAATGGGGGCAATTCGCGCCCATATCGTCACGTCCCGCCAGAAGGAACCCTATAAATATGCTCGTTAGGCTGATACAAGCTGGTTTTTATCACTGAAGCGAACCAGAGCGTATACCAAGCACGGCAAGATACGCAGTACTCGTTCCCTCTCTAGAGAGAACCGAGGTTACGTTAGTAACCGAGTACGTTCTCTTACGAGAGTATCTCTCGTACTGCGTAATAGCTTACGCTAGGGGAACACAATGCAACACGCCGTGCGTACAGGGATCCAACACCAAAGTCCCGGGGGCCGAAGCCCAGGGCTCATGTAGTGCATAATCACCATAAACTCACATAGAGTGTAGGAAGAGAGGCTGGAAGCGTCATTCCCTATAAAAAAGCACCCAGCGGGGCTATTATATGACAATAAAACGCGCAGCCAGGGTGAAAGCTTTCAGCCTGATCTGGGTGGCCATACGTGTGTCAACACTCATGGGGCTGCAGTAAACTCAGCATCTGGGCCGCACAGCGGGGCAGATAGCACTGAATTTTAGACCGAATTTTAGACCACATATACTTTGAGCGTGGATGGGGTCCTGCCCTTATCCAGTAGCTCTTGAAGGAAGGAAAGCACTTCCGAAACCCCGCATTCCACAGGTGAAAAGCTCTGGGCTTGACACCATGCAGAGAAAACAGACCATTTCGAGGAGTAGAGCCGCCTGGTTCGGCTACAGACCATTTCGAGGAGTAGAGCCGCCTGGATCGTGTTTAACACTCCTTCTGGGAGGCTAGCTGGTACCCGTTGATGGGCCATGCGTGCAGGGACCACAACCCCGGGCGAGGGTGCCAAATCGAGCCCTCCGCCTGAGAGAGGAGGTCTCTCCTCAATGGTACAGGCCATGGGGCAGTGCTGGTCAGCTGCATCAGGGCAGGGAACCACGTCTGGTTTGTCCAGAGCGGAGCTACGAGCAGCACTGGGCATCCGTTCTCCCTGATTCGTTCCAACACCTGAGGCAGGAGCGAGACAGGAGGAAAAGCATATAGGGGGCAGCGGGGCCAAACATGAGCCAGCGCGTCCTTGCTTTTCGAGAAAAACTCCGGGCAATGAGCGTTTTCGTGGGACGCGAATAGGTCCACCTGTGCTCTGCCGAACGTTTTCCACAGCAGCTGGACCGTCTGCGGGTGCAGCGACCATTCCCCTGCTGGAACCTTGTTCCTGGACAGTCTGTCTGGTCCCACATTCAGGTGACCAGGCACGTGCGCTGCTCTCAGTGAGAGCAGGTTGTACTGAGCCCAGACCAGGAGGCGTTCCGTCAGCCTGTGAAGGTTTCGTGACCTGACGCCGCCCTGGCGATTTATGTATGCCACCACTGACATGTTGTCCGACCGGACCAAGACGTGGTGGCCTGTTACCTGGGGACAAAAACGCCGTAGCGCTTTGTCGACTGCTATCATCTCCAAGCAGTTTATGTGAAGGAGCTTTTCCCGTTCTGACCACAGGCCAGCTAGCGGTCTGCCCTCGAGCAGCGCTCCCCACCCCGAGGTGGAGGCGTCCGTAGACACCACCTTCACACTCGAAGCGGTCCCCAGACTCACACCTGACTGATACCAGTCGGTTATTTTCCAAGGTTCCAGAGCTAAAACACACTGAAGGTCGACCCTGAGGCGAAACAGACCCGCTGTCCATGCCCTGGGTGGAACCCGCGCTTTCAGCCACATCTGCAGTGGGCGCATGCGGAGCAAGCCCAACTGGAGTACAGAGGCTGCTGAGGCCATCAGCCCCAGCATTTTCTGAAACCTTTTGAGCGGAACTATCGCGCCGTGGCGGAAGGATTTCACGCCGCGCTGAATATTTAGCACGCGCTCTGGTGACAGGCGTGCTGTCATGGACAGCGAGTCCAACACGGTTCCCAGAAAGGAAATTTTCTGACTGGGAGACAGTGAGCTCTTCGCCCAATTGACTGTGAGGCCCAGCTCCTCGAGGTGCTCGAGTAATGCGGCCCTGTGTTCTATGAGCTCCGATCGTGATCGAGCTAGAATCAGCCAATCGTCCAAGTAGTTCAGGACTCGCATGCCCTGAAGTCTCAGGGGTGCGAGCGCCGCGTCCATGCACTTCGTAAATGTACGAGGTGCTAGGGACAGGCCGAACGGCAGGACTGTGTATTGATATGCCTGGCCCTCGAAGGCGAATCTCAAGAATCGCCTGTGATGGGACGCTATTTGTATTTGGAAATAGGCGTCTTTCAGATCTATCGACATAAACCAGTCCCCGTGGCGCACTTGCGCGAGGATTTTCCTGGTCGTAAGCATTCTGAACTGGCGTTTGACAAGCACTCTGTTCAGCTGTCGTAGATCTAAAATGGGTCTGAGACCCCCATCCTTTTTCGGCACCAGAAAATATCTGCTGTATAGGCCCCCTTCGCTCTGAGCCTGAGATAAAGGTTCTATAGCCCCTTTGCTCAGTAGTTTCGCTATCTCGGCACGAAGTAGATAAGACACTTCGTTTTTCACCGTAGTTTCGACACGCGCCGTATAACGGCGCGGGCGTCGAGCGAATTGTAGCGAATAGCCTCTCTTTATAGTGTTCAGCACCCATTCTGATACCCCGGGAAGCTTTGACCACGCATCTGCGTGAATAGCTAGGGGCAGAATGAAATCCGGGCTCTGGTCGCGGCAAAACGGCAGCTCGAGAGCCCGGGCATACTGGGAACACAACACCGTGTTTACAGCGTTCGAGGCGGGGGGCGCGCTGATCACAGCGGGCGGCCTGACCGCGCTCAGCTTTTTTATGGCAGATTGTGCAGAAAAAGCGAGCGGGGGAGATCCCGTAGGAATCGGCGTGTCTGTGAGAAAATGTGGGCGCGGGGCTGCGGGCACATTTATTACACTGAAAACACTGTCGTTCATGGCCGACTGAATGTGTGTTGGTTTCGTTTTTACAGAAACCAAGGGACACGCAGCATGTAGTGTGAGCGGGCATGGTGACATGGGCCCGTTTACTACATTGTTTGCACAATCGACCGGAGTCGATTTTATTTGTGCTAGCCCTGCACCGTGGCGGGCTGTGTCTGTGTGTGTGAATGGGCACTGGGTGGGCATTCTTACAACACTTATAACACCATCGCCCGTGGCCGGAACACCAGAAAATGCACTCTTTATTGGATTTATCTGGGTAGCCGTAAAAACGGCTTTTGTGCGCAGGCAAACGGGCTGAGACACCGGCTGGCTCACTGCGAAATACACTGGGACAGTCGCGATGTTTGGAACTGACCGAGCGAGAAGTTTTGGTGGAAATCCGGCCGCAGCGGGATCTGAACACCGTCGCTTTCCTAGAATGGCTAGGAAGATTTTGAGGCCTCGGGCTTGATCTCAATCCTCGGCCGGGGCCCGCGCTGAGGGGGGCGGCGTCCAGCAGAGCGAGAGCGCGGTCTTTGGTCTCGGGCGTGGCGGCGCTGTGAAGCGGCGGCGGCAGGCGGTGCAGGCTGCAGCTGAGAACTGCGAGCAGACGGCTGTTTTGAGCGGCCTGCAGTGGAGCTCGAGCGCTTCGGAAGGAAGTGCTTCATGGCCTGCGAAGTCTTTTGCACCTCCATGAATCTGTCCGCGAAATCTTTGACGGCAGATCCGAAAAGGCCCGCTTGTGAAATGGGCGCGTCGAGGAACACAGAGCGCTCGGCTTCCGTCATCTCGGACAGCGTCAGCCATAAGTGTCTCTCAGCCACGGTGAGAGAGGCCATGTTTCGTCCTATGGCTTGTGCAGCGGCTTTAGTAGCGCGAAGAGCGAGGTCTGTAGCGCTTCTCAGATCGCTCCGGGTCCTTCCTCGTCCAATTTAAGAAGAAGGTCGGCTTGGTAGATCTGCAGGATAGCCATAGTGTGCAGCGCTGAAACTGCTTGCCCGGCGGCGGTGTAAGCGTGACCGTGCATGGTTGACGTCACTCGGCAGGCTTTAGAAGGTAGCGTCGTGTGAGCGCGCCGTCCAGCGGAGGGCGGGCAGAGATGAGACGCTACAGCTGGTTCCACAGGAGGAACAGAAAGGTATCCTCTGTCCTTCGCGCCATCCACCGAGGAGAAAGCAGCAGAGGCAGAGGTACGCAGCCTGGCGGAGAAGGGGGCGTTCCACGATTTAGTCACTTCCTCGTGAAGTTCCGGGAGGAAGGGCGCGGGCCGCGATTTCGTCGGAGCCTCGTCATTTCCGAGAAAGCGTCCGTCCATTCTGTTGCGCGGCGGCTGCGCGGGCGCCTCCCAATCGAAGCCGATGCTTTCCACGGCCTGAGAGAGCAGACGCATCAGCTCAGTCTCAATGCCGGCTCTCTTACCAGTGGTCTGGCGGGAAACGCTAGCGGAGGGGAGATCCACGGAGCTCGCCCAATCCTCACTATCGGATGCCAGAAGAGAACACGCCTCGGTGGGTTCGTCAAACTCGTGGATGGACGCGGCGGCAGGCGGCGGCCGTTGTCCGTCAGTGAGCGACTCGAGCGAAGCCGGCGAAGCTGGCGGGCGAACCGGCGAGCTTTGGCGGGTTGGAGAAAGCTCGGGAGCGCGCTGGGCGCGGCGCTTCTTGCGGCGCGGCACCACGGCGGGCTGCGGTGAAGGCTCGGAGAATGATGCCAGGCGAGTCCTCAGAGTCACCATGGGCAAAAGCTCGCAATGAGGGCATCCGCCGTCAGCGAGCGCGAGAGCCGCGTGATCCTCACCCAGGCAGGAAACACAGATGACGTGCCGGTCTCCATCGCTGAGCGGGGCGCGGCACGAGCCACAGGAAGGCATCTTTAAAAAGACGCAGCTCTTTTTGTGAGAGAAGTGTGAGTCGCGTCAAGTAAGCGAGCAAACACTCTCAACAGAGTAAATACACACAGAGTATGAAAGGATATAGAACGCCGGAAAGCGCAGCAGGTACGGCAGTTGAAGGCGGCGAGGCCAGCGACTCCAGAGCTCGTCCCGCTGAAAGGCTTGCTTCGACGGCGCGGCTTCTCACTCCGGATCCAGCGATGCGTGTGCTTCGCTGAAGAGGTAAAAATCAGCTTGTATCAGCCTAACGAGCATATTTATAGGGTGAGACCACGGCCCTTCTGGCGGGACGTGACGATATGGGCGCGAATTGCCCCCATTGGTCATTACCTCACGCAGAGTCTCTCTCGATAGGCTGCTGCATTTGCTGCAGAGCAACCAATAGGCGCGCGAGCTGTTTCGCCTATGTCTGCTTGCTGCTGCAAAGCGTTTTACATTAATAAAAAATGAAGGATAATTTTTGGCTTCAATATCTCGCGGAAAAGAGTTTTTCCCCTAGCGTAAGCTATTACGCAGTACGAGAGATACTCTCGTAAGAGAACTAGCGTCTCTCACTGTTGTTTTCACTGCTTTCAGGTAAGTTTAGTTACCAAAATCACACAAATAATACATACAAACGTTCCTGACATCTTTCTTACGTGTAATTGATACACTTCTGTTGAATATTTACTTTATAGAAATGGTTTTGTGTCTTCGAAAAAGTCCGTTAGCATCTCAAATGTTTTCAGAAGAGCTAGCTGCTAAGTTAAGTTTACGTTACGAGCTCTTGTTTTACATAAGTTTGGGTTTTTAACCACATTTTTGTGTTGATTGGAAGTAAGCTAATTTATTTAACCTGAAATAATTCACTGTAACGTACTGTTAATGACGTCACTTACAAAGATTGATAATAAGTGATTTCAGGAGGGACAGGAAAAAACCTCCACAACAAAGGGGGAATTATTGTTTAATCATGATTATAATTTCATATACATTTATTGCACAATATATTACCTTAAGATTTTTTTATATATATTCTTTATCTTTTCTTTATTTCATCTCTGCTCTAGCTTGCTTCCTTGTAATAAACCCTTTGTTCTATTGTAAATTCTATGTAACATTGTTGGCTCTGTGTGACACATTGCATGTTATTTTCTAGAAGATCATCATGCTGATGGCCTGCTGCACCCCCTGTCCAAGACAATCTCCACGGCTATGAATATGAACTCGACTAGTAACTGTTAAGCAAAACCTCAAACAGACTGTTCAATAGTTGTGGGTCTGTAGGATTTATGCTTTTGAATGAAGTCTCACACTTTAAATTCATTAACCCCAGTTTTTTTCACTTACATTGTCCTTGAGAAGCCTGTAGGCTAAATAATTAGCTAAATAATAGGCGGCAAATATAATGTTATAATGGTCAATCTGACTTGTAATGCTGCCCGAATCATGCACTGTTCCTTCGTTGGCCAGAGGAGAACTGGCCCCCCGACTGAGTCTGGTTTCTCCCAAGGTTTTTTTCTCCATTCTGTCACCTGATGGAGTTTTGGTTCCTTGCCACTGTTGCCTTGGCTTTTGGCTTGCTTAGTTGGGGACATTTAACATTTAATATTCAATAATATTATTGATCTGCCTTACTTAAGGTGGACGTTGACGCAATTTCTTTTAGAAACAAACTTTGTTATATTGTTATATTGTTTTTGTTATATTGTTTTCATGTTATCACTGTGAAGCGCTTTGATACAATCTGTATTGTAAAAAGCGCTATATAAATAAAGGTGACTTGACTTGACTTGACTCATAGTTATAATAATTCATTTAACTATTATGATAACAGGATATCATGGTCATTGGTATATATATATATTTTTTTTTTCTCTAGGTGTGTTTTTAATTATGTTGGCCAATGAGACAGACACCACATACTGTCCAACTCAAAGGTATTTTTTATGTATTTTTTACTGATAAATACTGAAATTCTTTTTACTTTCAAATGCTGAATTCAGGGGGTCGACAACTTTAGGCACGCAAGTTATTTTTCACAGATATCTTTCCAGTTTACTCATGGCTCATACTCCTAGCCTTTAAAATGTTTGAGTTTATATCCCCAATGCAATATCAGGGGGTAAAGATATCATTAGAGTTTTTAAAGTTATGGCTATGCTCTTGTTACCAGATGAGATATCATTTGACCCTGTGATTCTTCAGGACAAGATCTTGATGCCATCCACACTCAGTACATGACGAAGGTGAGTTTCCCAATAGCTGCCACTATCACAAACCAAGAGACAGAACACAACAGGCCTTCATCCATATGAACTCACCCATAGGGATAGGTTCCGAAACCCGGTATTAAACATTAAACGGGCCCAGGGGCCAAATTAAGGAAGACCGCAGTATCGATAAGCCCAGACGTTATCAGTTCTGCTGACGGTACTGAAGAAATTACACACACTATTTATTACAGACATTGTCTTGCAAATTCTGTGAGGATTAGGAGGGGTGTTATAAACAGTCTTCATAAAACATGTGTTTTTCAGCCTGGTTGTTTTTAATTTTTGTAAAAGTAGGGAGAGGCTGTACCTCAGACTAAGACTTATTTTACATTCGATAATTCAATATCCGTACCTGATAAGTTAGATTTTCCTAAAAAACATAATGCACTCCTTCAATTGTATTTTTCTTCTATTGAATTTATCCATGCTTGTAATTTGTTTATAATTTTCAATGCAGATTTACTCCTCTAAATAAATCATCTCTTGAAATTTGTTTTTATATCACAATATATATAGCAGCAGATAAACAAAATATATTTTTTAAGGTTTTCAATATTGTGCAGCCCTAATATTGAGCATTTAACCTAACCCTAATTTTTTATTGAACGTGGAATGATAATTTGTGATACCAGATGAGATGTATATGATAGATTTTGAACTGTACTTTTTTTATTGTAGGTTTTCTGGGATCCGCAGCATCAAGGCGTGAGATGTTGGCCTGGACTGATGTACCTGTACACCACACAGACCTCTGCTTTTGCATGGATGGCTGATTACTACCATGTTCTGTATAGGTTTTATTATAGCAAAACTGAGCACCTGTGACTGTGGAATCTGTAGGTGTAAAGTAGTCAGACATCAGTAGATTTAAAGTCACAGAGAGAAAGTTTTTTTTTTTTTTTTTTACAGAAGTTTCTAACTTTTTTTCTCTTTCACAAAAAAACACTGCAGTTGCAGCTTTTCAAATTCTTCATTGGAGGTGCACAAATACTTTTTTTTTGTTTTACAAATCAAAAAAAAAGAAATGTATGCTCACATTTAAGGGGTGGCCACACGGGGTTTGAGCATATGCGACTGTGAATGAAAAGTGAAGTGTGACCACATGAGAATAGCCAAACAGTATAGATGATTCACAAAATTATACACCAAGAAATATGCATAATTGGCCAAAATGTTACTGTTTATCAACAAAAATATGACCCTATGAGTTTGGTAATTTGTAGAATAGGTTTTGTGCACCTGCAATGAAGAAAAAGGTGTACCGGTAACTGATGTGTTGTGTTTGTGAGAGAAAGGAAAGAAAAAGAGGTTTGCAACTCATAAAACATTTTCTCAAAGATTAAAAATCTACAAATTGCACTGTTATAGGAACTCTGTTTTGCTTCAATAATACTAAATATAATACAGTGTCAATCTTATTAACTACTATTTATTTTGTATAAAATCATATACAGTACCGGTCAAAAGTTTGGAAACGTTACTATTTTTAATATTTTTTGGAAGAAGTCTATTCTGCTTATCAAGCTTTATTTGAAAAAAAAAAAAAAAAGTAATATTGTGAAATATTATCATAATGTAAAACATGTGAATATATAGTAGTGTAATTTATTCCTGTGTATAATATTATATCATGTAACACTGAAGACTGGATTAATGATTATGAAAATTCAGCTTTGCATCACAGGATTAAATTATATTTTAAAGTATATTAAAATAGAAAACCATTATTTATTTATTTTTACATTACATTTCTTACGTTATTTTAATTATATTCATATAAAGCCTTCTTCTTTAAATGTTTATAAACCTGTTTGCACACTGTTTTTGCTGTTGTTTGTGCTTTGTCCTATAGTAAATGAACTGAATTAACCAAATACTGAGTCTGTATCTTTCGTATGTCGTTGAAAAGTCTCCAAAATAGTTTTGAGCAAATGAGGACAAGTTAAATTAGACCACTGCTTGTCCGCCCATATTAATTAAAACTAAAATGACCAACTGGTTACCAACACACGACTGTTGATCCACGACGTTGCCACAACGTCGCTTACTTACAACGAATCTGGGAATTTCACTTTTCCGGTTGCCACGACGTAACTGGTTACGTTGTCACGACGAAAGTTTGGTCACCAGATTACGTTGCAGTTACGTAACAGTCACGTATTTGTGTTAGCTGGGAATAGTTTTCGCAGTTTCCCCTAACTCCAGTCTCGCAGCAGCTCTTTTGCCACTCAGTCCGGCTGAGGGGGGCGTGTTCCGGCGGGAAAGTGACGTTAATGCATTCCCTCTATTTGCTTCTTATTCCTATTAATCCATAGCCTGGTTAAAACCAGACCATTCTCAGTTGTAACTGAGTTATGGTCTGGCAAAGCATCATAGACAAATCATTTCCAGAGGGGCGTCACCAACGGACGTCGCGGATAGACCTAAAACCAATCAGAGCGATGAAGGAGAGCGGTAATGAGTATGCAGAGCGGCAGAAACATCTCTGAGTGTTGTTCTTTGCTCGGTTTTTAACAAAAGGGAAACGTTCAAATCGCTTAAAACAGACGCGATAGCTGATTCGAACGAGTGATGTTCGACGGCGGCATCCATCTTTGTAATGTAGGCTACAAAATCTGCTTCAAAATCCCAGCGCTGTCGTCATCGTGTAAAGCCCGCCCCAACGTTTCTGATTGGTGCCTTGATTTCGGCGGATTGGAAATGAGTTTGAATGAGCTCTTTGCCAGACTAACTTTCAGAGCAAATCTAAATTTGCCGGAAGTTGTCTGGGTTTTCCCAGGCTAATTAAAGTTAAACTTTAACTTTAAAAGTTAAAGGTAACTTTTGAAAACATGTATTTGCTAAAACTGTCATTATGTCCTGACAGTAGAATATGAGACAGATAATCTGTGTAAAAATCAAGCTCCTCTGGCTCCTCCCAGTGGTCCTATTGCCATTTGCAAGAAATACACGCTCCCGGTCAGAAACAACCAATCAGAGCCAGGAGGAGTGTCTTAGCACTGTCAATCACGCTCGTGTACGCGCTGATCACACCCCTCTCTTGCACAGCGCGAGCCGTCGTTCAAACTCAAGTTTGCCGGCGTGCTGCAGCTGTGCTTATGACGGAGAAACAACCTAAACTGCCAATTCTCGAGTGACAACTGCTCATAAAACAAAGAGGTAAAAGGAAAAAGACCGATGACGATAACCAAGCGAAAAAGAAAGAATTACACAGTTGACTCGGTGTCAAAACTCTAGCCGCATAACATGTAGATAAAATGTCACGCACTCTGCTAAGCAACAATTTAAACCTGCTAATTCACTGGCTTGTCATGTTGCTGAAATAATGTACTAGCACACCTTATCTAGCATTATATATCGCTAGAATAATTACTTACATGCTGTAACGTTAGCTACCGTTATATTAACGTTATCTTATCTAGCTATTTATAACTTATAGAAAGAGTGCAACGTTATAAAGTTACATGTAGGCTATTGGAAAATACATAATGATTTGAGGACCAAGTTTGTAGTCAAAGTATGGGCAGGCCATAGTCAATGTAAAGCATATTATTGACGTTTAGTCCCTATTAGTGAATGTGCCATATAACTTTTTATCCGCCGTTATGGGTGGCCCTGTTTACTAGCCTGCGCGTTCACGACAGGCTCCGCTGTGGAGGACGAGCTGTGGAGGGAGGGCTGTAGCGCAGCAGAGAGCAAGGGGGTGGGACCTGTAAGTTGTGCTTGTTCAAATTTTCAGGCTAAGTCAACGTTTTCTCAAAACTCCCTACTGCAGCTTTAATCCAGGCAATTTGTTGATGAAACATTGATTAAAATTAAGATACAATTTATACAAAACGAAATTCACTTTAAAGAAAGGCTTTCTACAAAACAAAACTTAATAAGTGGCCAAAATTATGTCTGACCCATTCCAAATGTTTTCGATATATTGGGCATCTTATGATCCTTATACTTCATAGTTAACTAGTCGTGCGCACTAGTCGACTAGTGCGCGTTTTTGTCGAACTATTTCGGTCAAATACCTTACTAGTTCGGCTTTACACTGAACTAGTAAGACAAAATTCCTGCTACTAGTTAACTAGTAAGAACAAAATCAGCCTTACTAGTTAACTAGTTACGCTTTTGGGGCAACACTAGTCAACTAGTCCGATAATTTGTTTTGCACTAGTAAGGCTAAAAGGGCCTACGGAAAGATTGCTTCACTAGTTAACTAGTGCTACTAGTTGACATTTTGGCCTTTACTAGTTAACTAGTGCAACATTTCTCGCCTTACTAGTTGACTAG
Organism: Rhinichthys klamathensis goyatoka; assembly: GCF_029890125.1. NCBI lineage: Eukaryota > Metazoa > Chordata > Actinopteri > Cypriniformes > Leuciscidae > Rhinichthys > Rhinichthys klamathensis. The sequence continues at coordinate 992,017 of NW_026606597.1, forward strand.
TAAGGTCCAAAATGCGTCAACTTGTTAACTAGTGGACATTTTAGCTCTTACTAGTTAACATGTAAAGTGCTTCATGCGGTCCACTAGTACTACTAATACTACTAGTGGACCGCATGCAAATGGAGAAGGCGGGACAAGGATTTTGATTGGTCAATGTTCAAACTGTGTGCTGGAGAGCCTTAAAGGGCCAGCTCTGAATTGTAACAGAAGGTGTGTTAAGTTATTTTGTTTTGTATTATTATGAAATAGCAATTGATTGAATGCACTTTGGTATATTAAATGTACAACAACTCAATGCACACATAAAACTAATTTTGTATAGAACTTTGTATAGAAGATTTGCATTTACAAAACAGTTTACATTTGCATTCCTATTTTATTGATATTTTTCATTAATATAATACAAATCATATACATTCCAAATAATCTACATTTTGGGGAAATAAAGGAATAGCATGTCACTGAAATTTATTTAAAAACTAAATAAATAGATAGATAGATGGATGTTGAGTACCACATTAAATTATCAACCATGATGCAGCACTTTAACCTCGACATTATTCAGGTAGATGATCCCACACTCAATACTGCACAACGTTTATATATAATATAATTATTTAAATGTGTTCATTATGTTATTGTTTGTTTGTGGTAGCCTGCAGTTTAGGCCTAAGCCTAATTGTTAATTTTAAAATGTAGGAAATTTGACTGTTTTGATCTGTAATGAAATGAAGCAATTGCAAAATGATTAATACTATTAATAGAAATAATAATTAATACAAATAGTACGCCTTTGTGCTTTACTAGTTCGGTCCAGATGGCCACTAGTTCGTCAAAAAGCCAACCAGTTGAGACTTTTGGTCTACTAGTTAGCCATTTTGTCGAACTAGTTTGAACAAAAGTCTTACTAGTAAGATGAAATAAATGCGTACTAGTAGGATATTGAATAAATGCTCAAAGGGCTTTCCATTAGTTTGGCAATGTCTTTCAGTGGTAATTAGGTGAAAAGAGAAAGTTAATACCCACACTGAAATTGGTTTAATGTATGATTAGTTTAAATAGCATTTTTTTTCTTAACTGAGGCATCAAAACTCGTCCATTTGCACATCTAATTTTGAACTGTGTGTAACCTTTGTGCCCAACTGTAAAATCGCTGTGGGTGGACTTTAACGTTTATTTTTTTTTAAAATAACAATTTTGGACTGGTTTTATTTACTCTGAAATGGAAGGAGTGAAGTGATTATTACATTTACTAAAAATGATACTGATTTGTTGATTAACAACATTGAACTGTAATTCATTACAAACAGCATTTTTGCTGTAACCCCACATAAAGTATTGTGTATTATTCATATTTTATTTTAAATTTATAGTGATACCATTATAACTACAACACATTTTAGGTAATTACATAACGTTGGAATATAAACCTCATATGGTTGAAGTAGCTCAGTTGGTAGAGCATTTAGTCTGAAGATCAAAAGGTTGGTTCACAGTTCGATCCCAGTTCTGACAAGTGATGAAAGTGTGAGTGTTATGTGAGAACCGCTGAGCGGTATAAGGTGGCAGACTCAAGAAGATTCAATCTTTGCAGCATTTTATATTCTCTTCTCCATATGGAATTTATGATCTATATTGTTTGATTTTTTAAAATAAATTTATGCCTAAACATACCCAGTCACAAAAAAACATTAAAGCTATCCCATGACTTTATATCACTTTTTCCTTTAAACATGGTAAAGGGCTTGTACTGTCCATTATTGTTAATTTTGGCCTTCATGAACATAATTGTTTTTACATAATCAAACGGAAGAGACACAATGTAACTATAAACTCAATTGTGTATTTCAGATGCTGTCACGTATCATAACCTCATCATCTGCAGAGATTTCACTGGAATTTGGTCTTCGTTACATCTATATTGTGTTCAATGTAAATTATTATTTATTAATGTATTCAGATAACAACTGTTGTTAGAGCACTACAATCTTGCCATGTCAATAACAAATAAAAGTACCTAATTGACATGCTGGTTTTTTTATGTAAAACCTAAATAGAGGCAACAAGATATAAGACCAGGCAGATAGAGGACTAAAAAAACAATATTAATAAATAATTTATTAAAAAAATAATAGTAATAATAATAATATGAAGATACTAATATTAATGAAAATAAATATAGTTGAAAATGTTATTTGGTAACACTTTACTTGAAGGGGTGTGCATAAGACTGAATATGAAGGAGGTTTTATGCATGTTTATGACAATTGTCACATGTCATTCGCTCAATTATGACATTTTTAATGCAAATATGACATTGTTTTAATGCAAATATGACACCTACTACTTCAGAGATAGTGGGTCTGATAGGTAAATCTAAGTCTTCGACTTGTCAATTAGACCCTCTACCTACTCCTTTAGTGAAAGCTTGTTTACCAGCCCTGTCGCCATTGATTACTAAAATTGTTCATGCTTCACTTGTTTCTGGTTCTGTACCTCCATATCTTAAATCTGCTATTATTACTCCCATACTTAAGAAACCAGGGGTTGATCCACTTAATTTTGATCATTTTCGTCCAATTTCAAATTTACCATTTATTTCTAAGATAGTGGAAAAATGTATTGCAGTGCAAATTCATGAACATCTTTCTAATAATAACTTGTATAAACAATTTCAATCTGGCTTTCGTCCCCACCATAGCACTGAGACTGCTCTTGTCAGAATAACCAGTGATCTACTGTTGGCAGCTGACTCTGGGCTTTTATCCATACTTGTCCTTCTAGACTTGAGCGCTGCCTTTGATACTGTCTCACATAAGATACTTCTTGACAGATTAGCTTCTATTGGTATTACTGGCACTGCTCTGTCTTGGTTTAGGTCATATCTATCTGGACGCAATCAGCGTATTCAATTAAAAGGTTTTCGATCAAGAACATCTACAGTCACCACTGGTGTTCCCCAGGGTTCTGTCTTGGGCCCGCTTCTTTTTATTATCTATATGCTCCCTCTTGGTTATATTTTAAGGAAATACGGGATTCATTTTCACTGTTATGCGGATGACACCCAACTTTACCTGTCTGCCAAACCCACTGGTTCTTTTCCACCACCATCTTTATCCAGCTGTTTAGCTGAAATCAAAGATTGGCTTTCAGCCAACTTCTTGAAGGTAAATGGCAACAAAACTGAGGCTTTGCTTGTTGGGACTAGATCTGTTTTGTCTAAAACCCATTGTCTTTCTTTGTACATTGACAATACTGCAATCGGTCCTTCTTCACAGGTTAAAAGTTTGGGTGTCATCATGGATAGCACACTATCCTTTGAAGCTCAAATTAATAATATCACACGGATTGCATACTTCCACTTGCGTAATATTAACCGTCTCCGTCCCTTTCTTTCAAATAATAATACTGCAGTACTTATTCACGCACTGGTCACTTCACGTATAGACTATTGTAATGCTCTTCTCACAGGTGTTCCCTCCAAATTGCTACATAAGCTTCAGTTGGTTCAGAATTCTGCAGCTCGTGTTCTATCTACAACACCTTATACTGAGCACATTTCGCCAGTTCTTCAGCAATTGCACTGGCTTCCAGTAAAGTATTTGAATTCAAGATCCTGCTACTTACTTATAAGGCACTTCATAATCTTGCACCCTATTACCTTTCACAACTTCTTCATGTTTACACTCCTTCACGGGCTCTCAGATCTTCATCTTCAATTTCTCTTGTGGTTTCTCGGATTCGACTTACTACCATGGGTGCCAGATCTTTTAGTTATGCTGCCCCCCGCCTATGGAACTCTCTTCCCCTTGATGTTCGCAATAGCGACTGCTTGTTGACTTTTAAAACGCGTCTTAAGACATATCTTTTTATACAAGCTTTTTTATAACATGTTGTATTGAGTTTTTAATGCACCTTATTTGTATGTGGCTTGTTTGTTGTGTGTATTGTCTTATGCAGTGACCTGTTTATTGCTTGTGAGGTGACCTTGGGTGTTATGAAAGGCGCCATTAAATAAAATGCATTATTATTATTATTATTGTTTGAGATGTCTTTGTTATGACACCTTGACATAAACCAATACATCATAACCTGTCAGTGTCTTGTCATGACAACTTGACATTAGGCTATTTTTACATTATTAGTGTATATTTTCATTATAAGCTATCTTTTAGCATACTTTATCACAATTCCAAAGCAAATTATGTCATTTTTTTATTCCACTACTAATAAAACATATTGAAACCCACTCGTAATGTGATAGCGATGTCTTATTCATGAATTATTCATTCTTTTGTGGGATTCTTTTTGATCTGGTTTTGATGTCACAAATCACACTGGGTTGCGTTTCCCGTACAACGACGTTATTGCTGCTTACACTACAATACTGCCCTACAAAGGCAAAAGACCTTAACTCACCAGAGTGTGAAACTGAGAAAAATGACTTTAAAGTTTTTTTGTTGTCCAGCCAATTGTATGATAGGTAGGACAATGAAAATTTGCCAAGTAGTTGTCATAATGAATATATTTATCTACATTAAAAAAAAATTAGCTCAAACTTGACCTTTGACCCTTATTCGGAAGTTACTGTATTCTGCCTTTGCATTATCTGCAAAACAATAATGGGTCATACAAAGGCAAAATACCTTAACTTCTAATTTATTGACCATTTTGGCTTTTATCACTCTATACAAACATTTCTATGATAACAACAATAGCCTTAAAATAACATTTAGTAAGTTCTGTCTAGTAAGGGTTAATATTACATCAATAGTTACAAAATATTACAAAATTAAAAAATAATGAGAAAGACCTTAACTCAGAGTGTGGAACTGAGAAAAATGACTTTAAAGATTTTCAGTTGTCCCTCCAAATTAATTATAGGTAGGACACTGTAAATCTGGCAATTAGATGTTTTAGTAATGAAAATTATCTACATAAAAAAATCTTGAGCTCAAACTTGACTTTTGACCACTATTTTAAAGTTACTGGACACTCTGCCTTTGCATTGTCAGCAAAAAGTGAGAAGTCATGCCAAGTCAAAAGGCAGTAACTTCCACATTATCAATATTTGGTTGCTGATCACCATTAACAAAATCATTATAGTAACACCTGTATAAAATCTAGTGATCATGGCATTTATTTTGTATGATTTACACTTATAGACATCTACTTATTGCTACCCTGTGCTTTGGTTGCATTCTGGTGGCATTATTAATACATGAGACATGGCAAAATACCTCCATAGCGGTAAGATCTTCAATTGGTACCGAGTGGCATAAGACTTGATAAACGCGCGTTCAAAATGATCACGATAAAACAGGTCCTCGCGCACATTCGACCCGGGGACTCGTTTAGTATATTCGTGTTCGAAGGTGTCATGCTCCTCGTACGTTCACGAAAAGTACGAAGTACGAACGCAGTGCTTTCCATCTTGAGACTCGGTGGGTAGCGCGCTCTGGACTACCTAGACGACTAATGCATTTATAGCACAACCTTCTGTGTTCTGCGTCTTTTCAGTAGCGGTGGTTTCAGCTGTCTGCGGATTTATTCCGGACAGTGTGATTGTAGGTACAACCCGCTTGTAACAGCTTGTCTGATGTTGTATGCACCAGCAATTCTTGCTTCATTATGTTGTATGCACCAATATACCGTTGTTGCTTCATTATTATCACTCCCTGTGACATATTAGTCCCGCGTCGGCCCGACCGTGTTCAGGGCGGAGCCGAAGGCGCCGGCAAAGTTTTGGCACTCTGCCAGCTAGATGCATGATTGTTTCAACCAGGTCCGGTACCCGATCTGGGTGAGGCGGGGCTTTAGTTCTTTGTTGTATTCACCTGCTACGGCGTGTGTAACATTTTTTTCTGTCAACTCTGCATATATCATTCGCGATGGATAGCCTATCGCACGTTTGTCGATGGAGCGGGTTCAGACCATACTAAATGTTCTGACCGCATTTGTGCTGGACAAAGCTCTGAGGACATCAGAAGTTACAGGGACTGATGGCAGCTGTACAAAGCTATATCGTAATTTCAATTTTAATGGAGAGCAAAACAAAGGCAGAACACCGTACAATCTGAAAGGTAGCATATTTGATAGAACGCCAGCACCGTAACTTCATATTGACGCGCGGCTAAACAAAGGCAGAGTTACCGTAACTCAAAATGAGCGTTCCAAAACAAAGCCAAAGAGCGGTAACTGGTGTTACGGTGTTCTGCCTTGGTTTCTCACGGGCTTTTGGAAGTTACTGTTAAGACAACCCATTATTTTCTCGAAAAAACGACGGAATTGACTCAAGATACTTATCCACATGATAAAGGGGGTCTTGAATGTGCCAAAAATATAAAAAACAAATTTTCGACCAAACACGAAGTTACGGTCTTTTGCCTTTGCACGGCAGAATAGTACTACGATGCATCGTTGAAGAAATCAACTACTGTAGCTAGTCAACACCATAGACTGTTTCCCGAAACCGTATTGTCGCAAATTGATCGTTCAACCACTTAATGATGTCATGCACGTGGTGGAGTGATAACTTCTTTTAATGAATCTGTTTGAGATCGAAATGCTAGATGTTTGGCTATAAATTGCGGACATGGCATCTGGGGACTGTTTCTTTCCAATCATAGGCTCATTCTTACGTACAAGAACACGTTCGCACATGAGCACTCTTCAAAAAAAGCTTGCTTATTTTGCTCAAGATAAGGATTTATTGAGACCACATGTCAGGTAAACAAGAAACTATGCTTCTAACCTGTCGTTCCAACCACACAACTTTGCGATGCTGTTTGCGAATGTTCGTTGGAATGATAGTTTCAGGAAACAACGACTCATTGAACTATGCTGATAACGACGGAACTTGCGACCATAGTTGGCTAACGATGCTTTTGGGAAACACACCCCAGAACGTCAGAACGCCAGAACGATTCACTGCCAAATTGGACAGATCTGATTAAGGCTGAATCAGAATATGCATAATTTCCTACTATTGTAGCAAGTGAAAAGAGTCTATTTCCGAATTTACAGTATTCATAAAACAAAAAGTAGGCAAACAATACCAGGATGACCTAGTGCACATCCAATGGACACTTTATACAATCCACTAATGGTCATGGTGTGGGGGATATATTTTTGGCACACTTTCGGCCCTTATACCAATTGAGCATTGTTTAAAATTCCACATCCTATACCTGCGTGTGTTGTTGCTGATCATGTCAATCCCTTTATGACAGTGTACCATCTTCTGATAGTTGCTTGCAACAGGATAACGGACCATGTCACAAAGCTTAAATAATCTCAAACTAGTTTCGGTAACACTTTACAATACGGGTGTACTAATATGCATTAATTCATACTTAACTAATGCACAGATAATCATGAGTTAATGTATGACTCATGAAGAACTAAACCATTCATTAATGATTACTGCATCAGCAATTAATAAAGAGTCTATATGATTAATAGATTAAGTAATAAATGAATTGCTATTAATTAAACGTGTGATCATGTATTAATTCCTTAATAACATTTTATTAACTAATAGTGTAAATGAATGTGTTAATTACCACAATTAGTCAACGCTATGCACTTCAACTTCCAGTTGTCTGCTTTAATTAATCATTAGCTAATGATTTGCAAAGGTATCATTATGTTATGACTTTACTTGTTGAGGCACATGACTATTAACTAATTGTTAAGTAATATGTCATTATGGTTTTGGGTTTTGTCATCCCCACTAAAGGTCTGTGGGGCAGTTGCACATGCAGTGAGTGTAATGTCAGAGAGTGTTTGAAGGATGGGTAAGTTGGGCCGCACACAAATATCAGCACACCAGAATCTGAAATACTGATGCTGTTCGAGACCATTACAGCTGTCTACACTGGACATGACAGACCATTGCAAGTCCATTTGTCCTTCATAACAGAAGTAGCGCAAGAGCTCGGAGTACGTCAGAAATAGAGTGATGCATCAGTTTACTGTCGGGGTTTTGTTGTGCCGTGTAGCATTGTGTCGCCTCCAGTGTTGTATCACGGATTATAATGGGTTCTAGTTTCTTTGTCCGGTCTAGACACATTGTTATGAAATAGCAGATTCTCAGTGTTCTTCCTTTAAATCCTAGAGCTCAAGCTTAACCTGACACACTCCTGTGCCATGAACTTTTGGATGCGGCTGTTCATCTGCACAGTGGAATCCCGGTTGTAGAAGGCGGGAAATTGAAATCCATAGTGTGGATGTCAAAACCAAAATTACATATTACTTAACAATTAGTTAATAGTCATGAGTTTAGTTAATAAAATATGTTATTAAGGAATTAATACACAATGACACATTGAATTAATAGCAATTCATGTATTACTTAATCTATTAATCATACAGACTCTTTATTAGTTGCTGATGCAGTAATAATTAATTAATGGTTTAGTTCTTCATGAGTCATATATTAACTCTGTGCATTAGTTAAACATGAATTAATGCATATTAGTGCACCCGTAAGTGTTACCCTAGTTTCTTGAAAATGACAATGAGTTCACTATACTAAAATGGTCTCACAGTAACCAGATCTCAATCCAATAGAGCACCTTTGGGATGTGGTTTCCAAATACTAAATCTTATACATGGGGCAACAAGAATCGCTCAAGACCTTCTCGTTTAGATTATTGGCTTGTACCATACTCTTTCAAAGATTATAATGTTTCTGTTAGTTTTCTTCCCTCTCCCTTAACGGATCACCACACTATTCTCCTTTCTACTCCTCTATCCACAGGACACTCAAATATAAATTCTAGAGCCTCTTGCTGGAAAATGAATTCATCCCTACTTAAGCATGATGAATTGAAAAAAAGAATTTCCTTTCTGATTCGATACTACTGGGTAAAAGCTACTTCTGAAAAATGTTTTAGCCTAAATTGGGAATTGTTAAAATATGAAGTAGGAATATGTATTAGACATTTTAGCAGCAATTTGGCAAAACAGAGAAGGAATGAAGAGGAGAAGGTCATATCAAAGATCATAACACTTCAGAGCAAAATTCAGGGAAGCTTATCGGAATCTGTTCTAACAGAACTTACAGAGCTCCAATCTAAATTGGATAATATTTATAAATACAAAGCTGAAGGCTCCTATGTTCGTTCAAGGAGGAAATGGCTAGAACAAGGTGAACAGAGCTCTGCTTATTTTTTTAGAATGGAAAATCACAACTCTAGGAATCTTTACATTAGTTCGCTGCAAATTAATGGTATTTTGACAGATAATTCTAAGGAAATTGCCTCTTTTTGTAGTAACTTTTACTCAAAACTATATACTGTAAGGATATATACTTTAAATAATACTTTCAAAATAAATTGGTTAAAACATTACTTAACAAACCCTGATTCTTTCTGGAATACTCTTCCTAATCTTGTTTTCTCTAAGGTGGGAGGTCTCCCTTTCCTATTGTTATACAACTACAACATCACCAAATTGCCCCTTAAATTGTCAAATTTTCATAAACAAGCGCTTTTGGCCTGGCACCTAATTTATAAACACAATTTTAGTCCTCACCGTTACTTTATTTGGAATAATTGTGATATTATTTACAAAAATAAGTCGTTGTTTTTCCCAAACTGGGTTAAAAATAATTTTATTTTGGCTTCTCAATTAATCAATACTGATATTCATATTCAGAGTTTTTGAACAAGTACAATATACCTGTCACTTCTCGAGAGTTTGCTATTGTAATGGATGCCATCCTTTATGGAGCAATAACTCTTCTCAGAGACTCAGCTAGATCCCAGATTTCTTTGTCAGTAGCTCATCCATTTGATACAATGATTGGAAATATTTGTTCCCTTTCGTTGTCACTCCGAGTTCCGTCGGATGACGACGAATGGGGTTTCGCTTAGAAAGCCAATCGACTTCGAGTACTACAAAACGAGCCAATGGCAAAGAAATGCCATGGGTCTGCGGAATTTGCATAGCGTAACTCCGCCTCACCTCGTGGGTATTTACAACACAGTCTCATCCCAAGACGTCATATGACTGACGCTTTTGACCATACGTCAACATCCAACGTTTTAGGGTACCCTTTAACGTCAGTTAGATGACGATCCTAGGGCGTCATCTAACTGACGCTTTACCTTTAGCGTCAGTTAGATGACGCGGGTAGGTTTAGGTCTGGGGTAGGGTTAGGATTAGATAGCGTCAACTAACTGACGTTAAAGGGTACCCTAAAACGTCGGATGTTGACGTATTTTCAAAAGCGTCAGTCATATGACGTCTTGGGATGAGACTGGGCTGGTATTTAAGGAGAACGCTGGCAGCAAATAGGCATGTTTTCGCTTCGGAGCCAAGTTGATCCTTCGTTCCACAAGCCATTCCTGTACTGTCAGTTCTTCAAGACGAGCGAGATTCTCTGGTGTTGGTGTGACAGCGATCTCCGGCGAGCACGCACTTCCTGCTTATCTGTCTGTGGTTTGACAGCGAGTGTGTTTCTCCCCGGGCGCTTCAACACAGTCAGAGTTTCTTTTCTCTCACAAAAGAGCTTGCACGCGGCACGTCTTTTTAAAGATGCCTCGCCCGTGCACTTCTGGTTGCGGTAGACTCGTTGCCGACTCTGATGGGCACGAGCGTTGCATAGTGTGTTTGGGCATTGATCACGCTAGAGCAGCACTCGTGGATGACTCGTGTTCTCTCTGCGGGAACATGACCATCGCAACACTACGATCGAGACTCAGTGATCTCGCAAGAGTGAGAGTCCCCTCATCCACACCCCGATCTACTGACTCTAGAAATAGAGCTAGTACTTCGGCTGGTGGCCAGGGTGATCTGAGGGTGACGGTTTGGAACAAAGCGCCGACTATCAGTCCGTGCCCAGCCGCACCCTCTCCAGTGTTGCAACCCGCGAGTGCTCAGGGGATTTCCGCGGGGTCATCTTCGGGTGTCCCGCGGGTTTCCTTTGGCGCTCCAGAGGAGGACGCGATGTCTATTGCAGCATCACAAGGTGGGTCTGAATCTTCTGGAAGTGAAGACTCATCACAGCTGCCACCTTCCGGTGTGCATACGGTCGGTTGTGCTTGAGTCTGATCCGGAGATGACGGCCATGCTTTCCCGGGCCGCCGCGAGCATCGGGTTAGAGTGGACCCCTCCACCCTGTCCCGAGCGCTCGCGGTTGGATGATTGGTACTTGGGTAAGGCCGCGGACCCCCGTCCGCGTCAAACCCCAATACCTTTCTTCCCGGACGTGCATGATGAGATCTCGAAGTCCTGGAAGACCCCCATGTCTTCACGTGACCGCTCGCTGATTTCATCCGCCTTTCCTCCCCTCGATGAGGCGGCTGCCCGTGGGTACACTGGGCTCCCCCCGGTTGAAGGCTCTGTTGCGATGCAACTGTGTCCTCAGAGCGCTTCTTCTCGTGGTGAGCCTAAGCACCCATCCAAAGCCTGTAGGTATTCGTCTACATTAGTGGCGAAGTCTTACAGAGCGGCGGAACAGGCGGCCACCTCTTTGCATGCCATGGCCATTCTGCAGGTCTACCAGGCCCAGATGCTCAGGGACATGCACGAGGGCAGGACAGACCCAGGGCTCTTCAATGAGCTGCGCGCCACCACCGACCTTGCTCTCCGAGCGACGAAGGTGACCGCACGCTCCCTGGGTTTGGTGATGTCCACAGCCGTGGTCCAGGAGAGACACCTCTGGCTGAACCTTGCTGATATGCGGGATGCCGAGCGGTCTTGGCTGCTCGACACTCCCATATCACAAGACGGCCTTTTCGGCGGGGCAGACGAGGATTTTGCCCAACAGTTCTCGACTGCTCAGAAACAGACTGAGGCTATTAAGCATATTCTGCCCCAACGGCCCGCTGCTGCCTCCACCCAGCCGACCGGGCAGAATACTCAGTCTGTTCGCCGCCGAGGGCGCCCTCCTATGGCTCCCGCCCCTCCCACCCGGCCCAAGCAGCAGCCTCCACCCGGGCCCGGTCGCGGAGGAAGCCGTAAGAAGGCGCCCCAGCCCTCTCCAGCCCCGCCCCCCGCTAAACGCCGGGCCAAGCGGCGCTCCTGAGACGGGCTGCTCAGGGATGATGATCACTTCTCAGGAGATGGTAGCAGGACCACTCCTTCCCCCGGTGGAGGGCCAGGGGAGAATCTTTTGTTCTCCACTCCCCGCTGCTCACCCTCGGGTGGGCAGCACCCTTATGTGGTTAAAGAAAGAAGTGATACATTCATCCCTGAGCACACAGAGTTCTCGGACGACACGGTGCACCGAGTGCACCCTCGAGCGGTGTTGCCACAGCTGCCACCTCGAGCGGTGTTGCCACAGCTGAGTCTCTGAGAAGAGTTATTGCTCCATAAAGGATGGCATCCATTACAATAGCAAACTCTCGAGAAGTGACAGGTATATTGTACTTGTTCAAAAACTCTGAATATGAATATCAGTATTGATTAATTGAGAAGCCAAAATAAAATTATTTTTAACCCAGTTTGGGAAAAACAACGACTTATTTTTGTAAATAAGTGCCGCTCTCATCCTCCTCTGTCGCCAGACCACTGGCAGAGCAGACCCCCGTGGAACGTTCGTCCTTCCCTGGTCTCCTCTGTCAGGACGCGGTCTATGACTGTACCCCCACACCGGGCCGCTATGCCGTCCACGTCTGGGTCAGCCATACCGCCTCGCTGCTCCACCGACGGGAAGTCTGTGGTTCGCATGACCCCGCTGGTACAGTCCTTGGGAGCCTGGCTAGAGCTTCCCAACCTGTCCCACTGGGTCGCGCGAACAATCAGGCTCGGCTACGCAATTCAGTTCGCGCGGTCTCCTCCCCGCTTCAGGGGAGTCCGGTCCGCTATGGTCGGTGGCAATGCCCCTATCATGAGAGCGGAGGTTGCTACCCTGCTGGTGAAGGGTGCGATCGAGACTGTCCCTCCAGCCGAAATGAGGACCGGCTTCTACAGCCCGTACTTCATTGTCCCGAAGAAAACCGGTGGGTTACGGCCAATCCTGGACCTGCGTGTTCTGAACCGCTCCCTTCACAGGCTGCCGTTCAAGATGCTCACCGCCAAACGCGTTTTCGAATGTGTGCGGCACCAGGATTGGTTTGCAGCATTCGACCTGAAGGATGCCTACTTTCATGTCTCCATCCTCCCTCGACACAGACCGTTCCTGCGGTTTGCTTTCGAGGGGCAGGCATATCTGTACGCAGTTCTCCCATTCGGGCTAGCCCTGTCTCCTCGCGTCTTCACGAAGGTCGTCGAGGCAGCCCTTGTTCCTCTCCGGGAACACGGGGTTCGCATTCTGAATTATCTCGACGACTGGCTAATCCTAGCTCACTCTCGAGATCAGCTTTGCGAACACAGGGACTTGGTGCTCCGCCATGTAGCCCGTCTGGGCCTTCGGGTCAACTGGGAGAAGAGCAAACTTTTCCCCGTGCAGAGGATCTCTTTTCTCGGTATGGAGATCGACTCGCTCGCCATGTCCGCGCAGCTTACGAGCGCGCGCGCGCAGTCACTGCTGACTTGCCTGAGACAGTTCGAGGGCAAGAGTGCGGTTCCACTGAAACATTTTCAGAGGCTCCTGGGGCATATGGCGTCTGCAGCTGTGGCAACACCGCTCGGATTGCTTCATATGAGACCGCTTCAGCTTTGGCTTCGCGACCGAGTCCCGAGGTGGGCATGGCAACACGGCACTCTCCGAGTACCAGTTACTCTGACCTGCCATCAGACCTTCACTCCGTGGTCGAACCTCAGTTTTCTACGGGCCGAAGTGCCCCTGGAACGAGCTTCCCGGCATATTGTTGTAACAACAGATGCCTCTACCACGGGCTGGGGTGCCATGTGCAATGGACGTGCTGCCGCGGGCTCCTGGACAGGACCCCACCGCCTATGGCACGTCAATTGCCTCGAGTTGCTGGCTGTACGTCTTGCTCTGCGCCGCTTCCGGGCCGTGCTCAAGAATTAACACGTACTAGTCCGATCAGACAATACCGCCTCTGTAGCGTACATCAACCGCCAAGGTGGTCTGCGTTCCTGCCGTATGTCGCAACTCGCCCGCCACCTCCTCATATGGAGTCAGAAGCATCTGAGGTCGCTTCGTGCCATCTATATCCCCGGAGCCCTGAACTGTGCAGCCGACGGCTTCAGCCCCTCCCGGGAGATTGGCGACTCCATCCCCAGTCGGTTCAGCTGATTTGGGACCAGTTCGGGGACGCACAGATAGATCTGTTTGCCTCTCACGACTCGACCCATTGCACCCTGTATTATTCCCTGACCGAGGGCACGCTCGGCACGGATGCACTGGCGCACAGCTGGCCGTGGGGCGCAAATATGCGTTTCCCCCAGTGAGCCTTCTTGCGCAGACCCTGCGCAAGGTCAGGGAGGACGAGGAGCAGGTCATTCTGGTCGCGCCGTACTGGCCCACCCGGACCTGGTTCTCCGAACTCATACTCCTCGCGACAGCACCTCCTTGGCCGATTCCCCTGAGGAAGGACCTCCTCTCTCAGGGACGGGGCACCCTATGGCACCCTCGTCCTGATCTCTGGAACCTCCACGTGTGGCTCCTGGATGGGACGAGGCAGGTTTGAGTACCCTACCACCAGCGGTGGTGGCTACCATTACTTCCGCTAGAGCGTCGTCCACGAGACACGTCTATGCGTTGAAGTGGAACCTCTTCGTCAACTGGTGCTCTTCTCACCGAGAAGACCCCCGGAGATGTTCGATCAGTGTCGTGCTTTCCTTTCTTCAAGAAGGGTTGGAGCGAAGGCTGTCTCCCTCCACCCTCAAGGTCTATGTCGCCGCCATTGCCGCACATCATGACCCAATAGAAGGTAAGTCTGTGGGGAAACACGACCTGATTGTCAGGTTCCTGAGAGGAGCGAGGAGACTGAATCCTCCTCGCCCTCGTCTCGTACCCTCTTGGGACCTCGCAGTGGTTCTAACTTCCCTGCGGAGTGCTCCCTTTGAGCCTTTGCAGTCGGTCGAGCTTAACTTCCTGTCAATGAAGACGGCGCTTCTGACTGCATTGGCCTCCATTAAGAGGGTAGGGGACCTGCACCTGCATTCTCCGTTGACGAAGCGTGCCTGGAATTCGGGCCGGCGTACTCTCACGTGATCCTGAGACCCCGGCCTGGATATGTGCCCAAGGTTCCTACCACTCCCTTCCGGGACCAGGTGGTGAACCTGCAAGTGCTGGCCCGGGAGGAGGCAGACCCAGCCTTGGCACTGCTCTGTCCAGTACGTGCGCTCCGCATCTATGTAGACAGAATGCAGTGTTTCAGGACCTCAGACCAGCTCTTTGTCTGTTATGGTGGGAAGCTGAAGGGAAAGGCTCTCTCCAAGCAAAGGTTGTCTCACTGGATACTGGACGCCATTGCTTTGGCTTACCAGCAGCAAGGTCGACCGTGCCCCCTTGGTGTGACCGCCCACCCCACCCGGAGTGTGGCGTCCTCTTGGGCTCTAGCGCATGGCGCCTCGCTAACAGACATCTGCAGAGCTGCAGGCTGGGCGACACCCAACACATTCGCCAGATTCTACAATCTCCGAGTGGAGCCAGTGTCCTCTCATGTACTCGCTTCAACCAGCTAGTACGGACCCGCTCAGGTGTCTTCGCTTGCTCGCCATTCCACTCCACGGACTGGATACGTGCGATATTCTCCTCAGGTGAGCTTCCCCGAAAGCCCTGAGTTCCTCCAGCACTCCTGACGTCGGCGCCAGTGTCTATTGCCTGCGCGTCGGCTAGGCGCCTCCCCGTGTGCATGGTCCCTCCCCTGAGTGACCCCCACATGTGTATTTCCACTGTAAGCCTCTCTGAGCATGTGTCTTTCCCTCGGCAAGCCACCTTGCCACCCCTGGGGTTGAAATATTCCACCTGCGGCTGGACACCCCAGTGTTCTCTATATGCATCCCTCCGGGTCATATGTGTATTCTCTAAGTCCCCCCCTCTGGGTTGGCAGTAATTGCATATTCCCCTAAAATCTGGGATATGCTCCCCAGTGTACCTTGGTATTCCTGTGCTAAATAGGAGTCCTTCGTTCGTGCTAGTCTCACGACAGGGATCTCAGATTTACGCAGGGCACTGGAAGACAGCTGAGAAGGTGGCGTGATTAGACTAGTATCCCCATTCGTCGTCATCCGACGGAACTCGGAGTGACAACGAAAGGGAACGTCTCGGTTACGGATGTAACTCTCATTCCCTGAGTAGGGAACGAAGACGTTCCGTCTTCCTGCCACTTTCCGCTGTACCGCAGGGATCGCCTGAGCTCAGTCTTGGCTCCTCAGCGAAGAAACATGCCTATTTGCTGCCAGCGTTCTCCTTAAATACCCACGAGGTGAGGCGGAGTTACGCTATGCAAATTCCGCAGACCCATGGCATTTCTTTGCCATTGGCTCGTTTTGTAGTACTCGAAGTCGATTGGCTTTCTAAGCGAAACCCCATTCGTCGTCATCCGACGGAACGTCTCCGTTCCCTACTTTTTTTTATCTAAATCTAGTCGGAACAGAAGAATTAGACAGCTATTTCAAAATGAGATTGTTTCTCTCCCATACATTGTGTCGTACTGGAATGGCCAGTTTGTCAATATTCCATAAGTGTGGACGTTGTCTTCTAAATATTTAATAACCAATAAGGTAAAGGATGTGTCTTACAAATTACTTCATCTCTTTTATCCTGTGAAGCTTTACTTGAAAAAGATGTTTCCTGATATTGACACTTTGGGCCCTATTTTAACGATCTGAAACGCAAGTATCAAGCGCGAAGCGCAAGTAACTTTGTGGGCGGGTCTTGGGCACTGTTGCTATTTAACCGGCGGGATAAATGACTCTTGCGCCCGACGCAAGTTTAAAAGGGGTTGGTCTGAAATAGCTTCATGAGCGTCATCCAACACACCCTTTAAGAGCAGGTGCGCATGTTGCATGGTGGATTGCTATTATAATGGCGGATTTACCAAGCGCGCGCCAGGAGCGTTCACAGCCGAGGAGACCGACGTTCTTGTCAGGACCGTGAAAGACGTGAAAGAAGTGACGTTGTATGGGGATGGGAGAAACACACCCAAATCAGCGTCGGTTAAACAGGCGTGGGAGGAAAAAAAACAAAAATGTTTTTACATCTTGACACCACAATGATTTCCCTCATGTGTTAGGCTAATATTTTTTCCTTGTTATAATGTATGATTTGCAAAAATAAAAACTGCTGCATCTGTGTTGATGAGAGAATCAAAGTGTATGCGTGTTGTGCACCCGCTACATTATGGCCAAGCATGCAAGCTTAAAATAGCATTATGAACAACGCGCAACGCGCCAGACTTTAGACTAGGTTTTTTCTGGTTAGTGGCGGAATTGTTTTCTGGAACTGCAAAATAGCACGTGGGAATGTTTGCGCCGAAACACGCCTCCTTTTTGCGACGACCCGCCCAGGGAGCGCAAGTTCATTTCCTAGTTTACCGACGTGCATCTGTGGAGGGAAAAGCCCGCTTTGCGCGGGTGCAAAATAGGAATGATACATGCGTCAGTGTACAAAGTCATTTGCGCCGGGTGCAAGATAGAGCCCTTTATGTTCTTTTTGTGGTTCTGAACAATAATCTATTTCTCATCTCCTCTGGGAATGCACATATACAAGTTTGGTCTGGAAGGATTTCTTTATCTTTGTTCGCACATTTTCATTACAGAGTTTTTCTTTGTTATACAAAGATGTTCTTTTTGGTCAGCACAACTTTGAAAAAGATGTAAAGGACCAATATTTTTTGATAAACCTATTTATTTTTCTAGCAAAATTTTTTTTTACACAAATGTAAATTTCAGGGTGCTAAGCCCTACTTTTTTATTTTTTATAAGGAACTTAAATCCTACCTGGACACTCTCAGTACATCCAGCAACTCCAAAGCTCTTAAAACTATCTCACTGTGTCATTTGCATGATATTCTCCTGACTTTATAACCTGTGATTATACTGTCAATTGTATTTACCCCTGGCATTGATTTTGTATGTTCTTAGAAATGCAATAATAATAATAATAAAAAAAATAATAAAAAAATAAAATAAAATAAAAAACCTTTGGGATGTGGACGGTGGTCAGGGGCGGATCTACTCTAGAGCCTTTCCCCCCCCCTCCCCCCAGCTGCCCCCCTAACTTTGATGATCCAAAAACTGTACTAGTAAAAACAACCCGCCACTATGTCCACAAGCTTCTCTAAACAGTGAACTAAACAATACATTTACCAAAAGTGAACAATTTAATTTTTAATTTTTAATATATTATTAGCCACTCCCCCCTGCCCCTCAAATACTTAGCTACGTCCCTGATTCAAACGTGTAGCAGAGCGGCGTTCGCTCAGTCTGGCTCACACACACACACACACACAGCGAGTCTGCTGCGGTGCGGTGGCCCTGCAACCCGGCTGGAGAGACTGAGCTGAGCTCTGAAGGTGAAGTGAGTTTCCCCAGGTGTAGTTTAAACACACGTTTAACTTAAAGTTACATTTGTAATGAATGTATTGTTTGCTAAAGACGATTCAGCATCAGCAAAAACAGCGAGTCTATTACGTTAGCCAAAATCAGCGGTCAAAACGCTCCCTCGTGATTTGTAAGAGCACTCTTCCCTTTGATTAGCCTAATTTTGATTTTAGTAAATACAAGAACAGCTTAATAAAAAATAAAAAATATTGTTTGTAGTATCCATAACGTTTACTGATGGTCGCCGTTACGCTGACGTTATGTTACAACACACAATACAGTGCCAGTTAGGAGATTGATCATTTGATTACTGTTGTAGAGTTTGTGCTGAATACAGTGTAATCAGACTCTAGCCATGAAAATGTCACAAGTATCAGAAAAAAGCATAAATGTCAGAGCATGTCAGAACACCTCCAGACAGGGGCGCTGCTAAGGATTTTGGGCCCCATGAAAAGAATCTTGACAGGGCCCCCAACACAGCTGAGACTTTTTTCATATTAATTTACATAAAATCATGCGCTTTTATGGTATTTTGACTATCATTCTCATATATTTAAGTCAATCAGACAATTGAACTCCATCCCATGTCCAGACCCCTAATTTGTCCTCTGTAATACAAAGCCAACTTGTCGAAAAATGCTACCGTAGAGACCTGGGGCCTCATGTACAAAGCGTGCGTACGCCATAGCTGTCAACATTGAACATTGAAAATAAGGGAGATTTCCCGGAATCCATCCCCAAAATAAGGGATTTTTTTTTTTACACGATTCTTAACCACAAACTCTTAAGTGCATGTCACCGGCCCACCGGTGGGCCCAAATCCATTACATTTTTAAAACAGTAATATCCTATATTAAACCTAAACTAATCTTGACAAACTATATATCATTTGAAAGCTTACAATCTCTAGTTTCCATATTTGGTGATTAATTTTCAAAATAAATTACAGAGGAGCCGTAATTGATCAATTTGCAACAATAATATTTTCATACTCCTAAGGCGTGTTTAGACCTTTATTTTGAAATAGCAATGAACATGAAAAATCATAAAAGAAGGGTAGAAACCTCAGTTTGTTTTCATGCCAAGAGTTTAAAGATAGCATCCATTCAATTATTTTTAGAAAAAAAGGTCTGAATTTTTTTAAACATAAAGAAAAAAATGATAGATTCACCATTTGTGATGTGGCAGGAAGCTATAACGCACATATTTGTTCTGTTTATGTGTTTCTTAGAGGTTGAATTCATATCAAAATCTGCCAAATTACTTCTGAATAGGATGCCTACTTCATAAATTGTATGAAAATTGTGGAAATAATGGTTCAAATCACTCAAAACACATATGGAAATGGAGGCGCCCTTATATGAGCAGTAATGGAGTCCGGTTGTCATCTAGTGAAAAAGTTTGGTACTGCGCCCAAACAAAATCTTACTGAAAGCTCATTTTTTGAGATATCAACCTAAAATTTGAAACACACCTTGTTCAGATTTTTGGCTTTGATTTTTTTTGCAGTTTTAGAGTCGCCCAGGTTTTGAAAATATATATTTTATATAAAATATGAATAATTATTTTTTTTACATTGTACATTTTCATAAACTCAAACTTCTATAACTTTTTTTCTGTTTCACTTTCTTAATTTATTTCACTTCTACAAAAATGCCAAATGTCTTCTTTAAAACAAGACCAATCTTACGTCTATATTCCAAAGCATTCTTGAATTACAACCTTTTAAGTTCGAAATGTGCATTTTCATGTAGGCCTATATTCAAAAAAGGGGGGTGACACTTAAAGGGTTAAAATAACGCACTAATCATTAAAAGTCTAAAGAGTTTATAACTTGCCTACAAATTTGTGAGAGAGAAAGAGACAATGTGCGTGTGTGTATGAGAGAGAAAGAGACAGTGTGTCATTTAAAAAAAAAATTATCATAGAGAATATTTTAATACTAATATCAGCTTACGAGGGAAACGGAGGCGAAGTTAGTTGGAGCTTCGGAGGATGCTGGAGTGCTAGAGATGATTGGGAGAGGTCCGTGCACCTTTACCGATCAGAGCGCGCGCCGACACTTGTTTATTCCATAGACTGTAAAAGGTTTATTCTCGACGCGTCGCACGAGCGCGGCAAAAGTGACAAGTTCGGTGCGCAAGACCGGCAAGACCTCATTTCGCTTAGCTGTGTGCACAGCTTTTTTGTAACAGCGCGCGCGACACCGCATCCGAGGATGAACCAGGGACGGACTGGGACTAAAAAACAGCCCTGGACTTTGACCAGGCCCGGCCACAACAACAACAATAACGCCTGCCTCCTGGCATGAGTGTCACAAGACTTTACAAGTTTAACAAGACTTTAATTGTGGCTCATGATACTAGGCCTATACCATCCAAATTATAGCTAACAGCATATTATACAATCTATTCCATAGGTCTTAAAATGAATTTATTAGCCTACTTAATAATCTTAATTAATTTATGCAGTAATTAATCTTAGCTACTGCACAAATAATAATACCACATCTAAATGAAAATACACAATTACAAATGTAACTTCTGTATTCAAAATCTTCAAAGTTTGTAAGCATTAACTGTAACGTTACCATACTTACCAACATTTTTTAAAAGTAAAAGCACAACATATTTCTTAATATTAGCTACTGCATTTGGCATTTTACAGCTAAAATGCTACTGTAATCATTAAAAATGTAGCAAGCTGAATATCACTTCCTAACATCATCCCTAGCAAGTAACTTGCAAAGTAATTTCTGATTAATTCGGTTCGGGAGTAGTAGAGATAAAAGCCCGCCCGCACTGACAATTGATTGATTGGGTCCTTACATGCGCTTCGTGAGGCACACACGCACACTAGCACACACACGCAAGGTCTCTAGCTCGCTCCCTCTCTCTGCCGTGCGCGTGCTACGCATGCGCGCTCTTGCTCGCTCTAGATTCCGGGAGATTTTAACTAATTTGCGGGCATCAGGGAGCCGCTATCAATATGCGGGAGACTCCCGAAACTTCCGGGAGACTAGGGATGTCTGTGACTGCGTGTGTGGCGGGTGGTGGGCCGGCCCGCCGGCCGTCCTGGAGTACCGGCCGTTCTGTGATTCTCCAGATCACACAGATGGCCAGTCCGCCCCTGGGATGAACGACTTAAGCCTTGTTTATACTCGACGCGTCCGCACGAGCGCGAGTCTCCGCTGACTGCGCGCGGACCTCTCCATATGGACGAGGCGTTTATACTTGACGCGCTCGCCGTTGTGCTATTCTGTGAAACGACAGGGGGCGACTCGGAGTAATTCTCCTCTAAACCACCAGGAATCAGCAGTGAAGAAGTAGTTTGCCATTTATTAGTAGTTTATTAATTTCTGATTCATATAAAAAGAGTAATAAATGCAGTAGGTTTATTGTACTTTCACTGCATGTAAACTAGTAAACAACTGAAGCCTTATTGAAGAGTGTTTAAACCTTAATTTCATCAGCAGGGCTTACTTCTGCTATTGTAGGCTTATTTTGTAAATATAAGCAGTTACTTTAGAGTGCAAACTGGGTGCTTAATGTAAATGTGTTCCTATTCAAAAAATGAGAGGCTTTTATGGTCGCCCATCAATGCAAATGTCTCTGTGTATAGAAGGATCATAAACATGCTGATACAGACGCACCAGTTCGGCCAGATTCGGCTCGAAGTCGTTCATCTTCGGATGCGGCGCCGCGCGCGATGTTACAAAAAGTGCCGTGCACACCGCCAGGCGAAATGGGGTCTTGCGCACCCAACGCGCACGACCGCCCACACTGCAATGACGTCATTTTTGCCGCGCGCACTTCGCGCTCTTGCGGACGCGTCGAGTATAAACAAGGCTAAAGCCGAATCTGTCCGAGCGTGTACGTCTGTCTCACACAATCAGAGCGTACAAATACGTTGCCTGGATACAATTTGGGCGGACTGAACCATTTTATGATAATCGAGAGGGGGAGAGGGGCCCACGGACGTTTGTTTCCTAAACAAACAAAAAAAATTGACACCAGGAAACAGCAAATAGAATAATTTAAAGTTAATAATTTTTACTATCACATATATTTTTTTAGCACCACAATTTTATTTGGGGCTTCTCTGGGCCCCCTCTTAGGCCCCGTCCACACTACTGCGTTTTCGTTTAAAAACGGAGACCTTTTGCTACGTTTGCACCTCCCGTCCACACTAAAACGGAAAAAACGGAGACCCAAAACGGAGAAGTTTAGAAACGCTGCCGACCCGTTTTTCGTTTTGAATCTCCGGAGGGCGTTTTAGTGTAGACGGGTCAAAACGGAGGACTTTAGAAACGACGACGTAGTAGAGGCTCGCGCTCGGCTCTATGATTGGGTGTCATCAGTCATGGCGTATATCTTTGCTAGCAGCTGTTGTACAAGTAAATTCTGCATTTTACAACGCTATAACTGCCTACATGCGCCGGAGTCAAGCTATTATTCGAGCGATCTGTGACAATTCCCGTGTGCAGCGGCGGCGTTGACCGTGCATGAGCAGGGCCGGATTAAGAGTTCAGAGGCCCCTGGGCACAATATCTTGTAGGCCCCCCCTTAGGCAGGCCAAATGTATATTTTGTCCAAGGACATTTTTATATGGCATTTACAGTTTTACTGACTTAAAAGGAACTTTGTTGTACTATGCTGGAGTAAAGTTCATAAATGGTCATTCTTTCCCATATGAATTTGTAAAGCTATGTTGGGTGGACCTCTGTGCCTCTAGGGGGGTTCGGGGGCATGCTCCCCCGCAAGAAAATTTTGTACATTTTAAGGTTAAATGCATCAATCTCGTGCTCTTTGAGAGATCAAAATCAAGAGCTTCAACCCATGAACTGCTCGTTGAACAAAGAAAAAGCATTGATTTGTACCAGGACAATAAAGAGGGCTCAAACATCTTTTTAGTTATGAGAGTCTCAGTCTACATTACATTATCAATGGTGTTTTAGGATGCCAAACAATTATTATAATAATCTAATAATGATTTATATAATTATTCCTATGACGTAAAATCCATAGCCTATAAATGTACTATATAAATGAAAATGAATATTTTAAAAGTATATTTTAGTCTACATTACACTATAATACAGGAAAATTAAAATACTTTTGTCCTAATTTCTTCACTTGCAAGAAATAAACCCTTGAGCTTTTATTTAGGAGAAAACACCAGATAACCATGCTGATCGCGTGAGCAAAGAGCGCACTTTTCTTTAAATCACCCAGCACACACAGGATGCCTATTCTTAAAGTCTTGTGCTGTTTTATAAAGGCACAAAGCCATCATGGTTTCGATTTTAGTTCGTTGGCAAAATATAACGCTAGAGACCTTTATGTTAGGTAAGGTTATACATTTTACATCTCATATGTGTTGGGAAAAGGGAGAAGAGAGAGTTCGGCAAAAGACGGATTCGAACTCGGGTCGAGTGCATCAAAAGCT
Source organism: Rhinichthys klamathensis goyatoka (assembly GCF_029890125.1). NCBI lineage: Eukaryota > Metazoa > Chordata > Actinopteri > Cypriniformes > Leuciscidae > Rhinichthys > Rhinichthys klamathensis. The sequence continues at coordinate 1,015,876 of NW_026606597.1, forward strand.
GCTTTCAAACACTTCACGCGTTACGACCTACGCCACTGTAGCTATTCAGTGACGCGCGTCTTTTACTAAAAAGACAGGCACTTAGTGCAAATATACGCTCCGTATTCTAAAATATTTTTTTTCTTCCCCTCGCTTGGGCCACAAGTGCGCATGGCGAACTTGCAATGAATACATTTTATCAGACCGGCCCTCGCGGCCTCGAAACACTACCGGCCCACCGGGGAAACTCCCGACTCTCCCGATTGCCACTCCGCCCCTGGTGCCCAGGGCCCCTTAGATATCGTGGGCCCCTGGGCAAGTGCCCAGTTGCCCTAATGGTTAATCCGGCCCTGTGCATGAGCGTCGGTTTGGGGTTAACCCAGAGCATGGTGGGATCATTTTATCAATGAAGTTGTGTTTACACCGGCACGCGCATGCCCAGTGTTGGTGAATGGTCACGTGATCCGCGTTTTCAGTCGTTTTAATGTGGACGGAGATCAATTCTAATACGCAGCTAAAACGCTGGTGTGGACGGAGATCGTATTCGTTTTAATTCTCCGTTTCTAAACTAAAACGCAGTAGTGTGGATGGGGCCTTAGTCATGGGCCCCGAGAATCGTCATCGTTTACCCCCCCCTTTACAGCGCCCCTGCCTCCAGGGCCCAGGAAACACCTCAGACCCCAGAGGGTTTAATAGCCTGGTTCACACGGCAGGATAATTAGTCCGATTTTAGCCCCGATTCACCCCAACAATCTTAAGGATGCTCCGATTATCGTAAAATAATCTGATCAGATATTCCTGCCGTGTGTGTGTTAGGACTGCTCTCGGAAGGACATCGGGACCGCTCCGATATCAAATCGGGGATATCCAATATGTTGGATTTTTTGGGGCCGATTTCTCCTTGTGTGTGGTGTCCCCCGGCAGAGGTGGAAAGTAACGAATTACATTTACTCGGGTTACTAATTGAGTAGTTTTTTTTTTTGTGTACTTCTACTTTAAGTAGTTTTTAAAATCTGTACTTTTACTTTTACTTAAGTATGTTTTCTTTGAAGTATTGTACTTCGCTACATATGAAATCGTGGTTACTGAGTAAAAAAAAAAAAAAAAAACACTCCGGAAACTACTGCATTGATTGAAGGGCGGGAGAACAAACGCAAAAAAAGGTGACGCAGACACAGCTGAAGCTGAAACCGAAGCGACAAGCGAATTATGGCCAGTATGAAAATACTTTGTAGAAAAAAAGCGTGGTTGTCCTCGAGGATAGATATTCCAATTTGCAAAAAATGTGGACGCAAAGTGGCTGCAAAAGGAGGATATAGGACACCATCCCTCCTGCAGATAAAGGTATGTCCCGATGTACGTGATGCAGAGGGAACCCCGGAATCTAGTCATGAAAATGAAATTTACAAAACGCAGATGTCACGTAAAACACGCACAATAATGGATGGATGAATTCATGGAAAGTAGAACTGTGCAATAAATCCAATCGCGACGTGAATATTCAAGCTTAGCACAAAAAAACTGCATGTAAATATAACCCTATTTGTTCTGCTGAGCTGCGCCGCTTTGTCTACTACTCAAGTACGCGTGACATTCAGAGTCTCACAAACAATTTGAGGATATGAATACATGAACATTTCCAGAGCTGCTCTGAGAGAACGCCTAATGAGCATTTTCATAATTTTATTTGAGATAAACCATTGTCAAATACACTTTGAAACACTTTTTTTTACACTTTTGGTCTTCACTACAACCCGTCAAAATAAAAGTTTGGTTTTACTAGGAGAAATTAGGACAGAAATATATTACTATTATAGGCATACAATAGAACGTAGCCTACTTCTCTAAATAATAATAATAACAACAATAATAATACATTTTATTTAAACATTATTTAAAGGAATATATTTTTTGCCCATGGTTTAATTTAGTAAATCTGTTTTTGCAGCGCTTCCCCCAAAAATAAAAGGACACAATTTTAAATTTACATTTGATTACAACCGTTTTTCATAATATATTTGGATTAAATCATAAAAAGAAACTGAATAAATTCTGAATATTTTCTGAATAAAATACATTTCATAGGACAATATTTTTTTTAACATTTTAATAAATTATTAATGTTAAAAATAAGTTGTTAATCTAATTCATTATCAATTATCAAATTTAATTGATTAGACATGTTTTATTGAAATTTTAATAAACAAAACAAACAAATGGTTTCAAGTTTGTTATAATAAAAGCATTTGTTCAACAAAAAAAAAATCCTGTTTGCATTAAAGGGGCACTTCACCTCTGGGAAGATGAATGTGTATTTAAAATGGGTCATTTATGTAGAAGAAATGTAAAATTATTTTTGAATTTGGAGCTTTCTAGACTGAGAAAAGCCAGAAAATGTATTTTTGGCTTATGTGGATGAAAGAACTCCCAGAATGCAATTGCTTCGCTGCCCTAGGAGGCCACGCCTACCGGTAACAGAGCACAGATGTTAAACAACAAGCCTAGGCTACTAGTAAGTCTCCGTGATGAGTCTGCCCGGGTTTTTCGAGATCGCCCATAATGTCCAGGATTCGGCTTTTGCGTTCTACAGTCGCCATTCATCATGTTTACTGTGGCGAGCAGGACGAGTGAGGGCCGCGGGAGAACGGCGCGAGTCATGTTTACATGGCGAGCAGGACGACGCTAGGGCCGCGGGAGAACGGCGCGAGGCCGGTGGTGTGATTACCTATGAGCGATACCTGTGAGACGCAAGTGACCCTTTAATTGAATCCTGAAGTGACCCTTTAATTTAACTGTCATTTTAACTGATGATAATAATAATAATAATAATAATACCCATAAATTAATAATACAGTTTATTTATTTAATAATTGATTTATACTGTAAATCGTGATATTTTCTGAGACGTTATCATACTGTGAAAATCTCATACCATTACAAGCCTACACGGGAGAGTCCCCCACCCCCGCTGTTAAAAAAGTTACTCAGTAACTTTTACTCTGAGTAAATTTTAAATGAGCTACTTTTTACTTTTACTTGAGTAGATTTTTAGACCAGTACTTTTACTTGTACTTAAGTAAAATTTAATTGAAGGAGTAGTACTTTTACTTGAGTAGAATATTTTATTACTCTTTCCACCTCTGTCCCCCGGGGGCGATATTTTTTTTCACAGGATGGTAGGGGAAGACTCATGAATATTCATTAGGGAACTCTTCCCTGATTGGTCTTAACCCCAGTGACTGGTAGGTTTAGGGGCGGGGTTAGGGGTAGGTCATCAGACCCCCAGTGATGGGTAGGTTTAGGGGCGGGGTTAGGGGGTAGGTCATCAGACCAATCAGGGATGAGTTCCCTAATGAATATTCATGAGTCTTCCCCTACCATCCTGTGAAAAAAAATATCGCCCCCCGGGGACAAACGAGCACGCAGCCTGTGGCGTGTAGCCAATCAGAAAGCGAGGTGACGAGGCGCCGAGGAAGCACCGGGAAACAAAATAAAAATAGTCCATGCTCGCGTTGTCTCCACTTCTTTGACCATCGCCTTTTCTTTTGATAACGTTTTTTTTCGGTTAAAAACAAACTACACTGATTGTTTACTCTGAAGTCACGTTTGATCTCGAGGGATTTTGCGAGATTTTCCGTCTGACCTGGGAATGCTCGGGAGTCAAATCGGTTCGTGTGTGATGTGTTGATTTTGCCGTGTGGCAGCGCACCACGCACTTTACGACCAAAACTGTTAGACCCGTGATTTTTTATCGCCGTGTGTGGGGTCTCTCAGGTTTGGAAAATCGACCGACAATTTTAAAATCGTACCGTGTGAACCAGGGGTGTTTCTCAAAACCAAGAATGCAAAGAACGGACTTGTGTTCTTGGGGAGAACGCTCTTGCTAGTTGTTCTTGGAAGAATGAACTCACAAGGTGACGAGCACACAGAACGCTGCTGACAGTTTGAGACGATGTGTTCTTGCTGGTATTGCGCAATAATTCCCCCGCACAGACACCGTCTGCAGTACCCAAACATAACGAGAATTGTTGACGATAACAGCCAGGCTGCAATGGTCTCTTGACTGTGGGGAAAAACGAGTCTGTGAGCAAACTGGCCGGTTGGCTCGATAGCTAACGTTACACCCGCAGGCGCTTATGGAGATTCTCACTTCCGAAAACGTTTGAGCACATTTTCGATTAGCCATACATTTTCGTAAAATGCCAATATTTGAAATCTACACAGTTGATTTCTCGCATCAAATGTTCTCAGAAGTGAATTTAGTGATGAAATAGTGTACGTAATTGTAGAAAAACGAAATACTGTATTGACCTGCCTCTCCTTCCTCGAATGCCGAATTGAATGCTGGGATATTTCTGCCGTCAAGTTCACACAAGTTACCAGCCGATGCATCCTCGGTAAAATGGGCGTGTCAAGAACACATCCGGGATTTTTAACTGTTCTTGCCAAAATGCAAACTTGTGTATTGGGACAGTACTTGGGCCACAAAAGATGACGTTTCACAAGAACACAAGGACACAAGTACAGACAAGAACACAGATTGAGAAAGGCCCAGGCTTTACACAGACAGCGATAGAATGAAGGGCAGGTGATACAAATGATGATAATTACTAGACACAGGTGCTATAACTGAACACTAACGAGAAGCGGGAAAACTGGGACACAGGACTGAATCAAAAACACTATGCAGGGGAATCACAAGACCAGGGTTCTAAATGAACTTTTTTGATCACCAGCCAATGTGATCATTTAGAATTTCCACTAGCCAAATTTTTTCCGGTGAAAATAAGAGAAATTATGAGTGCCACTGAATGCATTTGATAATTTTATTAACATTGTTGGCATGAAAAACACATATAAAGTACAATACAAGACAGAAAGTGCAAACATTTCATTTCAAGTTTGGGATCTATCTCTATTAGGGATGTGCACGAATATTCGAATTTTCGCTCTGTAATTATTATTAAAAAAATAAAATACTAATACATACTTTTTTTCTTCAATTTTTTTTCGCAGTTATAATTAAATGCACTGGGTGGAGCATTTAACAAGTGGATTGTGTTTTTGATCACATAATGTCGTTGTCTGCCTCGCGAAGTTTGGAATTAGATGAAAATGATAGCCTATTACAAAATGGAATTACGTTTAATCAATTATTAATTATTATTATTATCATAATATCACCACCACAATGAGAAATCACATGAAATCCAAAGAAACAGCAGTCGACTGAGGAAGCAGCTGTCCATCACTGCATTAACGACTGCAGGTCAGCAGCTGTACCCCGATATCTTCTGGTAGCAAAATGATTCTGACATATGCTTCCTTTAAGTTTCGTTGAGGGAGACAGGTTTAAGAACAGAAAACGCAAAGTGCTGTTACTTCACTTTGCACACACACACACACACACACACGCGCGCGCGCGCGTCTCTGCAACGCCTGTGTGTCAGCGCAGCGCGTTTTCTCACTCGAGCATGTGGATATTATTGTTTTTCTCAACATTGACGTGAAACAATATAAACATTATAATCATATGCTGACTCGAGTATGCTGACTACGGTCTGTACGATAACTGCGCAGTCTGCTTCTTTTTTTTTTTTTTTTTTTTTTTTCGTTTGCGCTGCCTGAGCTTAAATGCTTTTGTTGTTTATTTTGTTTACACATGTTTAATGTTTTCAACTAAAAGAAAACCTTAAGATATATAGTAAGCTTGTTGTGTATAGGCTATTGCCTAACGTATAAGCTTGTAAGAAATAATGACAAAAACCTTAAACTTAAAAAAAATAACGTAGGCTATCTCTCGTTAAACGACATTTAAATTTAAACCCAGAAGTCTGTCCCAACCACCGCCGCATTTAGTTTAATCTTAACTTTTTACTTTAGCTACTTTACTAGCTTCCTCCTCTTTCAGTCTGCTCCCTGCTCTGGCTCGTTCTTCATCTTCCTTGTGTTTTCTGGTGGACGGACGCGTACGCTCAGTTTGTTTCCATGATCATTTCTCGCGCTTGTTTCACTGCAAACTGCGCGCAGCCAATGGGCGTATGAAACGTCATCACGTAGCATTAGGGCACAGTGTTTATGGGAAATGTAGGAAGTACTGCCAGGGGGATAAATGACTGAGAACAGAACCTTATGCATCACCGGCCAAACTGGCTAGTAAGTTTTTATTAACACCCGCCAAAATGAATTTTAACCCGCATTTGGCGGGTGTTAATTTAGAACCCTGCACAAGACATAGCCTACATGTAACAATATCAAGCCTTTTAATCTTTATCCTTTTTGTGTCTATAGGACATTAGCCCCCTCTCTCCTTAAATGTGAATTTTGAGGAATTTGATGGAGCATATAAATTGCAAATAAAAAAATAAAAATTTACTTATGAAATAAAATAAAATAAACATTAGTCAACCGATCAGTACTTTTAATACTCATAGGTAGGGCTGCACGATTTGAGGAAAATGTCATATTGCGATTAATGAAGTCAATATTGCGATTGCGATATGCGATTGCGATATAATACAATTTTTTTTTCATGAGTCAACTTGCTTGGTTCTAAAGTAAAATGCACACACAGATTAGTGATCATTCTGTGTATTAATGTGTATTTCTCAACTCAAACTAGCAACAACAACTAAATGATTGATAACACCTATAATGATAAATAAACCATTGATGTCTGGATAAAAATGACGACACCCCCCACATTTTAAACGTTAATTATAGCCATCCAACATTACAGGGATTCCATCAATACAATTGAAAGCTATCAACTTTTAAAATATTGATTAGGCTTAAAAAAAAACAGCTTTTAAATTAAGTGAACTTCAAACAATCCTCACATAAACCCATAATAAATGCCATATTTACTTGTGCCCTTCCTGTCTTAACAGGTAGGATTGAGGATTTATATACAGATTTATATACAGAAATTGAATAAAGTTATCAAACAGTCTGCGCTGCATGAATTATAAATTATATATAGACTAATCCTTATTAAAGTTACAAAACTTCTTTAGTCAAGAGCAGTGAGTAATTTTCTGTTCCCTTTGTTCTTTGATTAACTTTACTGACGGAACGCTTTATTCGCTGCTGGCCCTTTAAGAGCAGCCGTTGCCGAGACGCGTATCTCACACGCGCCTCATTCTCTCACAAGCACAACTCTTTTCGTCCATCATAAGACTGTTCTTATGTTATGAAGATAATCGACAAAACGAGATTTTTGTAGTAGACTGGGTTTCTCATGTTGGGGTTCTCATGTGAGGAAATGCGGTGATGTGATTGGTTCTTAGGTCACGTGACTTAGTGTAATCAGGAAGCTCCGAAGTGAGCTGTGTCTGTGTGTGTATATGCGGCTGTTCTCTGGCAGTTCCCGGTAAAAGCGATTGTGCTATTTCAACCACCGGTTTCAGTGCCTTATTCGAACCCTCAAGATATTACATTGGCGACGAGGATGGCGCTAATAGGACGAGTGGAAGAGTTCAAGGAGTCGCGGGAGGATTTCGCATCCTACTTGGAGAGATTTGAACTATGGCTAGTGGCGAACGAAATAAAAGCAGAAAAACAGGTCAGTGTATTTTTAGCGTGCATTGGACCAGAAACTTATGGGCTGCTGAAGAACTTGGTAATACCAAAGAAGCCCGCAGAAATGACTTATGAAGAGTTGACTGACACATTGAAATCACATTATCAGCCGAAGCCTTTGGTCATAGCGGAGAGATTCCGTTTTCAAAAACGTGATCAAAAAGAAGGAGAGTCAGTGACGGATTACATAGTGGCAATAAGACAATTGTCGAAGGATTGTGAATATGGAACTCACTTAGATGACGCATTGAGAGATCGTCTTGTGAGTGGACTGTCCGCTGAATCGATTCAAAGAAAATTACTGGCGGAAAGAGAGCTGACGTTTGCCCGAGCATGTGAGATAGCGTTGACAATGGAGATGGCGTCGAAGAATTCTCTTGAAATCTTGGGAAAAGTACAGGCTGCAGCTGTAAATCAAGTTTCTAAATCATATATTGGAAGCAAAGGACATCGCCAGTTTAGACATGGAAAGGAGAATCCAAAACTGAAAAATTATCAGGAAGGGGACAGCGAACAGAGATGCTACCGTTGTGGGGGAGGGGGACATTCACCTCAGGAATGCCGATTCAAAAATGAGAAATGTCATGCGTGCTCCAAGACAGGGCACATTTCCAGAGTATGTCGGAATAGGAGACAGACTGCCAAGGTCCAGTACGTGGAAACGGAGGATCACAATGTAGACAGTGAAGATGACCCGTTAGGAGTCTTTACTATTTACATGGCATCCAGTGGGGATGGAGGCATTAAAGTTAATGTGAAAGTGTGTGATGAGGACATTAGTATGCAGTTGGATACGGGTGCGGCAGTGTCCCTTGCATCTGAAGTGTTGCACCAAAATAAGTTTCCGCATTTACCCATTGAAAAGTCCAACATCAGGTTAAAAGCGTACTCAGGAGAAATAATTCCCCTTCTTGGCTATGTTCAGGCACCAGTGCAGTACGGGGACCAGAAAGCTACACTACCTCTCATCACAGTGAAAGGAAACAGGCCGGCTCTGTTTGGCCGAAATTGGTTGGAGAAGCTGAAGCTGGACTGGAGGAATATTTTCACAGTTGAAAAAGGAACTAAACACGGCGACCCGGAATTACAAGCAGTGCTGCAGCGCCACTCTGTGGTGTTTTCAGAGAAGGTCAGTGCCATAGAAGAGTTTAGAGCAACAATAAGAATGCAGCCGAATGCGCAGCCAGTCTTTTGCAAAGCCCGGCCGGTGCCGTATTCATTGAAAGAGGCTGTTGAAAAAGAACTGAATAGGTTAGAGAAAGAGGGAATAGTTTCCAAAGTGGATCGTAGCAAATGGGGGGCCCCGATCGTAGTTGTACCGAAGGCCGATAAATCCATCCGCATCTGTGGGGATTACAAGGTCACAATAAATAACCAGCTGGAAGTCGAGACTTACCCCCTGCCCAACACTGAGGATTTATTTGCAACTCTAGCAGGAGGGAAGTGGTTTTCAAAGTTAGATCTTTCTCATGCTTATCAGCAGTTGAGATTGGACAAAGACTCCGAAGAGTATTTAACCATTAATACTCACAGAGGACTGTACCGCTACCATCGTCTCAGCTATGGGGTTGCCAGCGCACCGTCAATTTTTCAATCATTGATGGATCAGGTTCTACAAGGGCAAGAAGGGGTGACTTGTTTCCTGGATGACATCTTGATCACAGCCGACACAAAAGTCCTACACTTAAAAAGGCTGGATGCAGTGTTGAGCTCTCTTGCACGCTATGGTTTGAGAGCAAAGTTGGCCAAGTGCAGATTTCTACAGTCAAGTGTAGAGTATTTGGGGCATCGGATAGATCAGGAAGGCCTGCACCCTACTCAGCACAAAGTGGAGGCTATTGTAAATGCACCAAAGCCCACAAATGTTTCTGAGTTGCGTGCGTATTTGGGGCTGTTGAACTATTATGGCCGTTTTCTGAGAAACTTGTCTAGTGTGCTACAGCCATTGCACACTCTGCTAAAAAAAGAGGAAAAATGGAGCTGGACACCTGCATGTGAGGAAGCCTTCAAGACAGGTAAAGAGATGTTACTGAGCAGCACGGTTCTGGTACATTATGACACAGAGAAGCCGTTGAGATTGGCATGAGACGCATCCCTGTACGGGGTGGGGGCTGTCATTTCTCATGTGATGGACAATGGTGACGAGAGACCAGTTTAGGTTTGGAGCTTTACCATGAATGGATGGCCTAATTACCTGAATGATGAACGCCTGAAACCGTACTTTGTCAGGAGGCATGAGATGTCAGCCGATCAAGGTTGTGTTGTGTGGGGTCTCAGAGTCATTGTTCCTCAAATGCACCGGCCGAAGATTCTCAAAGACCTTCATCATGAACACCCGGGCATATGTAAGATGAAGGCGCTAGCTCGCAGCTATGTATGGTGGCCAGGGTTGGATGGCGAGATTGAGAACATGGTCCAACACTGTGCTGTGTGTCAAGCTGTGCAGAAGGCCTGTCAGAGTGTGGCAGAGGATCCATCTGGACTTCGCGGAGAAGGATAGACAGTACTACCTAGTGATAGTGGATAGTCATTCGAAATGGCTGGAGGTTTTCCACATGACCTCCACAACGTTGAGCCGAACCATAGAGGTGTTGCGCAACCTATTTGCAGCATATGGTCTTCCGGAAGAGGTGGTGTCGGATAACGGACCCCAGTTTGCCTCCGCAGAATTCAAGCAGTTCCTTGACAAAAATGGAGTAAAACAAACTCTGGTACCACCATATCATCCAGCATCGAATGGAGCGGCTGAGAGGTCGGTGCAAATACTGAAGCGGGCTCTTGTGAAGCAGGTTCTAGACGCAAGTGGACAGCCCAGCATCTCGCTGCAGCACAGGCTGTCAAACTTTCTGCTCATGTACAGGGCTACGCCGCACTCAGTCACCGGTCGCTCTCCAGCTGAGCTGTTTTTAAAGAGAGAGCTGCGCACCCGGTTCAGTCTTTTGAGACCAGATCTATCGCGCACTATAGAGCATCAGCAGGCAAAGCAAAAGCTGTATCATGACAAAGAGAGACTGAAATTGAGAGAGTTTCAGGAAAACGACGAAGTCCGCGTGAAAAATTTCAGGGGGGGAGATGAGAAATGGACTGCCGCGACTGTCATAAAGCGATTAGGTCCTGTGACATACCGTGTATGGGAAGGAAACAGACAGCGGTCAGTTCATGTGGACCACATGCTGGGGAGAAGAGGAGAACTCAAGGAACTGGAGTCATGCACACCTTTTGAGGGCCGGGATTTTATATCAGATGCTTCACCAGAGCCTGATCCAGTATCGGCCAGTGGAGTGAAACTGCCTGATTCTGACTCCTCAGAGAAGGGTGTCGGCCTGGGTCCAGCATTGTCAGGCAATGTTACGTCTCCTCCAGGCAGCCATAACAGCACCCCTGCTGTTCCTCCCGGAGTGCAGCCAAGAAGAAATCCAGAGAGAATCAGGAATGCTCCCAAGAGACTGGACTTGTAAGAGGTTAATTGGAGGCAGGGGTTTTAAAAAAAAAAAAAAAAAATGTTGAAGGACTGTTCCTGGTTCAATAAGATCTAGTGAGTTAAAGTGTTTATTTTTTGTGGGTAAACAGGTTTAAATCTTAAAGGGGAGGAATGTAGTAGACTGGGTTTCTCATGTTGGGGTTCTCATGTGAGGAAATGCGGTGATGTGATTGGTTCTTAGGTCACGTGACTTAGTGTAATCAGGAAGCTCCGAAGTGAGCTGTGTCTGTGTGTGTATATGCGGCTGTTCTCTGGCAGTTCCCAGTAAAAGCGATTGTGCTATTTCAACCACCGGTTTCAGTGCCTTATTCGAACGCTCAAGATATTACAATTTTGGCATAATTGTGTGTGTTATTGTTTGTTCAACCAAAGAGAACTGTATTCTGGCACCCGGTCTGTGCATGCGCATTATACTGGCGCGCGTTTTTCTGTGAGTCACATTCAGGACATTCACAGGCAGCGCGCTCTCTTTTGACTTATTGTCGTGCAAAATGGTTTTAAGGCATTTGCACGAAAAGCAGGATCATGTAAAACTAGTCAAAGGATGACAAAAAAGAAGAGATGCTGCGTTAATAGCCCTAATTTGTTTATTTCATATAAAATCGCGGCATTTTGCGTTATATAATCGCAGGTTTGACATCGCGATTACGATTGCGATACGATTAATCGTGCAGCACTACTCATAGGCTACTTATATTTTTGCTGGAGTAATATTTCATCCATGTATATTGTATTTTATCTCAAACACATGATCTGTGTATTTAGCATGCATGCACTTACACAGATGAGTGTGAGATTTGTATGCATGTCTGGTCTTGCAGAACCTCTCATTCTCATTTAATCTGTATCTCACTATTTCTATCTCTTTTTGCACAGTCTTTCTGTAAGCAGTTGAGTAATCAGAAATAAACCCCTCAGCACGTCAACATTCTTCACGTCAGATAAATCCAACTCCTCTGTTCCCCACATTTAATCCCCATCATCCTGCTTCACTCTTTTCTCCTCCAGTCCCATCCAGTTTCTATAAATATGACTGGCAAACTCTAAACTGTTTATACTGTAAGTACTACAAATAAGATAATTATTAACTGGAAGACAGGCAGATGTTAATGATCAAAACTCTAAAAAATATTTAGCTGTAGTTATGTTTGAAAAAGCAGCAATCAATTCTGAGCATCCTGTCCTAGATGGCGCTCATTCGCTTCTCAAACGCGACCACCCTTAAAACAGCACAAGATGTTTGACAGATGTATTAGACAGACAGTCAGGCAGTGTCATATCCTCACAGAGCTTTCATTGTCCCCAGCCTAGTGATGGGGAATTTGAGGACATTTTAGAGCCAGAGCAGGGCAGAAATTAACAATCACGCGTGTCCGACATAAAAACGCCTTTCAAATTGCTCAATTAATAATTTCAAAAGGAGAAGAGTGGCCACAAAAGTAGCTGACCACAGAACACTTGTAACATTGCTCAGCAGACATTATGCAAATATACTTCATCAGGCATTGTGGTCGTGTTGGTTCCCTCTCTTTCTTCAGCTCTCCTCTATGACACAAAAGAATGAGGCCATTGAAGAAACCTCTGTTGGCTGAATGACAAAGAGATTTTGTGCGCATTTATGTGTCTCAGTCAACAATTATATCATTCTTAAGACCATTACTAAATTTTATTACCCAAGATTCAGTTTCTAAGGGAACAAAACACTGATTGAAATATGTTTGGAGAACTTTTTGAAGTCTATTAGCTTTGGATAAATAGCTATTATTGTCACATTTATAACAAAAAGATGATTTTTTGTTTTTTAACTTGGTCATGGGACTGACAACAAGTTTGGTCCCTGTCAGTTATATGGCTCTGTTGTCTGGGAGATAAAGCAACCCTTCATCGCCTCTCTTCAAAGCATGACTGCTAAGGCTTTAGAAGTTGTAAACAGGACACTTGGAGTGGGTGTCTGTTAGATGTTCGGTATAAGGCACTCATAAGTAAAGGCATAAATACAACATATTTTTGTTTTAATTAAAGCATCAGGGTCTTTTAAATCTTATAAATGAACTTATTTCTATCCATTGCACTTATATTCACGTGAATTTTTATGTTGCGTAATTCTGCGCAAATTGTTATTTTCTGTCTGATGATAACCTTGGACATTTCCTTGGATGTTTCCAGAAGACTTAGAAGTAGAAGGTTAGTACTTCATCTTAATGGCATTTTTCATCTTAATGGCATGATTGTAAATATTATTGTGTACCACATACTGTAGAAATGTTCTTCAGTTAATGAGAGCCAAGGGCCAATTGTAAGTCTATTATTTGCAACTTAAAAAATGTGTTTCCTTGCTCAGAGTAATAGGAATAGCAATAAATTATATTATTAATGCATACATACAAAGTGTTGATAAAAAAGAAGAACTCTGGAACACTTCATTTCAATTGGCCAACCACAGCATTAGTGTTCAAATATTTCTGATATCAGGACCATTTTCTATGACAACACTACAAGTAAATTAACAAAATAATTAAAAATTAAATGTTATTTATTTAATAAAACAACACAAATCAAGTGTGCTTTTATTTGTCTTTAGTAATATTTAGTAACATTTATTAGTTTATTTATTGAATAGTCATTTCACATGAAATAAATAAAATATAAAATAAATATTAATAAATAAATAAAAAATAAATAAACAATAATGTAATGTAATAATTCTCTAGCTTAGGTAAAGTTTGTGTAAAGCCATTCGTTAGTCTGGTTGTTTGAGGAGAAAGAGATGAAATGTAGTTGCAATAATCACTTTAGAATCCATACGACTTTAGCTGAACTTTGGTAGACCAGTCAGCAAAAGGCGTGTTTCATTCCCACCCAGATATAAAAATTTAATATTCAAGCTATGTATGCATTTTCTACTCCTGAACGTAAAAACAGGAAATCAAGCCAAATTCTTTTTTCTTTGCTTTTAATATTAAATAATAAAAAACAATGAATTAACAAAACATACTGTACACTGATGAAATAATCTGTTTGAGTTATTTAGCAATATTGTCTGACGGAACAATATTCCTTATTTAACAAAGAGGAATCAAGCTGTTTTGAGAAACAGTCTCAAAAGTGTTAAGATGATCTTAAGAGCATAATTTGCATTGTTATCAGGAAAGCCAGCAATGTTGCAAATTATCACTTTTGAATTCGCTCAAAGAAGAGTGTCAGCTTACATCTTTAATTTTATTTTAAATGCAGTTTCTAACACTCACTTTTTGTGTTTGTTTTCTTGCTCTGATATTTGTGTTCCTAAATACTTAATTACACTTTAGAAAATTATTAGCTTTTAACATTTGTGACCCTGGACCACAAAACCAGTCACATGGGTCATTTTTTGAAAATTGAGATTTATACATCATCTGCAAGCTGAATAAATAAGTTTTACATTGATAAATGGTTTGTTACAATATTTGGCCGAGATACAACTATTTGAAAATCTGGAATCTGAGGGTGCCAAAAAAATCGAAACATTGAGAAAATCGCCTTTAAAGTTGTCTCTTTATGTTCGCGATTGTGCTGCATTCACTCACAAAAATAAATGTTTTATAAATTAACGGTAGGAAATTTACAAAATATCTTCATGGAACATGATCTTTACTAAATATACTAATGATTTTTGACATAAAAGAAAAATCGATAATTTTGACCCATACAATCTATTGTTGGCCATTGCCACAAACATACCTGTGCTACTTGTGACTGGTTTTGTGATCCAGGGTCACATTTTATAAAGATAAGAACTGGATTTAAATATACCTTTTTCTTTTAACTATGATATATGCCAGTAACATAATAACTACTTCATAGCATAAATCTCCCCCAAAAAAGCCAAAGGCTTTATGAGTTTGAAAACAGCCTATCTGTTCATGGTAATATGTTCAAAAACTCGGTTACATATTGTAACCCTCGTTCCCTGAGGGAGGGAACGGAGACGTAAGTCGTGAGACTAACCTCTCCCACAGCCAATAACCTTCTCTCCTCCTTCACTCCACTAACCGAGGAAGAAGTATCTAAACTTCTCCTCTCCAGTCATCCTACTACCTGCCCTCTAGACCCCATCCCCTCACACCTTCTACAAGCCATCTCTCCCACACTTCTACCAGCTCTCACACACATTATCAACTCATCCCTCCACACTGGCATTTTCCCTACAGCATTTAAGCAGGCTCGGGTAACCCCTCTGCTTAAAAAATCAACATTAAACACATCACTTCTAGAGAACTACAGACCTGTCTCTCTCCTACCATTCATTGCAAAAACACTTGAACGAGTTGCTTTTAACCAAGTATCATCCTTCCTGTCTCTGAACAACCAGCTGGATGTCAACCAATCTGGCTTCAAGAAAGGACATTCAACTGAGACTGCATTGCTGTCAGTCACGGAAGCCCTGCGGATCGCAAAAGCTGCTTCCAAATCATCAGTTCTCATTCTACTGGACCTGTCTGCTGCCTTCGACACTGTGAATCATCAGATCCTCTTGTCCGCCCTCTCATCACTGGGCATCACTGGAACCTCCCTCAACTGGTTTGAGTCCTATCTCACAGGTAGGTCTTTCAAGGTCACATGGAGAGGTGAGGTATCCAAAGCACATCAACTGACCACAGGAGTTCCTCAGGGTTCAGTTCTCGGACCGCTCCTCTTCTCCATTTACACCACATCACTGGGACCTATCATACAGGCACATGGTTTCTCTTACCATTGCTATGCTGATGACACCCAGCTCTACCTCTCATTTCAACCAGATGATCCCACAGTAGCTGTACGGATCTCAAGCTGTCTGGCGGACATCTCGGCATGGATGAAGGAACATCACCTGCAGCTCAACCTGGCAAAGACTGAGCTTCTCGTCCTCCCTGCCAATCCGTCTCTACAGCACGACCTCACTATCCAGGTAGATCCATCCTCAATCACCCCATCAAGGTCGGTCAGAAATCTTGGGGTAATCTTTGATGATCAGCTGACCTTCACAGACCACATTACAAAGACAGCTCGATCATGCAGGTTTGCTATGCACAACATCAGGAAGATCAGGCCTTTCCTAACTGAGCATGCAACACAACTTCTCGTCCAGGCCCTGGTCATTTCTAGGCTTGATTACTGCAATGCTCTTCTGGCTGGACTTCCATCATGTGCAACTAAACCTCTACAAATGATCCAGAATGCTGCAGCTCGTCTGGTCTTCAACGAGCCCAAAAGGGCCCACGTCACTCCTCTGCTCATCTCTCTGCACTGGCTACCACTCGCTGCTCGCATCAAGTTCAAGGCTTTGACGCTTGCTTACAGATTGACCACAGGTTCAGCTCCCTCCTACTTCCACTCACTACTACAAGTCTACATCCCTACCAGAAGCCTACGATCGGTCAATGAGCGACGGCTCGTGGTACCATCACAGCGGGGCACAAAATCACTCTCCAGAACATTCTCATTCACGGTTCCATGCTGGTGGAATGATCTCCCCACCCTCATCCGGAATGCAGAATCCCTGACAACATTCAAAAGACAACTGAAAACTCATCTCTTCCGGGAGCACTTAACTTAAAAAAAAAAAAAAAAAAAAAAAAAAAAAAAATCCTTTCCTCTAAATCCTCGCTTGCCTGGCTTATGCTACTCCGAGCTATGTCTGAACTTTGTATTTTGAGCACTTCTTGCGTTGCTTTTGCCTCTTCACGATGACTCGCTTGGTTTAGTCCTCAGTTGTAAGTCGCTTTGGATAAAAGCGTCTGCTAAATGACTAAATGTAAATGTAAATGTAAATGTGACCGACTGATAGGAATCTCGCTAGAGAGGCCAATATACTTTGAGTGAAACTAAAACAAGCCAATACACATTGGCGTGCAATCATTTGCATCAGCAGTGCAGCCTCGCAGCGCGGGTATATAACGAGCAGCTGGTGTGATTGCACTTCAGTTTTTTGCTGAGGAGCCAAGCCTGAAAAAGCTGGCCGCCCCGGCGGGAAGCAGCAGATGTGGTGACGGGACGTACGTCTCCGTTCCCTCCCTCAGGGAACGAGGGTTACCATACATAACCGAGATGTTCCCTTTTCGGTCGGTCACTCTCGACGTACGTCGTGACCGACTGATAGGAATCCCTACCAAAGCGCCACAGCTGCTGCACTCCATCCAGCGCCCTGAGCAAGCCTCTACACCTTTTTGCCTGGAAGGATGATAGGAGAGGGCTTACTCAGAGTTTTATCTGTCACTGTTGTTTCGTGGTAACCCATACAGTGAGATTATTGGATAACACTGGGAAAGCATGCCTGATCTGAGGGAGGGGAACGCTGCGGAATCCACTTCCTTCAAAGAGTTATGTGGGGAATACATATGGACTAGCCCGAAGGTTGTACTACATATGAGATAGTGGGTGACTTAGCCCAAGAGAAAGACATGGGCTTCCGTTAGGAGCAGCCGTGGAGAAATATACACATATGGGATCCAGCCTAGATCCAGTTCTCAAGGATTCAGAGGATAAGGGCCTGGCGCCGGACGCTCCGCCATGTCCGGGCCGAGGTTGTTTGGAGGACTCAACAGGTTTTTCACCCTGGAGCAATAAGGGTGCCCAGTAGGGTGCAGCAAGCCGACAGAGCGGGGCCTCTCAGTGTTTCTACCCGTCTAGGGTGAGAACACGGGAGGAGACCGGCTCTACACGTAGGCTATAGTATCTAGCGAACGTGTTAGGTGTCGCCCCGCCCGCAGCTCTACAGATATCTGTTAGCAAGGAGCCACGTGGCAGCGGCCAGGAGGATACAACGCCTCTCTTAGAGTGTGCATGCAACCTGAGCGGGCAGGGCACGACTTGTGCTTGGTAAGCCAAGGTGATGGCATCCACTATCCAGTGGGCCATCCTCTGCTTGGAGACAGCCTTTCCCTTCTGCTGGCCTCCGTAACAGACAAAGAGCTGGTCTGAGGTCCTGACGCTTTGAGTTCTGTGCACATACATACGCAGAGCACGAACGGGACAGAGCAAAGCCAGGGCTGGGTCTGCCTCCTCCAGGGGCAACGCTTACAGGTTCACTACCTGGTCCCTGAATGGAGTGGTAGGAACCTTGGGCACATAGCCAGGCCAGGGTCTCAGTACTACGTGGTTGTCACCCGGCCCGAACTCTAGGCACGATTCGTTGACCGAAAATGCCTGCAGGTCCCCTACCCTCTTGATAGAGGCCAGTGCAACCAGCAGCAAAGTCTTCATGGAAAGAAGCTTTAAGTCTGCTGACTGCAAAAGCTCAAAGGGAGCATCCTGAAGTGCTCGAAGCACCAGGGAAAGGTCCCAAGAGGGTATAGAGGGGGGTCGAGGAGGATTTAATCGTCTCGCCCCCCTGAGGAACCTGACGACCAGGTCATGCTTTCCAACTGTTTTGCCATCTATGTGGTCGTGATAAGTTGAAATAGCGGCAGCATGTATTTTGAGGGTGGAGGGAGACAGCCTTTGCTCCAACCCTTGCTGCAAGAAGGAAAGCACAGACCCTATCGAACATCTTCGGGGGTCCTCTCGGCGAGAAGAACACCACTCGACGAACAGGTTCCACTTCAAGGCGTACACGTCTCGTGGACGACGCCCGTGCTGAAGGGATGGTGTTAAGTACCTCTGGGGGTAAGTCACTTAGAACCTCTGCGTCCCGTCAAGGGACCAGACATGGAGTTTCCAGAGGTCTGGACGCGGGTGCCATGGGGTGCCCCGTCTCTGAGTCAGAAGATCCTTCCTCAGAGGAATGGGCCAGGAAGGGACTGTCACGAGGAGCATGAGTTCTGGGAACCAAATCCAGGTGGGCCAATAGGGAGCCACCAGAAGGACCTGCTCCTCATCCTCCCTGACTTTGCACAAGGTCTGTGCAAGTAGGCTCACTGGGGGAAACGCATATTTGCGGAGGCTCCGGGGCCAGCTGTGTGCCAGTGCGTCCGTGCCGAGTGTTCCCTCGGTCAGGGAGAAAAACAGCTGGCAGTGGGAGGTCTCTGAGGAGGCAAGCAGGTCTACTTGAGACTCCCTGAAGTCTCTCCAGTTCAGCTGAACAACTTGGGGGCGGAGTCGCCATTCTCCCGGGAGCACAGCTCGTGATAGCTCGTCGGCCACATGGTTGAGCACACCGGGTACATACATGGCTCGAAGCGACCTCAGATGCTTCTGACTCCAGAGGAGGAGATGGCGGGCGAGTAGCGACATGCGATGGGAGCGAAGACCACCTTGTCGGTTGATGTATGCACCGATCACAGTATTGTCTGTATGGACTAGCACGTCCCTGCCCTGTAGCGGCCTTTTCAAGCGGCTCAGAGTGAGACGTACTGCTAGCAACTCGAGGCAATTGATGTGCCAATGCAGTTGGGAGTCTGTCCACACCCCTGACACTGCATGCCCGTTGTACGTGGCACCCCAGCCGGTGGCAGAGGCATCTGTGAATACTACATCATGCCTGGAACACTTGTTCCAAGGGCCCTGCTGCCCGCAGGAACGAGGGATCTGACCACGGGCCGAAGGTCTGGTGGCACGCCAGTGTGATTGCCACCTGGTGAGTGCCGTGATGCCACGCCCGTCTCGGGACTCGGCCGTGAAGCCAGTGAAGCCATTTCTCATATGAAGCAGCCCAAGTGGGGTTACCGCTGCTGCCGCTGCCATATGCCCCAGGGGCCTCATTTATAAAACTTTGCGTAGGATTTGCGTCAGAAGTGGCGTACGGATGAAAGATAGGACGTGCGTACGTACAGAAATATTCGGATTTATAAAACCGTGCGCACGCACATCCTACGCATTTTTCCCTTAATAAATCACAATCAATTGTAAATGTAGCGCAGCTTTTGCGGCTTCATGTCACGCCCATAGTTGCCCATAAATAGTCCGTGAAACGCCCATAAGTTAATATTCATCGATTGCGAAATCATGGCAAACATAGAGAGGAAATCAAAAAAACGTAACTTCACTCAATGTGAAGTAGAAGTTATCGTTGGCGAGGTGGAAAAGAGGAGAAAAATGTTGTTTGGAGGGCACAGTGTGGGTATTAGGCTACTAATGCCAAAAAGGCACTTGAGTGGCAAAAGGTTGCAGACGCCGTATGCTGTAGCCTCACAACCTCGGACTGTGGCCGAAATAAAAAAGTAACGACAAGCTACAGATGTCGGTTATAATCTACTTGGAAATGGGAAATAGTTCAGCGCAAATGTAATTTCTTGCAGCTTTCTGAATGGTTGAGACATACGTCATACGTTATTTTATCAAAAATAAAACAAACTAAAGGCATATGCATGAATACCATGATTCCGTAGCTGATGAAGACATTTTTACTATGAAAACAACTTTCCCCAGTGGACAAATAATACATCTATCTATCTATCTATCTATCTATCTATCTATCTATCTATCTATCTATCTATCTATCTATCTATCTATCTATCTATCTATCCCTAATTATCTATCTATCTGACTGACTATCTAGCTATATCTAGCTATATCTGCTCCGCCAGACGGACACATTGGCGAGAATATCAGTTTTGTACATTATTTCGTTCTGTTTACCATCTTATTTATGAGGATGAATTGTATAACATGCCAATATTATTGCAGAACATATTTCACTTTTCTTTTTGCAAATATGTGTTAATTTGCATTTCTGTTGCAGATCGATCAAACGGGTGTTCGTGTTGGCTGTTAATTGTAAGACTTGCTTTGTGAAGTCTTCGTGTTATTTATGAGAGGCAGTATTGCCATTTATTTTACACAACGGTCTACAGTTTCACACACTTTCACGTGTTTCTTCCATCTGCCGACGGTGTCACCATTTCTCATTTCACCCGTTTTTGTGCGTACGCCTGGGTCAGAGCTTGCGTGAAGGACCGCACATTTTACCGTCAAGTTTGCTTTTTATAAATACCAATTATTGCGTAGAGAGCGGCGTACGCCTTCTTTTGTGCGTACACAACGTTTATAAATGAGGCCCCTGGAGCCTCTGAAAGAATTTCAGTGGGACTGCCATCCTGCCTTTGAACATGTTCAAGCAGTTCAGCACCGACTGAGCTCGCTGCTCTTTGAGGCACACCGTCTGTGCGACTGAATCCAACTCCATACCGAGAAAAGAGATCCTCTGCAAGGGGGCAAGTTTGCTCTTTTCCCAGTTGACCTGAAGGCCCAGCTGGCTGAGGTGCCTGAGCACGAGGTCCCTGTGTTTGCATAGCTGATCTCGAGAGTGTGCTAGTATGAGCCAGTTGTCGAGATAGTATAGAATGCGAACGCCCTGTTCTCTCATGGGAACAAGGGCCCATGAAACACGGGGAGACAGGGACAGCCCGAAAGGCAGGACCTTGTACTGATATGCTCGATCCTCGAACGCAAAGCGCAGAAACGGCCTGTGTCGAGGAAGAATCGAGACATGAAAGTACGCGTCCTTCAGCTCGATTGCTGCAAACCAATCTCGGGGGCCGGATGCATTCGAAAATGCGTCTCTGCGTGAGAATTTTGAACGGTAGCTTGTGGAGGCTCCGATTCAAAACTCGCAGATCAGTCGTAACCCACCACCTTTCTTGGGTACAATGAAGTAGGGACTGTAGTGCCCTGACCTCATATCGGCTGGAGGGACCTGCTCTATCGCGTCCTTCGCCAGTAGGACTGCGATCTCCGCGCACAAGACATGGGCATCGGCTGCTCTTACTGAAGTGGAGTGGATGGCCCGAAACTTGGGGGGACGCCGGGCGAACTGAATCGCATAGCCGAGCCTGATGGTCCGAATGAGCCAGCGAGATGGACTGGGGAGCGCTCTCTCTGGAAGGCGGCCCGTAGTGGAGTGTGCGTGTGCTGTGCAACACTTACCTGGTTCCACGGGGCAGGAGGTGCAGGAGCAGCAGGTTGAGCGGGCCTCAAGGCAGCTCGAGGTTCATGTCTCGAGGCGGCTTGGTTGCGTTCTCGAACCGCACACTGATGCCCGCTGGCGATAGAAGAGCCGGCATCAGTGTGCGGAGTGACTGATGAGAGTGGTGAGGATTCTCTCCCCCCACTGCTCTCCGGGCCCTCTTCGGACCCAGAGATTAAAGAAACTGCTCTTTTATTGAAAATTTGGGTACCGCTGGTTTTAAGGCCAGCGGCGGAACACAAATAAAACAGAACAAAGGATTTTCCACCCGGCCCTCTTCCGGGGGAGGGAGCGATATGGTCATCGTTTCCTGGAGAGCAGTCCTTTCCATCTCTGGGTCGCCTGTCCTAGGGCCGCTTGCCTCTGGCTTTGCCGCCCTTCTTGGCGGGGGCCGGGACGGGTGGGCAACTTGCTCCACGGCGCCGTTTAGGTTAGGCCTGTAGGTACTACGACTTGCGACTTCCTGCGACTTGCTCCACGGCGCCGTTTAGGTTAGGCCTGTAGGTACTAGTCGGACCTATCCGGCAAGGCTTACAAGGCCTGTGGGGAAGCTGCCTGTGCCATGCACGCCATGGCGTTGCTGCAGGTTCCACAAGTTCTCCACGCAAAGTGGAGTTAGGGCACAGTTGCATAGCAACAGCCCGCTCCACTGGCGGTATATGCGTGTATCCCTTAGCTGCCCCGCCATCAAGGGTGGTGAGGGAGGAAGAGCAGCCGGGATGGTTTCTGGCAGTAAAAGGTGCCGTCCACGTCCCCATGAGCTCCTCATGCACCTCCGGGAAGAAAGGCACTGGGGTGGGTTGCTGAGAACCAGCGCGCCTCACCCCGAGATACCAATTGTCCAGCCTCGGGGGCTCGGGACACGGTGGAGGGTTCCACACGAGCCCGATCCTGTCGGCGGCTTGGGAAAGGGTCTCCGGGTCTCCGGGTCCGACTCGGGCACCGCTAGCACACCCGTCCGTGGAGAAGTCTGATCCTCCCTCCGATGCAGCGATCGACATCTGATCGTCGCGGGGAGCACCAAAGGTCTCCCGCGTCACTGCCTGAAGCAACCCTCTGGGGAAGATTGGATCAAGGCAGAGGCACGGGGACTCCGCCCCTTTACAGGAACGAGAGTCTTGACCACAGCTCCGCGATGGTCATCTTCCCACAATGGGTACATGACTCATCCACGAAAGCTGCCTCAGCGTGTATGAGGCCCAGACACACTATGCAGTGATCGTCACCATCCCGTGACCCCAGGTAACGACCGCACCCAGAAACACACAGATAGAAAGTCATCTTTAAAAAGACACGTTCTATCTGTGTAAGCTCTTTTAGGGACTGCCCTCACTGGTGCTGAAACACACAGGGAAACAGTCACTGCGAACACAGACAGGAATGTGCACCTGTCTGTGCGCTGTCTCTCTCTCTCTCGCTGGCAGGTCTTACCAGCTGTTATAACATCTTTTTTTGTTTTGCAAAAAAAAAAAAATTATAAAGCTGCCGATGTCAGGCTGTCAATGTCAGGGTGTTGAAGGCTTTTTCAAAATCCACAAAGACCACATATAATAAATGGGTCCCTTCCACTCATGGGACTGCTCAAGGATCTGCCTCAGGGTGAAGATGTGGTCGATGCATGACTTGCCCCTCCTAAAGCCTGCCTGTTCCTGGCGTAGAATGCCGTTCACAGCTGCTGTGATGCGCTGAAGGATGCTGTGACTGAAGATCTTACTGGTGAGGGGTAGTACGTGTATATAATTGGTTAGTGCTCCGCGGCAGCCCTCGTGTGAAGCCCTCATTGTGTGAAGACCGAAGAGTGTAAAGACCAGCGACTCTACCTGTGCGACTCCACCGAGCAAGGACACCGACAAGGCACTTGAGTATTAAATTCTTGTTGTTTATTTTATTTTATTGTTGTTCCCTTTCTCTTTTACACTACTTTTTCATCTGATCTTTCTGTTTGTGAGCTCTTTTACACTGTGTTTTCAAATCCCTACTATTACTAACAGACGTAAATCAAATGTCACATGTCGGAGGCAGTACAATCCTAACAACCTTCGTACCTTTCCAGTGTCTTCTAATACTTTATTATTTTTTCCTATTGGTCTCTGGAACTGCCAGTCCGTAAACAAAGCTGATTTCATTACATCTATTTCAACGCATTCTCATCCTTTGGCGTCATATAGGTGAC
The DNA here is from genome assembly GCF_029890125.1 of Rhinichthys klamathensis goyatoka. Taxonomy (NCBI): domain Eukaryota; kingdom Metazoa; phylum Chordata; class Actinopteri; order Cypriniformes; family Leuciscidae; genus Rhinichthys; species Rhinichthys klamathensis. The sequence goes on from NW_026606597.1 coordinate 1,039,951, forward strand.
GCCATATGACATTTCGTCGAAATCTTACGCACATGGCATCCTTTAGCATCAATATAACACGCAGTGTTATGGGTAGGTTTAGGTCTGGGGTAGGGTAAGGTTATGACACTTGGGATCTGCGTCTCATATTGACGCTAAACGATGCCATGTGCAACATGACATCATGACTTTGCGTAAACATACACGCCATTTATTCAAACATGTTATCTATACGCATTTTGAGCTATCCGCGTGTATGTCCACGCCGAAATCCTTTGCGTGTATGTCTACGCCATTAAATGTCCGAGTGATTCCGCGTGTATGTGTACGCCGTTAAATGTCCGAGCGAAACGAAGCAAAATCTATATCTACATCTGTGGAGCGATATTTCTTTTCCTAGGATGGTAGTAGAAAACTCATAAATGGTATTAACCCCAGTGACGGGTAGGTTTAGGGACGGGGTTGGGGTAGGTCATATATTTATATATACATAATACAGTAATGTAACGTTAAGTCAAAGGCGTTGATAAACACGCTGAAAAGCGATTATGCGTGTTGATAGCACGCCAAAAATGGAAATACGAATTGGCGTGTCATACATACGCCATTTCATGAGATCAGTCTGCCATGTGCGTCGGATTTAGACGAGCGTCACCTGTATGACGCCTTGGGTTCTGCGTCTCATATTGATGCTAAAGGATGCCATGTGCGTAAGATTTCGACGAAATGTTCAAAGCGTCACATGTATGACGCCAAAGGATGAGAACGGGCTGTCTATTTCTAGTCATTCTGGTCTCAGCCTATTGGCCCTGACTGAGACCTGGGCTGCGTTCGAAATCGCATACTTCCCTACTATATAGTATGGGAAAAAGAGTAGGCGAGCGAAAAGTATGTAGGAATCATAAAAGAGTAGGCGAGAATTACCTGGGTGACGTGCTAATTATCGCGAGATTCGGACGATAGTGCGTTCTAATATCCCTACTTTCCTACTATATAGTAGGCGAAAACAGTACGTGAAAGAAGAAGTACGTTCGAAACATCAGTATTCATAAAAGAGTAGGCGAGAAGTTCACGGATGGCTTACTGCTTCCGGCCCGATTTTTGAGTGCTCAACCGATGGATACTCTTCTATCCCAGGAGGCCACACGAGAGGATACGTCATTATCAAACATCAAGGAGATCAGCGACGCGGGGGTTTTCAAATGTGAGTAAACACGGTTCCTTGTGTTTAAATCGTATGTGTTAAACTACTATAGAGTAAACGTTTTAACTGTTGAAGGTGTAAACGAGTTAGACAGTATAGTATAGTTGTGATTTTGCTGTAAAAACACGTTTTATTATGAATAGCTAGCTAACAGCGGAGCTCCAGTAAGCACACGTAACGTTACGTCTCTAAAGTGGATTTACATAACCATATTAAACATCTTAAAGGGGTCATATAATGGTACATGCACTTTTTCAAGTTGATTGTACTGAAATGTGTGTTGGCAGTGCCTGTACACAACCATCATATAATGATAAAAATCCATCCAGTGTTTTTGTTTTAATCTCCTTATATGTTTTCCCCTGCCTCAAATCGAGCCGTTCGACCGTGTGACGTCACACGGTCGGACGCCCCTCCCGCGATTGTTGATTGACAGCCGGGTTTCAACACAGACCCGCCCTCGCTCGTGAGCCAGCTGTCAATCATAGTCTGCGCGGACCGGCGCGGTCATTGTTGATATGCTGGAGCACTGTCTATGAGCAGAATGGCGTCTAAGCGATTGTGGTGTTCTGTTCTTGGGTGCAATAACGAACACAGCAGTCATTTTAATGTTCCCAAATCCGAACCGCTGAAGACGCAGTGGCTGTGTTTGTTTTCGAAGGGAATATTCCCCACGAGCAACGTCAATGCTCTCATGTTTGCGCGAATCATTTCTCACCAGACTGCTTTATAAACGAGGGTCAGTATAAAGCTGGTTTTGCTAAGAAGCTACTGAATAAATTATCGGTACCAGCTATTCGTGTTCCTGCTGAACCTCTAGAACAACTGAAGTGAGTGTAACGTTTTATTAACCTTTATATTAATATTTATATCTTTGCAAATCGCTTGCACGCTTCACGATGAATGAGTCTAAGGTTTGCACTCAGGGTACATTACGGCATGTTTTCTATGTACGACGTTCTCAATATAATTCATAATCCCACGTTTATAATGAACAATGCGTTATGGTTATTGTGTTACAAACGTGTATGCACAGAACAGAGGGGCGGAGTGAGCACAGCTCATGATCATTTAAAGGCATATGCACTGAAACGGCTTGCTGAAAACAGAGCTGTTTTTGACCAGGTAAAATAACTGTTTTCTTACAATACTAATGAGAATTTTTAATTAAAGTATATTACAAACTTTTAATTTAGACCCTAAAGAATCATATTAGCTTGTACAAAAATGGCATTATATGACCCCTTTAAACACACTTATTTAAAATGTCTATTTACATCTGAAAGGAAAATATTGTATAAGTTTTGCAGATGAGCACATCACAACATGAAAAAGACGAGTGATGTATGTGTGCTATTATGTAGGATAATTCACTGTTGTCAACACTGTTTACATTAGACAAATGTGCTGTAAATAAGGTAAATAATCAAATCTATAAAGTAACTAAACATGTTATATATTTTATTTGTTCCTTATTACTGTTGATGACTGCTTTTGTATAATGTTTGAGCATTTTTGTAGGATCTGAAATGTCTGCAGACTGGTCTGAGCACTGAGGATGAGGAGCCCAGAGCTGAATCCTGGAAACGGTGCCATGGATGAGACGCTCCATCTTTCCATCTGCCCTTATGAGTCCCTCCATCACTCCACCGGCCCTTATTGCCTCAGATTGTGAAGCGCAGCACAGCAACAAGCTCCGACACGAAGGCACGGTCACCTCTGGTGAATTCATCAGAATAAAGCTGCAGAATGGGAACCGCTGTGTTGAGATGGCAATATGTGGGGTTCAGCGCCTGTAAATACATGCTTGTAGTTTGAATAAAGCTTTGTTCCATGTGTTGTTGACTTGTATATGCATTTGTTTATTCTGCCGTGCAAAGGCAAAAGACCGTAACTTCGTTTTTGGTCGAAAATGAGTTATTGATATTTTTGCCACATTCAAGACCTCCTTTATCATGTGGATAAGTATCTTGAGTCAATTCCGTTGTTTTTTCGAGAAAATAATGGTTTGTCTTAACCGTAACTTCCAAAAGCCCATGAGAAACCAAGGCAGAACACCGTAACTGTTGTTACGGCTCTTTGGCTTAGTTTTGGAACGCTCATATCGAGTTACGGCACTCTGCCTTTGTTTAGCCGCGCGTCAATATGAAGTTACGGTGCTGGCGTTCTATCAAATAATGCTACCTATCAGATTATACGGTGTTCTGCCTTTGTTTTAGGCTACTCTCCATTAAAATTAAAATTATGATGTAGCCTGTGTACTTTGTACAGCTACCATCCGTCCCTGTAACTTCTGATATCATCAGAGCTTTGTCCTGCACTAATGCGGTCAGAACATTTAGTATGCTCTTAACCCGCTCCATCGACAAACGTGCGATATCGATCGCGAAGGATATATTATGCAGAGTTGACAGAAAAATGTTACACATACCGAAGCAGGTCAATACAACAAAGAACTAAAGCCCCGCCTCACCCATTTCGGGTACCGGACCTAGTTGAAACAATCATGCATCTAGCTGGCAGAGTGCCAAAACTTCGCCGGCGCCTTCAGCTCCGCCTTGAACACGGTCGAGCCGACGCGGGACTAATATCACAGACACAGAGTGATAATAATGAAGCAACAAGGTTATATTGTCGCATACAGCAGAATGAAGCAAGAAGTGCTGGTGCATACAACATCAGAACAGCTGTTAAAAGCATGCATACAAAACACAGCGTCCGGAATAAATCCGCGGGACGAGCGAAGTGCACGCACAATATTAGGGCAGACAGCTGAAACCTATGGAGGGATTATTGGGTCAGATTGAAAACTAAAAGTCTAAAACTAAAAGTCTTAAACGAAAACCAAAAGTCTAAGTTTGAAACTAAAAGTCTAAGTCGAAAACTAAAAGTCTAAGTCGAAAATGAATTTGGTATTTAGGATTGGGCATTTTGGTATTTAGGATAGGGCATTTGGTATTTAGGATTGGGCATTTGGTCATTTAGCCATTTAGGATTGGGCATTTAGGGATTTAGGATTGGGCTTTTAATCATTTAGCCATTTAGGATTGGGCATTTGAGGATTGAGGATTGAGGAGTGTATGCAAATAAGGAGGCGTGGCCCAAATACTGGAGGCTGGGTTTGAAATGGCTTATGGACAGCAGAGGGAGCTCCAGTCAGTCCAGTGCTAAGGAGCACACTGTAATGAAACCAAACAGAGCGAGTGAGCAGGTCTGGAGCGAGGACTGTACTTTATAATGTGATAACTTCAACTTAATGACAGCGTTGTATAGGGGTACTGGAACGGTACATGTATTCCTATTGAACCGAAACGGTAGCCTACGGGCGTCACGGTTCGGTGCACGAATTTACACGGAGAATACACGGTATAAAAATAAAAAAACTCTAAATAGCGATACATTTCGCTCTACTCGCGTTTGGTGTGAACGCAGCATAATAAACAGGCTGCGATATCAAGATTGCAATGCTGGAGTGTGTGTGTGCGCGAGAGAGAGAGAGGGGGAGGCGTGGGCGCGAACGAACTAGGTGTGTGTGTGTGTGTGTGTGTGTGTGAGAGAGAGAGAGAGAGTGTGTGTGTGTGTGTGTGTGTGATTTTGGTTGGGTGACAGTTGTAGGTTACAGTTTGACAAGATTTTAGAGTGTGACAAAAGCACAATGTTGTATTTTATTGCGAGTGTACACAAATATACACACTTTGCAGTTTGAACTTTGCAGCACACACTCCAACATTGCAACCTTGACGTCGCAGCCTGTTTATTATGCTGCGTTCACACCAAACGCGAATAGAGCGAAATGTATCGCTATTTAGAGTTTTATTTATTTTTATACCGTGTATTCTCCGTGTAAATTCGTGCACCGAACCGTGACGCCCGTAGGCTACCGTTTCGGTTCAATAGGAATACATGTACCGTTACAGTACCCCTATACAACGCTGTCATTAAGTTGAAGTTATCACATTATAAAGTACAGTCCTCGCTCCAGACCTGCTCACTCGCTCTGTTTGGTTTTATTACAGTGTGCTCCTTAGCACTGGACTGACTGGGGCTCCCTCTGCTGTCCATAAGGTGCATCTGCACCAGCCATTTCAAACCCAGCCTCCAGTATTTGGGCCACGCCTCCTTATTTGCATACACTCCTCAATCCTCAATCCTCAAATGCCCAATCCTAAATGGCTAAATGATTAAATGCCCAATCCTAAATCCCTAAATGCCCAATCCTAAATCCTAAATGGCTAAATGACCAAATGCCCAAATGCCCAATCCTAAATACGAAATGCCCTATCCTAAATACCAAATGCCCAATCCTAAATACCAAAGTCCTTTTAGGCAAGTCATGCCACTCGGCCGCCATCTTGGCAACGCCTCCGGGCAGCTATTTCGGACTAACAAGACCAGGCTCCTATCTAAATGAATGGGCAGATAGTCAGAACTGCACTTTTCACTGGTCACAGGGACATAAAAACTGCATGTATAGAAACAGCAGTAAAATATTATAAAAATCGCTGAAAAAGTTTCATGACTTTACCCCAAAATAAGGTTTTGAAACGCTTTTTCCCCCACAGGTTATACTTACTACGCATGCGCAAGGGTTCACGACACACCAACTTCATTTACGTCTATCCAGAATGCCGGTGTTGTGCCGAGCACTCAAACAATTGCTCAATGTCATTTTTTTTATCACTGTGTACAGTACAATATTTTTAATTATTATTTTCTTGTGTCTCACTTTTTATTTGCTTTGTGTGTACCCCTGAAATGGACAGATTTTTTTGTAATCTCATTGTATTAACGTTATGTGTTCTGTAAAATAAAATATTTTTTTAAAAACACTTGAAGAAATGCTGTGCTTATTTACGTTAGGGATACAATCGGCATTTAACGTTACCATCTATATTTACACAACGCACACATACCCTGCATATTAATTCTGCCGCATTTTCAAACAGTAACGTTTTTTTTTTTTTTGCGGACAAAATAACGTTACATTTCTAAAGTTACTCTATAACAAGTAAAATATAGGTACAAATGCCACGTTTATGTGCCTTCTATGGGTGCAATAACAGAGTGGGATGTGGGCAATCCTTTTTCGCCTTCCCAAAGGAGAATAAAAGGTAACGTCTTAAATATTTTAACCATTAGACTCCCGGTAACGTTAGCTTGCTTACTATCAGAGACTATTTATATAGAGACATGTCACTTCCTCAATCCTCAATACAACTAACGTTACATACGAAAACACAGTATAGATCCACTTATCAGAGCAGACATTTAAAACACTTATCTCTATGGTGCTCTACTCAGGTTAAGCATTTAACATGGATTTGTTCATGAACGAGTTAGTTGCATAAAGCAGTGGTTTTCAAACCTGTCCTGGAGGACCCCCAACACTGCACGTTTTCTTTGTCTCCCTAATCAAACACAACTGATTCAACTCATCAGCTCATTATCACATGGGTTAATGAGCTGATGAGTTGAATCAGTTGTGTTTGATTCGGGAGACAAAGAAAACGTGCAGTGTTGGGGGTCCTCCAGGACAGGTTTGAAAACCACTGGCATAAAGCACCTCATTTTAGCCTTAATATTAGGCAATGAAATGGCAAGTAATATAAAAACAAAATACATTTGGTCCCACTATGAAATACCACATGAAGAATAAGCTTGACACAGCATTTTGATATATTTTATTAAAATATGAATCAACACAGGAGACAGAAATGGCTTCATAATGTGAGGAGGGGAGATCTGTCCTCCCACATGACAAAAACAGAGGCAGAAAGGGGAGGATATGTGGTCTGTGAAGATCATTTCAGGCCAGAGGACCTAATATCAAAAGTATGGTCAATATTGTTCTCTATTTAAATATAATCAGGTTTGCACTTTATCAGTAATAACAATGTATAGGTATTGTATAGACAGAGACTGATAAACACTGTTAATGTGTAATGTACCTGTGTAAAGTTACCATTTTTTCCCCCATAAGGGTAAAAGAAAGCGGCTGGCTCCCAAAGCCATCCCTGTCCTTTATCGGCAGCACACCCCTGTACCACAGGACGGAGGTACATAAAAACAGTGGAAAAAAAAATGCCCATAGAAAAGGGATTCACAATCATATTCATGGACCCCTTATGTTTTGTTTTCTTTCTTTATGTTTTGTTTTCTTTCTTTCCAAGCACATGACAGTGAATAAGTGTAATTCAAGTTTTTTTTTAACTTTGTTTAAATATTGTGTAATGTTCTTGATCATCTTTCAATCAATGATTTAATCGGTCAGGTTTACAGAGCAGGAACAGATATACAACATGCATCAATACTGTGTGTAATATGATTAAAGATGCTGAGGTACATACCGATGTTCATGAAGTGGTGCCATTGCAAGACACTCCACAGCGTCGAGTGGTTGTGGCAGAGTTACTCAATGAGAAAGACAAGGTGAAATGGCATTAGTGATCGCTGCATATCCAACATGATGCTTTACTTATATAAACTATCATATTAACATCCTACAATATATTTACAGAAAATCAAGGAACTTAAAAAGCTCCTGCAGGGAGAGAGGGCCAAAATGCGGCAGCTCAAGTTCCGTATGAACTTTAAAATAAGAAAACTCCAAAAACAGTACGTAAGCAGTGTAATAGCACAAGGCGTGATAAATGTAAGGTACATATCTGTAAATATTCCAGTCATTTTACTTGCAGACTGCAACATCAGCAGACAGCAGACAGCAGGAGAGAGTCTATTCAGCCACTGGCCACTGACTGCTTTCCAAAGGCAACCAAAGATTTCTTTGACATGCAGATTGCCATGGGCAGGGTGGCCAAACATGGTCAGAGATACAAGACCAGCGAGAAGGATTTGGCAGTCCAACTGTTTCACCACAGCCCAAGGTGCTACTCTGAACTCCAGAGAGTATTTAAGCTGCCCAGTAAAACAACTCTAAGGAGGCACGTAATGGGCAGTCTGGGGAGCTTTGATGTGAGTTAAAACCATAACGCATTGACACTCCCTCCACGTATGCCGCGTAACTCATCCCACATAAACTTGCGCTATTCTGACATCACCAGTGCACAAATACAAATGCATGTTTGCAACTTTAATGTAATCATGAATGTCATCGCAGAGTATGCAAGAATTAACACAAAGCGATATTTCCATTTATTCTGTAGCCTGGATTTCTGCATGGTGTTCTTGCTAAAATTAAAACAAAAACAAAAACCATGACAAAGGAAGAGAAGATGTGTTCCCTTGTCCTGGACGAGATGTCTATAAAAGGCCACCTTGACTACAACAGGAAAACAGACTCAATCGATGGTCTTACACCAGATGGCTCCCAGGCTCGTCAGGCGATGGTGTTCCTGGCTAGGGCCATAAATGGAAAATGGAAGCAGGTCTGCAAAATATAAATGGGCACAATGTACAAACAGTACAGTAAACATTTGGAAGCATCCACAAAGTTCAGAAACACTATGTGTGTGCACTCAGAAGAGTACATACATGTACAAATATTTAAAATAATTCTTTACTCCCTCACACTTCACCTTTTAGGCAATCGGCTATTTCCTGTGCAAATCTGCCATGCCAGGTGAGGAGATTGCCAGGAAACTGAGGGAAGCCATCACCCGCCTCGACAGTGCTGGACTGAATGTATGTTGTGTATTACATAGTGAAAAACAGAATGCCAAAATAAAAGGTGACTGATTTTTAATAACTTGCATCTTACTTTCAGGTCAACTGCATTGTCTGTGACCAGGGGTCCACAAATGTGAAGGCCATGAGAGCCCTTGGTGCTTCCTTGGACATCAATGAGGATGGTGATGGATCACACTGCATCCTACAAAGACAAATTCCACTCATATTTGATGTTCCACATCTTGTAAAATCAATCCGGAACAACTTTAAAAGACATTCACTGAATGTAAAATAAACTTTAACAACATTTAAAAATTTGCATTAACTTACATCACTGCAATGATTTCAATCATTGTAATTATGTCCTCTAAGGTTGGGGGACATGATCTGACATGGAGACACCTGGAAGATTTTTATAACCAGGACCAAAGAAGTGTAATCCGGATGGCTCCTAAACTGACAGAGCGGCATATTCACTTGCCTCCATTCACCAACATGAGGGTCAAACTGGCCACTCAGGTCTTCAGCCACTCCGTAGCAGCTGGTACAGCTACACAACTTATCTACAACAAAAACACACAAAAAAATATAATACACTGAGAAACATCTGATTATTCTCCTCTGACATCCACAAGGCATGCAGACCATGGTGCTCCACCATAAACTACCAGAGGATGCTCTTCACACAGCCAAATATGCAGAGGAAATGGATAGACTCTTTGACATCCTCAATTCCAGGTGGAACTAAAATACACAAGAACAAACAAAATATGCACAAACATGGTTGTATTAAAGGATGCACAGTGTGTGTACATGTACCATTCTAACTGAGCTCAAAAATTGTGAGATTTTGTGTAGGCTACTCACCAAAATTAAAATGGTCCCACAGGAGCATGAGAGACAGTAAATGGTGGAGGAGGCCGCTTTGTGCCAACACCACCAGGCTCCAATATCTCCAGAACAGCATCAACTGGATAAAGTCCTGGAAATTTGGGTACGCCATGGGGTAAACTCCAAGGTGAGTTACTAAGATGAGTACGGTACCTTAAAACTCACAGACCAATCCTTTTAAGATCTGGAAAAATACCGCCATGCCAGATGGGACTGGTGATCAGCATCCGGAGTATCCTGATGCTTCACCAGCAGCTGATGTCAGAGGGGGTGAAATATCTGTGCACATCCAAGCTCAACCAAGACTGCCTGGAGGTATTAAACTTGATTTTAGTGATGCTCTGCTCCAAGCAGTTGAGTATAGTTATACTGACAACAATGCACTTACCTCTCTTTGTAGAACCTGTTCTCAGTCATCAGAGGAAAGGGAGGACACCGCTTTCACCCCACTGCCAGGGAATTTGCTGCAGCACTAAGGAGTGCATCAGTGGCCAACATCATCAGCTTGCAGGGCAGTGCTACAAACTGCATTCCTGATAATGCCACTCAGTTGTTGCAGTCTTCTCCTGTGAAATGCAGTGAGCCGGTATGGCCAATGTATAACTCTTTATTACTGGAAGCGGGTACACACAATAATATCATGACAATCCCAATCATGTCATACCAAAATTATTAAGCCTCCCCAATACTTTAGTAAACAGTTGTAACATAAAATCTGCAATTCGGCTGATTGTTTTGTTTAACAATCCAAAGACACACCTCTCTTTTGTGCTCCTGAAGCAACATAATGACTGAGTGAAATTGTTTATTACTTGGTCATTTAACTACAACCTGCTGAATTAAAATGCAACTTTATCTTAAAGGGCTCTTTTGTGTTCTAGAGTGAATGTGAAAATGAAGAGCTGGATAAAGAGCAAATAATGGTCAATGAGCAGGTGATATCACTGAATATGACTTGATAGGATCCAAAATTACTAAATGAATAGATGTTTCTGTAATATTTCAGAATTCACTAAATTCGATATTACTCATTGTTGTAGGACATACCGGATGTGGACAGTGGCGAAAGGGAGGCACTTGCCTATGTGTCTGGCTGGGTCGCACGGAAAGTGGCTCAAGAGCCATCAGTGAGAGATTGTGGAGAATGTGAAAGTTTGCTCGTGCGGACAAATGACGCCGAGCACAACTACCACGCTCTGATGGAGGATGATGCCTTCATCGCAAATAAAAAATACACCACCACATCTAGGCTATTTCAGCCATCTTCCGTACTAAAGGAATGCATTTATAAATGTGAGGGCGTCATTAAAAAGATCCCCCTCAAAGCATGGGCAAAAACAAAAATAACGGCGAGGCTGAAGACCTCGCTCAGGGACAGTGGTGTGTTCGCTGACCTCCACCGCATTCACCCTGCCCACTCAAAGGCCATAGAAAAGGTGGCCTTAAACAAGTATGTCATGTGCAGGATGGGGGCCGAGCTCAGAGCTCGCAACCAAGCTTCACAGAGTAAAAAAAACAAAAACGACACGACAGCACAGCGGAAACTGATGTGCTTTACAAATTAAGCACGGTCAAAATAAATACACAATTTATACAACTATAACTGGTCTGCATCTTCATTTAAGTTGTTCCACAGAGAGTCAATTAGATTTTACGTTTCTGCTGATCGTTAACGTTAGCGAAGTTAGCGTTAGCTATGTAGGAAAGCTGGATAACTAGCTACGCCGTACCTTGATAACACAACATATTTTGTGTCTTTTACATGATGCTCTGCAGCACATACTTAGAATGTAAGGTAAAATATGTGTGGTCGATATAAAATGCTTTAAATACCTTGGTAGTCCGGCGCCTCTGCGTTGTTATCACCCTCTTCCATGTGGATTCCATTTGATCTTCCACACAACAGAACACAACTCGCTGTCGCCAAATCGTCTCCGCTGTCGCAAAACTCAACTGTGCGCATGCGTCAGTGGAACCAGACGATAGGCTTAAATGTTTCCCGGCTTGACTGTTAAAAGCAGACGATTGGCTTTCCAGTGGGAGGGGCGGGGCATTTGAATATAACCGCCATCTTTGGCGTTACGGGTTTTCCCTATGTAGTTGTATTGAGAATTGAGGAAGTGGCATGTCTCTATATAAATAGTCTCTGTAAATACCAAATGCCCAATCCTAAATACCAAATTCATTTTTGACTTAGACTTTTAGTTTCAAACTTAGACTTTTGGTTTTCGTTTAAGACTTTTAGTTTTAGACTTTTAGTTTTCCATCTGACCCAATAATCCCTCCATAGAAACCAACGCATACTGAAAAGACGCAGAACACAGAAGGTTGTGGTATAAATGCATTAGTCGTCTAAGTAGTCCAGAACGCGCTCCCTACTGAGTCCTTAAGGGGTAAAGCACTGCATTATAGGCTACTTTTCGTGAACGGATCGTGACACCTTCGAACACGAATCTCGGTAAACGCCTGTGAAAGTATTCGTCTTTCAGATCCACGCACCCCTATAAACAGTCTCCGGGTCGAATGTGCGCGAGGATCTGTTTTATCGTGATCATTACATTATAACGCGTGTTTAGCAAGTCTTATGCCACTCGGTACCACTTGAAGATACTCTTTAGTCTTTACCGCTATGGAGGTATTTTGTCATGTCTAATGTATTAATAGGGCCACCAGAATGCAACCAAAGCACAATAACTAGAAGGCTAGGTAATTGTAAATTATACAAAATAAATGCCATGATCACTAGATTTTATACAGGTGTTACTATAATGATTTTGTTAATGGTGATCAGCATAGGTTAAATTGGGGGGGAGCGCACCGGAGCGCAGCTCCGCCTCCTCGGGTCCACAACACACCCTGCCGGAGCTCAGCTCCGTCTCCTTCAGCACCAAATATATAAATTTTGTTGAGTGTATATAATGAAAGTTATTAAGTAATTGGCTAATATTAACTCGAATTTGGTGCTGGAATGATTCGCCCATCGCAACGTTCTGATCTTCTCGTCTGAGCTGCTTCAGCACTCACCCGCTCGTCAATGTCAAAATGTTTGAGTCCAATCAAAGCAAGTGGGATTTATGTTCACAGAAGCGCGAGCCGAGCGCGAATTCCAACGCGACGCTTCACGCTTCAGTTAACGGGCATACCGTGCGAGATAAGATGCAAGTAGCTAATCTAAACAGCTGTTTGTCGATAGAAGTTTTAAATGATCGACAGAAATACTCAGTTTGATGAAAGACAGTGGATACTATAAGCTCAATTTAACAACACAAGCACCCTATTAAATATTGCCATTATTATTGTAATATATTTGTATAACGTTACCTCGAATGTGTTCGACTTTTCACTGTTTGTATCACTCCGCTTGTTCGTGTTTGCTCAACTTGCATCATTAAGCCAGAAGGCGGCGACAAGTGACTGTCTTTATGAGTGAGCAATTGAACCACTGATTAAATGAACAGATTAGCTAGTGCTAGTCCAAAAAATATTGATTAATTTAGGAAAGAAAAAGTAGCTGAAACTGATCTTTGATGCTCATACTAATTGCTCATATGCCTCTGGGCACAGAATGATTGCATTGGCGTTTGTTTAATAATCCTTGAATCATTTCTTATTTAAGGACATTCACGTTTCGAATATGTGATTGTGTATTGTCAACAATATGCATAAACATTCTGCATTTCCATTTTATAGTGTGGATCACTCATTGCGACATTTAAACTGATTCTCATGTTAAAGAATCTGTTATCTGATAAAATAGGCCTTCTTCATGCTGACCACTGACATGCTTTTAAAGCTACTGTTGTCCTTTTTTTTTTTTTTTTTTTTTTTTTTTTGGTAAAATGGACATGTTGAGATCAGGAAAAGCAAAATTTTCTTGGGGGGGCATGCCCCCAAACCCCCCTAGCAAGATAGTTTTTTTGGAACTTTTATTTATAAAAACCTCCGTACGGCCCTGCGTGTCGGTGTGATTAAATCAAACAACAAACTGCCAAAGAAATTGGCCCTGATTCTTTTAAATCAACATTTTTTCTTGTTTTTTTTTTAAATATTTGCCAACCAATATTTTCAAACATGTTCAATTTCATACATTTCCTGAGGGTGAAATCCATTGCTGTCTGTTAACATTAAAGGACAAAAAAATTAAAAATGAATTGTAAAGTATTTATCTTTGTTTAAATACGTACTCAACCCTACCTTACACATTAATACTTGAAAAAGAGCCTATTTGGTGTAAAAACACATTGTCATTTTACGGCGCGATTTTGAATGATGACCATTCACCGTAAATAAGGGCTCCCCCTCCCTATAAAAGCCAATTTAACCACTGGTGATCAGCAACCAAATATTGATAATGTGGAAGTTACTGGCTTTTGCCTTGGCATGACTTCTCACTTTTTGTTGACAATACAAAGGCAGAGTACAGTAACTTTAAAATAGTGGTCAAAAGTCAAGTTTGAGCTCAAAATTTTGTTATGTAGATAATTTTCATTACTTAAACATCTAATTGCCAGATTTTCAGTGTCCTACCTATAATTAATTTGGCGGGACAACTAAAAATCTTTAAAGTCATTTTTCTCAGTTCCACACTCTAGGGAGTTAAGGTCTTTTGCCTTTGTAGGGCAGTATTGTGATGGTTACTTTTATTTGTTCTTTTACTCATTTATTCATGTTTCTTATTGTTGTCAGTATATAAAATATAATTATTTAATTAATGTATGCATTCATTAATTCATTGCTTGACTGACAATTGAGATGTTTCACTGCATTTATCTAGTGTGTATTCATGCATAACTATGTCATATGACAAAACAAATTACATTTTGCTTGTTTTATTAAATTATATCATTTTTAGTATTTAAAGTAATATAATTAAGTATTGGTCAGCATTTAATATTATTATTTAGTTTAAGTTTTGGGGTGGGCTAACAATACAATTCATTGTGAGGTAATATTAATTTTTAAGGAGCGATACTTACATTTTTCGAGTATAAAATCAACAGTTTTCTCCAAAGGAGAGATCTTCGAGCAGCTGCCCGTCTCCTTTGTGCAGACATTACAAACGCAGAGGAAAACTGTTCTAGGTTGTGCTGTCGAGTTACTGATGTTATGAAGTGTGAGTGCAGTGCACCTGTCGCTCATATAATTTAAACTTATACATACAAGATCATGGAAAGATATCATAGTTGTATGTAACAATGAACAATCATAATGACAAAACAGAAAACAAAGATCATTGGTTTGTGTACATCATAATATGATAGGCTACACAGGAAAAAAGAACAACAAGGCTAAATATCTTTAAATAGTTTTTCATAATACATAAATTCTGACGGATCAAACAAGAGGTATTTCATCAAGAAAAAGAGGAAAACTTAAAGGAGAAACTTTTTGGGTATAAAATAAAGAAATTAACAACATATTTCAAGAGATGACGATGTTGGGGTTTCTTAATAAAAAGTTATATCGTTAAGCCCTATAAAACTGTGGGTCACATTAGGGTTTAAAATATAACAACTTAAATCAACCCTAAATGTATTCACAAAATGATGGACAACTGTTTCTTCAACAATAGGCTACCACAAAATGAGCAAGTTTCATCAATATCAAGTCATTTACAGATGAATTAAATGTGTCAATCATATCTTTTAAGTGTGATAACGCGTCGTAGGTCACATGATAACATCAACATGGCGTATGATGTCCGGATCGCATTCATAGGCCTACTCAACGAGATTTGGCTATAAAGTACCTACTCTTTTAGCGCTCGTTAAGTAAGTACTTATTGAAATTAAGTACCTACTCATTGAGTATGCGGTTTCGAACGCAGCCTTGGATCAGACCAGAGGACAGTGCCACACCTGCTGCCCTCTCCACTAACTTCACTTTCTCACACACCCCTCGCCTGACCAGAAGGGGTGGAGGTACTGGTCTACTCATCTCAAACGGCTGGACATTTGATCCTTTACCACCTCTTTGTGACAACAGCTCATTTGAATCACATTCAAGTACCATCACTAGTCCTATTAAAATCCATTTCGTAGTTGTATATCGTCCCCCAGGTCAACTTGGCAGTTTCTTGGAGGAGCTTGATGTGCTACTCTCATCCTTCCCTGAAGATGGTAATCCTCTCATAGTTCTTGGTGACTTCAACATCCACCAGAAAAACCTCATGCTGATGATTTCCAGTGATGGAAATAACGGCGTTATAAATAAACGGCGTTACTAACGGCGTTATCTTTCTCAGTAACGAGTAATTAAACGAATTACTGTTTCCCCCGTTACAACGCCGCTACCGTTACTGACAATAAAATGCGGTGTTACTATAGCCTAATTGAGCTCACTGAAGTGGTTTCCATCCAAATAGGCTCTCTCTCCGCCATAGGACCTGCAAAGTTTTTTCTCTGGTATGCGTGTGTGTGTTTATGAGGCGGCGGACTGGACAAAAGCGATGCGAACGCCGCGAGCACGCTCGACAATGCACGAGAGAGACCGAGTGTGTCCGAGAGCGCGCTCGACTGCGCGAGAGAGACAGAGTGTGTCCGAGCATTATATAGTTTGTTTATAAATAAATTACAAATTTCAGCATTAGAATAATCTCTGTAGCCCATTGGTATCATCTGCAACGTTTTAATTAATTTACATGGTTATACAAATAAAATCTAAAAAATAACCTGCAGGGAACGTTCTGGGAGCACTTCTTGTTAAACTGTTTATCATTTAAATTTTCACTGCAAAGAGTGTATGTATATTTTTTATTATTATTTATTCATTTTTGGTACATTTCTTAAGCATAACTTATTTTTAGACTTATTTGTTGGCCAGTTGTGGTCTGTGCAATATTAAATATTAAATGTTCTAAACCATCTATTGTGTTTTATTGTTCTACTATAGTACTGATAATATTTAAAATAATATATTGAATTTTATAGGTGTCTCTCACATTGTCCCACAGCAACATTACGATAGTGTAGATTAGTGTACAATGTTTTATAATAATAATTTATTCTATAGTGTCCATTTCATTAATTTAACATATTTAATATTGGGTGCATCCAAGTTATTTGACATAGGCCTATTTGATTTTTTTTTTTTTTTAAGTAACGCAATAGTTACTTTCCCTGGTAATTAGTTACTTTTATAATGATTTAACTCAGTTACTATTTGTGAGAAGTAACTAGTAACAATAACTAATTACTTTTTTTAAGTAACATGCCCAACACTTGCCTCATTCGACCTCAAACGAGTATCTACTGCGGCTACTCACAAATCAGGTAACCAATTGGACCTTATTTACACGCGCTACTGCTCCCACTGACCATACACTGGTCACTCCGCTGCACACCTCAGATCACTTCCTCCTCACTCTTAACCTCAACCTGCCACAACACAACACAACACACACTCAATCCACTGGTCACCTTTCGGCGGAACCTACGCTCAATTTCACCCTCTCGCCTATCCTCTTTGGTCTCTTCCACACATCCTCCACCTGATCAGCTCTCAACACTAGATACTAACAGTGCAACTGATACTCTTTTCTCCACTTTAACATCCTGCTTGGACAACTTCTGCCCCCTTTCCTCCGGGCCAGCCCGCACCACACCCTCTGCCCACTGTTATCTGATGTTCTCCACGAACATCGTTCTAAACTCAGGGGTGCAGAGAGGAATGGGCGCAAATCGAAAGATCCTACATACCTTGGTCTTTATCAATCCCTCCTCACTTCCTTCTCTTCTAATATTTCTTCTGCTAAAATGACTTACTATCACAACAAAATTAACAATTCTTCTGACTCCCGCATGCTTTTCAAAACCTTCTCCTCTCTTCTTACCTCCTCCTCCTCCTCCTCCTCCATCAACCCTAACAGCTGATAATTTTGCCACATTCTTCATAGATAAAACAACTACCATCAGCGGCCAATTTACCAATCCACAAACTGACACACACTTTTTACCAGCAAACGCACACATTCTACCATCCTTCTCTCTACTTTCAGAGGTAGAGGTCTCCAAACTCCTCCTTTCAAATCGCCCTACCACCTGTCCGCTTGATCCTATTCCCACTAATCTACTTCAAGCCATTTCTTCCTCAATTGTACCTACACTCACGCACATCATAAACACCTCTCTACACACTGGTACCTTTCCCCACTGCTTAAGAAACCCACTCTAAATCCAGCACATCTGGAAAATTACAGACTGGTATCCCATCTTCCATTCGTTGCAAAAACACCTGAATTAGTTGTTTTCAACCAGATCTCCTCCTTTCTTACACAGAACAACCTCTTGGACAACAATCAGTCTGGTTTCAAAAGCAGACACTCAACTGAGACTGCCCTGCTCTCAGTAATTGAAGCTCTGAGACTGGCAAGAGCAGCTTCCAAATCCTCAGTTCTCATCCAGCTGGATCTGTCTGCTGCCTTTGACACAGTTAACCACCAGATCCTCCTGTCAATCCTAAAGATGAAGGGCATCTCGGGATCTGCACTCCAATGGTTCAAGTCTTACCTCTCAGATAGGTCCTTTAGGGTGTCGTGGAGGGGTGTGGTGTCTAAGACCCAACATTTAGCTACTGGGGTGCCTCAGGGCTCAGTGCTCGGACCACTTCTCTTTTCCATCTACATGACATCACTAGGATCTGTGATTCAGAGACATGGCTTTTCCTATCACTGCTATGCTGATGACACACAACTCTACCTCTCATTCCAGCCTGACGATCCGACGGTAGCTGCTCGTATCTCAGCCCGTCTGACAGACATCAGTGGCTGGATGAAGGACCACCACCTTCAACTAAATCTTGCGAAGACAGAGCTACTTATGGTCCCCGCCAACCCAACACTTCATCACAACTTCTCCATTGAGCTAGGCTCATCATCCATAACTACAAGATCAGCCAGGAATCTTGGGGTTGTATGATCAATTGAACTTCACAGAACACATTGCTAGAACTGCCCGGTCATGTAGATTTGCCTTGCACAACATTAGGAGGATCAGGCCCTTCCTAACAGAGCATGCTACACAACTCCTTGTTCAAGCGCTTGTTCTATCCAGACTGGACTATTGTAGTGCTCTCCTGGCTGGTCTTCCAGCTTGCTCTGTCAAACCTCTGCAACTGATCCAGAATGCTGCAGCCAGAGTGGTCTTTAATGAGCCGAGGAGAGCACACGTCACTCCTCTCCTCACAAAATTGCATTGGTTGGTAATTGCCACTCGCATTAAATTCAAGTCACTGACGTTTGCCTACAGAACAACCACTGGCACTGCTCCCTTTTACCTAAAATCATTACTTCATACTTATGTGCCATCCAGAAACTTGTGCTCTGCAAGCGAATGTCGTCTTGTGGTACCATCTCAAAGAGTGGTTTCCATCCAAATAGGCTCTCTCTCCGCCATAGGACCTGCAAAGTTTTTTCTCTGGTATGCGTGTGTGTGTTTATGAGGCGCCGGACTGGACAAAAGCGAAGCGAACCACGCGAGCACGCTCGACAATGCACGAGAGAGACCGAGTGTGTCCGAGAGCGCGCTCGACTGCGCGAGAGAGACCGAGTGTGTCCGAGCATTATATAGTTTGTTTATAAATAAATTACAAATTTCAGCATTAGAATAATCTCTGTAGCCCATTGGTATCATCTGCAACGTTTTAATTAATTTACATGGTTATACAAATAAAATCTAAAAAATAACCTGCAGGGAACGTTCTGGGAGCACTTCTTGTTAAACTGTTTATCATTTAAATTTTCACTGCAAAGAGTGTATGTATATTTTTTATTATTATTTATTCATTTTTGGTACATTTCTTAAGCATAACTTATTTTTAGACTTATTTGTTGGCCAGTTGTGGTCTGTGCAATATTAAATATTAAATGTTCTAAACCATCTATTGTGTTTTATTGTTCTACTATACTGCCCTACAAAGCAAAAAGGCAGTAACTGCATGTTTGGTCAAAAATGAGTTATTATCATTTTCATGACATTCAAGGCATCCTTTGTTATGTGACAAAACATCTCATCTCAAATGTGTGTCGTTTTGGAGAAAAATGGTAGTCGTTTGTACAGTAACTGCAAAAAGCCCTAGTGAAACAAAGCAAGAGTACAGTAACATCCATGACTGTATTCTTGTTATGTTTTACCTAACAAAAAAGAACCGTGTTGCTGCGCAGTGTAGTTACTGTTGCCATGGTGAACACACAGCTGATTTCGCGGCATCCTCACGGGACGATTTTAACATTTGTGATTTCACCCTTCTAACTTCCCCTAATTGTTCCTCTACCAAACTACCCCCCTCCCCTGAAAGAATGAAAAAAATATTCTAGAAAGAAAAAAAAGGTGCAAGAGCTCCATGTAGTAACTTTAGCGGTTACTATGATTTTCGCGACATAGCAGTTCAGTAGACTTGAAATTAAATCGTGATAGGCTACTGTGTGAATATTAAACCGCAATGATAGTACTATTTAAATACAAATCCTACATGTTCTGTGAATAAATGGTGCAGTCATTTAACACACACACATGCGCGCGCTGAAGCACGTGTGACGCTCGAGCTGTTTTTTGCCTATATGAGGACACGACTGCATGAACTTACTCTCCAGACTCTAGATCCGCTCTAAAAGTCACTTTGTGAGCATTTAACCGCTACATTTGAGAAAAACTATCGTCATGTCATAAACACAGAAACTCAAATGTCTTCACGGCAACCCGTCAAAATAAAAGTTTGGTTTAACATGACAGAAATATATTACTGTTGTACAGTAGAATTTAGAAACGTCTCAATGTAATAATAATACTAACACTAATACAAATAAATTAAGATTAAAACGTAATTTTTGTTCAATGTTTTAATTTTAACATTAAAGCTCATTGTGCAGCATGTTGTTTGACCAAAAATGTTTATTTAATTTCATATGATTAAAAGAAATGTAATTAATAATATATTCGAATTTTTATATATTTTATTTTTAATATTCATAGAATATTTTTAAAATATTGTATAAGTTTATTAATAGTTTGTAATAAAAGTTTCATGATTTCAATTAATTAGACATGATTTTTGATTAATAAAAATTTACACCACGTATCCGTAACACACCCGCTCCGCAACACTAGTTTCGCAACACAAAAAAGTTATCCAAATGGTTCCAATTATTTCAAATACAGTGTATCTAACACACCCAGAGCCCAAGTTGTGGCAAAATAGTTTTTGGAGAATCTGTAGTTACTAGCTTTTTCCTTGGCATGGTGCCACGTTTTTGGTAAGTAATACAAAGCAAGAATACAGTAACTGCAAAATAGGGGTAAAATATCAAATTAAATATGAGGATTGATATGTACAAAGAATAAGCTAATATAAAGTAACAAAACAGCCACATGTCCAATAATCTACCTACAACTACTTAGGCTGGATGACAGGATAACTTTAAAGTAATTTTTCTCTGTTCTGCACTCTGCGTAGTTACTGCCTTTTTGCTTTGTAGGGCAGTATAGTACTGATAATATTTAAAATAATATATTGAATTTTATAGGTGTCTCTCACATTGTCCCACAGCAACATTACGATAGTGTAGATTAGTGTACAATGTTTTATAATAATAATTTATTCTATAGTGTCCATTTCATTAATTTAACATATTTAATATTGGGTGCATCCAAGTTATTTGACATAGGCCTATTTGATTTTTTTTTTTTTTTTAAGTAACGCAATAGTTACTTTCCCTGGTAATTAGTTACTTTTATAATGATTTAACTCAGTTACTATTTGTGAGAAGTAACTAGTAACAATAACTAATTACTTTTTTTAAGTAACATGCCCAACACTTGCCTCATTCGACCTCAAACGAGTATCTACTGCGGCTACTCACAAATCAGGTAACCAATTGGACCTTATTTACACGCGCTACTGCTCCCACTGACCATACACTGGTCACTCCGCTGCACACCTCAGA
The DNA here is from genome assembly GCF_029890125.1 of Rhinichthys klamathensis goyatoka. Taxonomy (NCBI): domain Eukaryota; kingdom Metazoa; phylum Chordata; class Actinopteri; order Cypriniformes; family Leuciscidae; genus Rhinichthys; species Rhinichthys klamathensis. Next base: position 1,061,589 of record NW_026606597.1, read on the forward strand.
TCACTTCCTCCTCACTCTTAACCTCAACCTGCCACAACACAACACAACACACACTCAATCCACTGGTCACCTTTCGGCGGAACCTACGCTCAATTTCACCCTCTCGCCTATCCTCTTTGGTCTCTTCCACACATCCTCCACCTGATCAGCTCTCAACACTAGATACTAACAGTGCAACTGATACTCTTTTCTCCACTTTAACATCCTGCTTGGACAACTTCTGCCCCCTTTCCTCCGGGCCAGCCCGCACCACACCCTCTGCCCACTGTTATCTGATGTTCTCCGCGAACATCGTTCTAAACTCAGGGGTGCAGAGAGGAATGGGCGCAAATCGAAAGATCCTACATACCTTGGTCTTTATCAATCCCTCCTCACTTCCTTCTCTTCTAATATTTCTTCTGCTAAAATGACTTACTATCACAACAAAATTAACAATTCTTCTGACTCCCGCATGCTTTTCAAAACCTTCTCCTCTCTTCTTAACCCTCCTCCTCCTCCTCCTCCTCCTCCTCCATCAACCCTAACAGCTGATAATTTTGCCACATTCTTCATAGATAAAACAACTACCATCAGCGGCCAATTTACCAATCCACAAACTGACACACACTTTTTACCAGCAAACGCACACATTCTACCATCCTTCTCTCTACTTTCAGAGGTAGAGGTCTCCAAACTCCTCCTTTCAAATCGCCCTACCACCTGTCCGCTTGATCCTATTCCCACTAATCTACTTCAAGCCATTTCTTCCTCAATTGTACCTACACTCACGCACATCATAAACACCTCTCTACACACTGGTACCTTTCCCACAGCTTTTAAGCAGGTTCGGGTAACCCCACTGCTTAAGAAACCCACTCTAAATCCAGCACATCTGGAAAATTACAGACTGGTATCCCATCTTCCATTCGTTGCAAAAACACCTGAATTAGTTGTTTTCAACCAGATCTCCTCCTTTCTTACACAGAACAACCTCTTGGACAACAATCAGTCTGGTTTCAAAAGCAGACACTCAACTGAGACTGCCCTGCTCTCAGTAATTGAAGCTCTGAGACTGGCAAGAGCAGCTTCCAAATCCTCAGTTCTCATCCAGCTGGATCTGTCTGCTGCCTTTGACACAGTTAACCACCAGATCCTCCTGTCAATCCTAAAGATGAAGGGCATCTCGGGATCTGCACTCCAATGGTTCAAGTCTTACCTCTCAGATAGGTCCTTTAGGGTGTCGTGGAGGGGTGTGGTGTCTAAGACCCAACATTTAGCTACTGGGGTGCCTCAGGGCTCAGTGCTCGGACCACTTCTCTTTTCCATCTACATGACATCACTAGGATCTGTGATTCAGAGACATGGCTTTTCCTATCACTGCTATGCTGATGACACACAACTCTACCTCTCATTCCAGCCTGACGATCCGACGGTAGCTGCTCGTATCTCAGCCCGTCTGACAGACATCAGTGGCTGGATGAAGGACCACCACCTTCAACTAAATCTTGCGAAGACAGAGCTACTTATGGTCCCCGCCAACCCAACACTTCATCACAACTTCTCCATTGAGCTAGGCTCATCATCCATAACTACAAGGTCAGCCAGGAATCTTGGGGTTGTATGATCAATTGAACTTCACAGACCACATTGCTAGAACTGCCCGGTCATGTAGATTTGCCTTGCACAACATTAGGAGGATCAGGCCCTTCCTAACAGAGCATGCTACACAACTCCTTGTTCAAGCGCTTGTTCTATCCAGACTGGACTTTTGTAGTGCTCTCCTGGCTGGTCTTCCAGCTTGCTCTGTCAAACCTCTGCAACTGATCCAGAATGCTGCAGCCAGAGTGGTCTTTAATGAGCCGAGGAGAGCACACGTCACTCCTCTCCTCACAAAATTGCATTGGTTGGTAATTGCCACTCGCATTAAATTCAAGTCACTGACGTTTGCCTACAGAACAACCACTGGCACTGCTCCCTTTTACCTAAAATCATTACTTCATTTTTACATTTTTACATTTTTATTCATTTAGCTGACGCTTTTATCCAAAGCGACTTACAATTGCTATATATGTCAGAGGTCGCATGCCTCTGGAGCAACTAGGGGTTAAGTGTCTTGCTCAGGGACACATTGGTGTCTCACAGTGGATTCGAACCCGGGTCTCTCACACCAAAGGCATGTGTCTTATCCACTGCGCCATCACCACCACTTCATACTTATGTGCCATCCAGAAACTTGTGCTCTGCCAGCGAATGTCGTCTTGTGGTACCATCTCAAAGAGGCACAAAGTCTCTTTCTCTGACCTTTACCATGTCTGTTCCATGCTGGTGGAATGATCTGCCCAACTCAACCAGAGTTGTTGAGTCAGTAGCCACTTTCAAGAAACAGCTGAAGACACATCTTTTTCGGCAGCACTTGATCCAGTAACACTAACACGTTCTCTTCTATTCTATTTAAAAATAAATAAATAAATAAATAAATAAAAATTCATGGACTGCGTTAGATGAAACTGAGAAGGGTCATAGCACTTGCATATTGTTGTCCTACTGTTAGTTTAACTGCTTCTATTGTTCTCATTTGTAAGTCGCTTTGGATAAAAGCGTCTGCTAAATGAATAAATGTAAATGTAGTAAGGTGATTCCTCGCCAGTTGTTGAAGTTCCCCAAGTCTCCTTTATCGGGAATTTTGACGATAATTCCGGTTTTCCAGTCATTCGGTGCTTATTCACTATCCCAGATCTTTTGGATAATCTGACAAAGAAGCTGCGGCGTCTCTATGTCTTCTGCCTTTAGCATTTCGGGACACACTCCATCATCGCCAGGTGCCTTCCCATTCTTCAGCTTGTGGATGGCCTGCTTGACCTCCTCAACAGTGATGTCAAGGTCCTCTTCTGCTTCAGGAATGTCAGCGGGTACTGGTGGGTCTGGCGGTTCAGGATGGACTCAAAGTTTTTGCTTCCATCTCTTCATCTTCATCTTCTCCTTCTCTACTGTAACATGCGTTCCATTTTCATCTCTCACTGGAAGGTCATGGTGTTGTCCGTAATCGCCCTTCAGCTTCTTGATGTTCTGGTACATCGTCTTCATGTCTTTCTGCTCTGCCGCTGTCTCCGCCTCCTCCGCCAGCCTCTCTATTTATTCTCTCCTATCTCTCCTTGCCAAAGTCTTCACCTCCTTATCTTTTCCTCTATACTCCTACGAAATTCTCTTTCGGTCTTTGTGATTTGGAGTCCAACAATCTCTTCTTAATCTGCCTTCTTAGCTAGGATGCAATTCATGAAAATTTCTGTAACTTCTGGCACTTCTGGAAAAGTTTTTGATTTTTGTCAGGGTGTCGGGTATAGGCCTAAGGTTTTCAAAAATCAATGGATACAAGTTGGGGTGGTCCCCCTAGTGGCAGTTATCCATAAAATCCAAATTGGCCCCCGTCGAAAAGAGAACAGGTTATATCTCAGCTTCCTTTAGTCTTAAATTGTTGTATAATGTAATTTGTTTCTATTTTGTTTTATACAAGGTGTAACGGTGAGGCAAAGACGAAGCGGAGAGAGAACCCACATGCAAGCACTACTTTAATGAAACAAACAGGAAATCCAGGGCAAACAACCAAACTCGGGACAGGAACAAGGAACAGCTACATCTACAATGACCGACAAACAACAACTGAAGCACAGAGATTTAAATACACAGGCAAACAAGCTAAACAAGATAACAAGGGGGCGTGGCTAATAAGAAACACCTGGGGAGACTAATCAACATAACGGGGAACTGCTAACATGGGACAAGACAGGGAAACACAGACGTGAATCATGACATAACCCACCACCCACCCCAAGAGTGGCTTCCAGACACTCCCCAGGAAAGAATAGTCCAGGAGGGTGGCGGAGCGGAGGCGGAGACTGCGGCAGGACGGGAGGCCAGGGCGGAGCAGGCGGCCAGGGTGGACCAGGCAGTTCAGGCGGCCAGGGTGGGCCAGGCAGTTCAGGTGGCCAGGGTGGACCAGGCAGTTTGGGGGATCAGGGTGGGGCAGGCAGTGCAGGCGACCAGGGCGGAGACGACCCTTCAGGCGGCCAGGAAGGAGACGACCCTTCAGGCGGCCAGGGAGGAGACGACCCTTCAGGCGGCCAGGGAGGGGACGACCCTTCAGGCGGCCAGGGAGGAGACGACCCTTCAGGCAGCCAGGGAGGTGACGATCCTTCAGACAGTTCGGGAGGCCATAGCAGCGTAGCCTCCATGGTCCTGTCAAGGGACACACTAACAGACACCGGCTGGGGAACAGGAACAGACACCGGCTCGGGAACAGCTTTCCTAAGCTTCAAAGTCACCTTGGCCACCAAAAGACTATGGTCGCTGCCGATGTCTGCGTATCGCATCACACGTACGTCCTGCAGGGAGTGTCTCCATCAACCGTTGATGATATTATGGTTGATCTGATTGTGTGTTTTGCCGTCCAGTGACGTCCATGTGAGTTTGTGGATATCCTTGTGCTCGAACAATGTCCCTCCTATGACCAAGTCGTTCTCTTCACATAGGTTGGCCAGTCTCTCTCCATTGTCGGTCATCACCCCTACTCCATGGCGCCCCATGGTCCTCTCTCTGTCTTTGTCGCAACCGACTCTAGCGTTGAAATCGCCAAGCAGCATCGGCACATCATGTCGAGGGATGTCTTCTAAAACGGCTTGAAGAGCATCGTAGAAGGTGTCCTTGTCCTTTTCCCCTTGTCATCTATTGGTGCATAGGTCACAACAACAGATAGCTTGGCGGACTTGGAGTTCAGTCTGACGTACAGCAGGCGCTCGTTCACGGGTTTCCACTATAGAATGGTTTTTGCCTTGTTCTTTCTGATAATGGTGGCGACTCCCTCACGGTGGACATTGTCCTTCCTTCCGGACCAGATGATGACCTCTCCAGTGTTTAACTTTTGTTTGCTGGCACCAGTCCATCGTGCTTCTGTCACACCCATAAGGGTCAGGTTGTGGCGGTTCAGTTCGCACACTGCTTGCTCCAGCTTTCTAGTTTGGTAGAGCGTTCGCACGTTCCAGCATCCAACTCTTATCCATGTTTTCGGCTTCAGGAGATCCGCTATCGGGAAGGAGACGTCCTTGTGGCTTTGGTCTCTATCCGTTATGAAGCCAGTTGCCTGGTCTGCTTCGCTCCTGGCTCCGGTTGTTGTTTGTGTTCATGTGACGAACAACCGTATAAGTCCAAAAAAACTAAAATTGAGATAACCATGTGACTTGAATGTATGTGTGCCACTTTGTATACAGAATCACTTTGGGGGAGTGTTCGCGTGACCAAAACTCTGTATTTTAAACTTTAAAATAGTCTCACGCGGAAAAACCATTTATGTCTACTAACGAAAAATGGAGACGGCGGTTGCTTTCATGTCCGCTGCGGACATTAAAAGGCAAAACCTCGGCAAAAAAAGGAGAGCGAACATGAATGAATGGAAGGACAGAGCAAGGAAGTCTTTGAGGGATGCTGGGAAACCATATGTGAACCGGAGAGGAGAGCAAAAACACCGAAAGAGGTGAGTGAAAGGACCGTATACAAAGTATCTAACGTTAAGTTACCTAACGTTAGCGGTCACAGTCAGAGGGGCGTGTAGGCTACTGGGCGTCGTCTACTACAGTTCATATAGCTCACTCTGTTTAACGGATCAAGTCATGAATGGGTCGAAATGAATGCTGTAGGCTACTCCTTATAACCACGAATAAATTAATTGAAACATTTTAGCTGCGTTTGATGTCCCTAATGTTAGCTAGCGGGATAACGTTAATGTTAGCTGGCTAGCCAGTTACTTTGTAACGTTAGCTGGTTACAGTCAGGGGTACGGTGGCCGAGAGAGCTCAACGCGCTGCAACTGAAGAAAACACATGCAAATACAAAAAAAATTAAGAAAACATCTTCATCAGTTTCACAACACACGTGTGCTCCAAATACTCACAACACCACCAAATACAAACGCGCTGCAAAAGCTCACAACACAAATACAGAAAACGCGCTGCAAATAACACAGAGCACAACGGAAATGTTTCCAGAGGAACCAAATAAGTGACGAACCCGGCTGGGACGTGCGTGCTGGCAGTGGCATAGATATCCATAAATCTATGCGTGCTGGTGCTTACAGCTTAAAATTATACTTTATTTATTTATTTTTGCAAAACATACAGAGATTACATTTTTTTTATGACATACAACTTGTATACAATGTACAAAATGTATTAACAATGTGTTCAATGTCATCAGAATACAAATGAGAAAAGAATGAGCTGGAAACTAAAATAAATAAATAAAAAAGATAAAGAAGAAAATCATGAAGGAAAGATATTTATCTATACATCAGTTACACTGTACAAATTGTTTCATGTTATTACATTTTCATAAAGAAAAGTTTCGTAAGAAATGTTAGGTAATGTAGGGTCCAAAATTTTAAAGTTGAGACACACAGATATAACGCATATTTTAAAAGCTTTTTTGTAAACTAAAAATAAAAATGTATTTGCATCCGTTATGTTGACAGCATTATATTTCTGTGGTAAGAACAGCTCTTCAGCTGATGGACGCTGTGCTGCGTTGTCATGGGAACATCCCAGGTGAAAATAATAAGGAAATTAATTTCAATTTCAATTTTATTAATGGATAGCCCCTTGAGATGCAACATCTCATTTTCAAGAGTGTCCATACATATAGACATAAAACTATATGTATGGACGCATAGATTTATGGATATCTATTCCAGCACGTCCCCTGAGCACGTCCCAGCCGGGTTCGTCACTTATTTGGTTCCTCTGGAAACATTTCCGTTGTGCTCTGTGTTATTTGCAGCGCGTTTTCTGTATTTGTGTTGTGAGCTTTTGCAGCACGTTTGTATTTGGTGGTGTTGTGAGTATTTGGAGCACACGTGTGTTGTGAAACTGATGAAGATGTTTTCTTAATTTGCGGGTGTTTTTTTTTATTTGCACGCGTTTTTTTCTATTTGCATGCGTTTTATTTTATTTGCATGTGTTTTTTTGTATTTGCATGTGTTTTTTTGTATTTGCATGTGTTTTCTTCAGTTGCAGCGCGTTGAGCTCTCTCGGCCACCGTACAGGGGGCATATTACTGGGCGTCTAACGTTACTAATGTTCATACAGCTCAGACTGTTTAGCGAATCAAGTCATGAATGGGTAGAAATGAAAGCTGAGAAAATTTTAATTTGATTGCGTTATGTCTTCACTAAAATTGGTAAAAAAAAGAAGTCATTGACGTGTTTAAAATATTTTGATATCATTTTTGATCCCCTGTTACCATTTAATGCAACACTTTTTGTAATATTGTATGCCATGCTATGTTTGTTACTTGTTATTTAATAAATCAAAAAAGGTAATAATAAAAAAAATGCATTGATTGTGCAAGTTGTTATATATTCTAGCTAGTAACCTTAATAGCTGCTAATAGCTCTAGTGTTCTATAGCTAAAAAAAATTGATTTTGTTTCTGTTAAGGGCAAGGTGTGCAAGGAAATGTGTCCCAGGCAGTGTTCAAGCCTAACAGACCAAAGAAAACTCCAGCTCTTCACAGACTTTTATGCTGACTCTTATGAGACCTGACTTTAGCTACCTGCTTTGTTCCCTCAGACTGACTGCCTAACTTTTCTTGAATAACCCTTTCAAACATAATTAACTTTTAAATAAATATGTTATGGACAATGTATCTAATTAAAATCATGCATGTAATAAAAAGTTAACAAACGGAAAACGCTAGGCTATATAAAACTTGCCTGTAGGCGACTGTTGGTCAGTTGAAAGACTGACATAAATGTGGCTAGACGGCTAGCCTGCTACGCTATGGTAAATGTCTTTTTACTTCTAGCACAAGGTGAGTCGCAGACGACCACGTGGGCCTGACACTGAGATTACTAAGAGGAAGTACACCTTCAAGTACCATGTGCAACAAGGAGGCCAAAGACTTGCTGTTTGTAAGCTCACATTTATGTCAGTCTTTCAACTGACCAACAGTCGCTTACAGGCAAGTTTTATATAGCCTAGCGTTTTCCGTTTGTTAACTTTTTATTACATGCATGATTTTAATTAGATACATTGTCCATAACATATTTATTTAAAAGTTACTTATCTTTGAAAAGGTTATTCAAGAAAAGTTAGGCAGTCAGTCTGAGGGAACAAAGCAGGTAGCTAAAGTCAGGTCTCCATTAGAGGACTTCAGAGGAAAACATAAGAACAGGTTAGTAAAAAAAAAAAATCTTGAAGGACCTCATGCTCTCGTCCTGATAGTTTTTTAAAGCTGCACCATTGTCAGCATCTGTTGCCCTTCAACATTCCCTGGTCTAATGGTTCACTGGACGCTGGCATTTTAGGGCATCGGGTGCCTTGCCACCTTATAACGCCAGCGTGCACGTACCGTATTGGTTAGGATTCAGCTCACTGTTGTTGCCCAGTCAGGAAACATATTTTTGCACTTTGAGATCAATATCAGAGGTAAAGTGCTATGCAAATGTAATGTATTCTTTGTATCATTACAACATGTGGATCTTTTAGGGATACTTTAAAGGGGTCATATAATGGTACATGCACTTTTTCAAGTTGATTGTACTGAAATGTGTGTTGGCAGTGCCTGTACACAACCATCATATAATGATAAAAATCCATCCAGTGTTTTTGTTTTAATCTCCTTCTATGTTTTCCCCTGCCTCAAATCGAGCCGTTCGACCGTGTGACGTCACACGGTCGGACGCCCCTCCCGCGATTGTTAATTGATAGGCGCGTTTCAACACAGACCCGCCCTCGCTCGTGAGCCAGCTGTCCATCATAGTCTGCGCGGACCGGCGCGGTCATTGTTGATATGCTGGAGCACTGTCTATGAGCAGGGGCGGACTTAACCATTAGGCAAAGGTCGGCAATTGCCTTGGGCCCCAAGCTACCTAGGGGCCCCCAAAATGCCCCATTAAATTATACTTAAGTTTTGTTGTTTTTTTACTTTTCGCAAATTATATATTTCTAAAAAACATTTGCGAAAAAAGGCATCAAATCATTAGTGTCCCAGACAGGAGAGGGCCCCCCACCTCACTACATTGGACTCACTATTCCATTATCTCACTTTCTGCGTGCGAAAGTGACAAGGCTGTAATGCGCCAAAAAACTGACGGAGAAAAAGAAGTGATTGACAGACAGTGTAGGCTACAGAGTGACAGACAGAGAAGCTACCCAAGCGGTGCTGAAAAAGCAGGAAGCGGGAGGAAAGCAAAACGTTTTTAGCAAAATTGCAGAAGGTAACAAACTTTTTTGTGATGCCCGGTATGTGCTAACGATATGTTACAAGTCCATGGCCGTAGCCAGCTATGAGGTGACCGAGGTCCGGAACTCTGTCATTTTATACATTCAAAAATAAAATGTCAAGCTCTCTGAATGATTAATTAGCCGTTTAAACCACCTCATATGAGTGTTTGCAATTCATGTTGCTGCGAGAAGCTAGCGCAGTGAACGGGGCTTGAGAGCGCGTTGTGAGTGAGGGCGCGCGCGGGTGCCAGATCCAGTGTTGCCAGATCCACCTAATGGAAAGGTGGCACGTGGCAGTAGTCTTCTGGACCTGTTTGTCTGACGTAATGTGACACTTTAGGAAGTTATTAAAGTGGAAAGTTGCATGTTAGGGTTAATGATATATTAATCTTATTTCCAAAAAACAATAATCCGAATTATTTCGGATTATTATTTTTTTTCTTGTTTTTTTGTAGCAATATCTGGCAACATTTTACTGTCGGCATTAATTAAAAAAAAGCTTATAGACAAACTTTAATTGCATAAAGCTACCACATTCGGTAAGACAAACGCAATGATCATCGTGATTATCTGTAAGAAATGTATAACACTATCAGAAACTATAGCATAATACAGATCTGTATGAATGAAATTTGCCAAATAACTTACTAGCCAGCAGGAAGACAGCTCATGCTGTTTAGTTACCTTTCACGAAGTCATCATAAAAACATTAATTAAAGCAGTGTTTCTCAACTAGCTATCTATTCAGTCAGCATATGTGTGTTTGATCTGTGTGAATTACAGAAATATAAGACTTGCTAGACCTACTTTTTTTCTATATTTCTTTGCACAAAACTCTCCAGAAAGTGCCATTTAATGGTTTATTTAAAAAAAAAAATATTTTTTTTTCGTTCTCTTTTAAAGATCGGATGGGGGGCCCCATACTACCTTCGCCTTGGGCCCCCAATTTGCTAAATCCGCCACTGTCTATGAGCAGAATGGCGTCTAAGCGATTGTGGTGTTCTGTTCTTGGGTGCAATAAGGAACCCAGCAGTCATTTTGATGTTCCTAAATCCGAACCGCTGAAGACGCAGTGGCTGAGTTTTGTTTTCGAAGGGAATATTCCCCACGAGCAACGTCAATGCTTTCATGTTTGCGCGAATCATTTCTCAGCAGACTGCTTTATAAACGAGGATCAGTATAAAGCTGGTTTTGCTAAGCAGCTGCTCCTGAATAAAGGATCGGTACCAGATATTCGTGTTCCTGCTGAACCTCTAGAACAACTGAAGTGAGTGTAACGTTTTATTAAACTTTATATTAATATTTATATCTTTGCAAATCGCTTCACGATGAATGAGTCTAAGGTTTACACTCAGGGTACATTACTGCATGTTTTCTATGTACGACGTTCTCCATATAATTCATAATCCCACGTTTATAATGAACAATGCGTTATGGTTATTGTGTTACAAACGTGTATGCACAGAACAGAGGGGCGGAGTGAGCAAAGCTCATGATCATTTAAAGGCATATGCACTGAAACGGCGTGCTGAAAACAGAGTTGTTTTTGACCAGGTAAAATAAGTGTTTTCTTACAATACTAATGAGAATTTTTAATTAAAGTATATTACAAACTTTTAATTTAGACCCTAAAGAATCATATTAGCTTGTACAAAAATGGCATTATATGACCTCTGGAAAGATTAATGTGTATTTAAAATGGGTCATTTATGTAGTAGAAATGTGAAATTATTTTTGAATTTGTAGGTTTCTGAGACTGAGAAAAGCCAGATAATGTATTTTTGATTTAGGGGGATGAAAGACAACAACTCCCAGATTGCAATGCTAAAACGCACACATCAATCGATCACATGTTTAGCATTCATGTAAACACTACATTCAGATTCACAAATCTGAATTAATTCCGTTAGATTGAAACAAAAGGTGTGCATGTAAACAATGACGATTTTTGCGTCATCAGAGGATTTTTTCCAGACAAAAAAATACATAAATCTCTCATCTCAGGGGGATATGAGGGAGGAAAGCATGGTAATTCGAAAATACTAAAAATAATTCGGTTTTCTAATGATACAAAGCTTAATGCTAAATCCTGAAGTATCCCTTTAATGACTGTATGTGAAAAACAAAATCCTATTGTAAAGACGAGGCTGAGGCAGCATTAGAATCCATTTGCGGGTGTTTATTAGCAGCAGGTTGTAGTGAAGGGAATGTTAAGCCAGGCAATAGGTCAAAATCACAATAGCAGTCCGATCTAGCGACATACACAAGGGTAATCCAAAAGGCAGAGATGAGGAAACAGGCAAAAGGTCCAAACACAGTCATCAGTCCAAAAAACAGGCAACCAGAACAGAAGGGTAATCCAAAGGGCGTGAATCAGATAAACAGGCAGAATCATACACAAGGTCAGAAGGCAGAGAACAAAGGTAACGCTTGGTAAGGCAGATGAACTGGCAATACTTCGCAATGTGCAAACACACAAACTCTTCTGAAATACAATCCAAACAGGAAATGAAAGTAGAAGCAGAGGGAGCGGTACACAGTCAATATTCAGGAGAGGGCTCCCTCTGCTGGCGTGGCATTACACCTATAGTTTAGAGGAAAGTTTAGAATTATGCATTATTGTCACAGAAACAATGCAATTGTCCAAAATAGACCAGCATAGTTTATTATATTTCCCTTGTTCATGAGTTGTTTATTTTTTAGGCCTCATAGCATTCATCCTGCAGTGAGAGAGGGGATAAGAGAGCATATCTTGAGCTTCCCACGCCAACCGAACCACTACTCACGGATGAAGGGAGATGTGGAGAGGGAGTACCTGAGCCCTGATTTAAACCTGCTCCGCATGTTCCGCCTGTACAAGGAAAACAATCCAACATCCACTGCAAAGTTCTGGCTCTATAGGGACCTCTTCAAGCAGCAGAACCTCAGTTTTGGGCAGCCAAGAAGTGACACTTGTGCGAAATGTGACGCCCTGTTCTCAAAATTAACAGCTGCTACAACAGATGGAGAAAGGTTGAAGATCGCAGCCGAGAGTGAGCTTCACCACCGGAAAACTGAAAAAGCGTACACCCAGTTGCAGGCTGACACAGAGTGGGCCAAAGCCAATGATGACTGCCATGTCATTTGTATCGACATGCAGGGGGTAGTGTTCACGCCAAACCTGACACACTCCAACGTGTGCTATCAACGGCAGCTGGCCAACTACAACCTCTGTATCCAGGAGATGGGCACTGACGATCCTCCTACAATGTGCCTCTGGCATGAGGGCATTGCTCACAGAGGCTGGCATGAGGGCATTGCTCACAGAGGTTCCATCGAGGTGGCAAGCTGTCTTTTGAAGTGGGCAGAAACATCTTTCACTCCCCTAGTCCAGGCAAAGGAACGGAAGCTCATCATTTATAGTGACCGATGCTGTGGGCAGAACAACAACTGGTGAGTCCTAAACCTCATGGCCCTGCTCGTATCTAGAGGGTACTTCAGTCAGATAGAGCAGAAGTTTATGGTGTCTGGTCACTCCTTCCTTCCCTGTGACCATTCCTTTGCCACGCTGGACAAGAGGCGTAAGGTGTCCACACTCCACACCCCCAGCGATGTTGCCAAGATGATCCGTGGAGCCAGACAGCAGCATCCATTTAAAGTAATTGAGATGAAATGTGCGAACTTCAGGCAGCTCCCTGATGCAACATTAAAGCGTCCACCTGGCTTCCTAATCACATCCATGATGTGGTTGAAAGTGACAGGCAAAAAACTAAAGAGTTGGTTTTCTGAAATGATCAGTGTGTTGGGGATATGTGCGTGAAAGAAGAATCTTTATTGAATTTCTTGAATAATGATTTCAGCTGCTGATCCATGGTGTATCCACAGAAAAGGGAGCCACAGCCTCTACGAGGGATGGAAGACCTGGCTGATCACCAAACAGAGGAAGAATCAACCACCTCCAGCTCCCTTGTTCTCCACCACGTATGCTCGTGCTTATGAGGACCCTCTGCCCGTCAAGAAGGAGAAGCACTGTGACCTTATGAAAATGCTAGCCTACATGCCAGCAGAGGCCCAAACATTTTATGGGACATTAGAATGTGAAGAGTAGCCTGGTATGTGTTGGTCATGTGCAGGGTAAGGTGGGTGTGGCGAACAGGACGAGGCCGAGGGACGTGAGAGAACGGCGCGAGGCCGGTGGTGCGAGTGTTAATGAGCGACACTTGTGAGACGCACCGGTCTCGCATCTCTCAACGTCGTCGCTCCTCCTTTATGCTTCCGCTCCTCCGTGAGAGATGCGAGACTAGTGCGTCTCACAGGTGTCGCTCATTAACACTCGCACCACCGGCCTCGCGCCGTTCTCTCATGTCCCTCGGACTCGTCCTGTTCGCCACAGTGGGGTATATTGTGTATATTGTGTAAAATTAATCATAATAGTTGTTGTAGCTTATCTTGTATGCCTTATCTTATGTTGTATAATCGGAATATATATATAGGTATTTATTTATTTAGTAAATGAATGAATGGGGTGATTATTTATGAAATGTATTATAAAAGTTAAAAGAAAAAAGAAAAAAAAAGGAAGACGTATATGGTAAACTAGCATATACCATAGCATGGAATGATGATGATGGATGTCTGTATTGTAAATATGTATTGTTTACTGTTATTACTGTTGTTTATTGTTTGTATGTATTGTTGATTGTATGTATGGTTTATTGTTTGTACTGACGTTTATTTTCTGTACTATAAGTAGGCCTATGTATTGTTCATTGTTCGTACTGTATTGTACGTGTTTTTGTTCTGTGATTTACGTTGGCAAAAAATAAAAGAAATTGAAAGAAAGAAATGCTTAATATTTACTTTAAGGTTCTGTTACTGTATTAAAACTAAGATAAAGGAATCAAATCTCCAGTTGTTTAAACTGATATGATGAATTGGAATACTGTTAACTGGACATATACTGTTCTTCCACATTCCAGAAATGTACATGTAAAAAACTCTAACTTTTTATTTTTATTATTGATACTAAAAAATCTTATCTCATTAGAATTGTGAAGCTTTTGTTGTCTATCTTCAAGTTAAAAAAAATTATAATATAATATTCAGAGTCCAAATTAAAAAAGCGTTATTATTCAAAATTTGAAAATATGGACTATGGTTCTTCTACGGTTCGTCTCAAGCCCTCGTTTGTTCCCTTGTTGTTGTTTCCTTAGCAAGAGTTGTTTTTAACAGGGTGGGGTTGCTAGCCCCACACCCAACCCTACTCCTTTTTCACCCAGGCTTGGGACAGTCCTTGGCGGAGTTTGTTACTGTTTAATTACAGATTATATTTGTACTTTTACATACATTATTATCTAATTTAAGAAAACAGAAAAAAAATACTGTATGAAAAATACAGTAAATTTTCTGTAAAAAAAATGTGGATTACTGCAATTTGTCATTAAGGTCATACCTAAAATAACAGCTGAATTTTTTATTTGCAGATATTATGTCATTTTACAGAGTTTTGAGTACAAACAACGTAAAAAATCTGTTATTTTCTGTAAAATTAGGATTTTTTTGCTGTGTAAGCTAGCAGCATGCATGTGAAGCACCATGTTTGGTATGAGGGAAGAGGAGCACAGATAAATAAAGGGTATAAGAGTGGTGTGGTGACAGTGGGCCTTAGGCACGACTGCGTCTTTCAAGTGGAGGAGGGCATATCTGGGCATGTAAGTGGGCTGATGGAGACTTCTGGACTGAGTCCCAAGGTTGCATCTTATAGAGTATTGGCAAGAATCCAAGTGGCCTGTTTGTGCAGGTGCATCATAAATGTCCTGGAGGCCCATCTCATGTCAGATGAGCCAGGTGTGCAATAAGGAGCGCTGCAAATCTTCTTGTGAACACTGTGTGGATGGCTCTGATCATCGCATTTGCAGGGGTGTGTCACTTCAGGGCTACGGAGGTTAGATTTTATACAGGTGCTCTGCCTCTCCCCATACTCTAATTCCAGCTTCTGGTCATGTTTTGGGCATCTAATATCACAAAATGAAGTCAGAAAACTTCCCAATTGAACCCTTTAGAAGAACCATCTGCACTGACCTGACTTTCTTTATTGGGAAATGTATGGCTGCTTTTATGTCTTTGTGAGTGGCATGTGCTTGTCTGGCAGGAAAGGGTCCTTATTTATGATTACATGCATCATCCTTTTGGCTATCTGCACATATTGGCTCTCTCATAGCAACATGACATCATGACTTTGCGTAAACATACACGCCACTTTCAAGTCAAGTGGCGTGTTATCTATACGCATTTTGAGCTATCCGCGTGTATATCCACGGCGAAATCTTTTGCGTGTATGTCTACGCCGTTAAATGTCCGAGTGTTTCCGCGTGTATGTGTACGCCGATAAATGTCCGAGCGAAACGAAGCAAAAAGTATTTCTACGTCTGTGGAGCGATATTTTTTTTCCTAGGATGGTAGGGGAAGACTCATAAATGGTAGGCCTATTAACCCCAGTGACGGGTAGGTTTAGGGACGGGGCTGGGGTAGGTCATATATTTATATAGCCTATACAGTAATGTAGTTAAGTCAACGGCGTTGATAAACACGCTGAAAAGCGATTATGCGTGTTGATAGCACGCCAAAAATAGAAATACGAATTCGCGTGTCATACATACGCCATTTCATGAGATCAGTCTGCTCATAGACTCTCTGATCTCTGTGTTAAGGTCTCTGGGTCTGGCTCTTTTTCTGAAGCTGTTGAACATCTCTTATATGTTACAGTAAGTGGACCTCTTGACACTTTCCATGCAGCTGGTCCAATTGACTTTATTATGCATAAAAGTCCTTTCTAATCAAGGCAAGCCTCCTTCAATGCCAACACTACACTACCACATACACAAAACTTATACAAATACAGCAAAAAAAAATACTGTTGTTGCAACCTGCATGCAAATAAGTAAGAGGTGGTGAAACCCATGTTGCTTAATCTGCTTAAAACTACATTAAAAGCAATAGGATTTATGTCACTTTACCTTCTCTCTGGTTCTATTCGTGTCATCTATATTTTTTTGTATTGTATTGTACTGCAGGGGTTTTCCAACTCTCTAAAAGACCGCAAAGAGAATGTTTGCGAGTTTGCGAGAAATATGAGAGAAGGAAAGATTTACAAATTGTATATTTGGAGTTGTCAAAGTTACTAATTAAAAGTTTTTCTTTTAAGCTATTAATTAAATATGTTTAACACAATACTTTTATATTATTACGGTTTCATTCTACTTTCAAAAACTAGTCGGAAATCAATTAAATTTTTCATAAATCATTATTTTATTCTATTGACAGCATTTCATTGTAAGAACTAAAAACAAGCTCTGTTTATATTTAAGGTTTACACATAAGATTAATAATAATGATAATAAAAACCTCAACTTCATATTGTCATAAAGTTGTGTAGGTAGAAGAAAGGCGAATAGGCAAAAGCTCCAATATAAAGGTTTACTCACAAGAATATCAGACAAACAGAACGGGTTGAAGGCTCACACACACCAAATACAACGTAGAACGGACCAAGACTGAATGAACTGAAGGGAACTAAATACAGACACTGATTAACATAGATTGAGTGAAGACAGGTGAAACAGATGATGATTAACCAGGTGCTACAAATGAAGACACATGACATGAAGGCAGACAACTGTGACACATATAAAGTAAAACTTTTCCAGGTAATAAAAAAATTGCTTTAGTATATTGGCAGTATAAAAGCCAGTTTAGAAATGTATTAAAAAAAAAAAAAAAAGAAATAAGTATAATCTCTTAGGTGGATAGACTAGTTCAGAAATGAAAATTCTGAAAATAATCAAACCCAGATGACTTTCTTTCTTATGCGGAACATAAAATAATATATTTTGAGAAATGTTTCAGTGTTTCTTGAACATACAATAAAAGTCAAT
Source organism: Rhinichthys klamathensis goyatoka (assembly GCF_029890125.1). NCBI lineage: Eukaryota > Metazoa > Chordata > Actinopteri > Cypriniformes > Leuciscidae > Rhinichthys > Rhinichthys klamathensis. The sequence goes on from NW_026606597.1 coordinate 1,078,749, forward strand.
GGTCATCAAAACTGTCTGGTTACCAACATTCTTTAAAATATCTTCTTTAATGTATTTCAGAAAACAGAAACTCATACAGTTTTGGAGTGACATCAGGGTGAGTAAATGACAGAATTTTAATTTTGTGGGTAAAATATTCCTTTAATCTTTTTTCTACAGTATAAATTGGTCTTTATATGTGGAAAAAAAGTGTATGCTATGTATGAAAATATTTGACATTATATTTTAGTATGAGGGTCCCTCACAAGAGGATCATCATGTTTGGGGGTCCTGGACATTAAAATATTTGAAAACCCCTGACATATGTCCTGCTTCAGATCCCTCAATTCACACCATCTCAGTAGGATTCTTGACATGATGTCTGCTCTCTCATTCTTCCTTTCTTTCTCTCTGGGCACACACAATGTTCTGTGTCAGAACCTTAGTGTTTGACAGAGAAGACACAGGCTAACAAGACCATGTGAAGCACCTAATTGGTAGTTCTGTCATGTAACTACCTGCATCAGTCAATGGCTACACAAAGACACTACTGAGTTCCTCATTTTAACAGGTTTACATAGAAGGTGTTTGCTGGAGACTCAGCATATCACCAATTCAAGATAAGATGTCATTCATGTAACATGTATGGTCTGTAATAGTCATAACCCATTATGCACTGAAGAAGAAAGGGCAGTGTGACATTTACACTGGTTCTTTAGTTTCTGAATCTGATATTTCATCTCTACTTTTTACTTTATTAAAGTGCCATACATTTCTTTGTGAGTGAGTGTTGTGCAATTGTAATTTCCGTTGATGTCTCAGTAATCATTGTGACTAACCAGCGGAAGGGTGAGATTTTTAGGGCTTAGGCCAAATCCTGCTCATTAATGCACAGAGACAGCCAACCACCTCACAGGCCTGACAGAAACAGAATAAATCTGGACTGACCTCCCTAGTCATATCACAGCTAATAGAGCACAGGAGTAGGAGTGTCCATGACAAAGTTTAAAATGTTTATGTCAAGTTCTTAAAAAAAAAAAAAACACTTTGTATTCAAGATGGTTTCATATGGTTATAAAAAAAAAATCTATGGAGGAAGGAGCCAGATAGAAACCTAAAGCACAGCCAAGGCGAGGACCCATGGTGTAACTGATGGAGGGAGGAGCCATGGTGGAGTCAGGAAACCGACCGACAGCGTATGAGACAGGAGAGTTGGAGACCTGGGCAGAGAAGATGAGACGAAAGAGACCGGGTGCCACCGAAGGACCTGGAGGCCAAGGCCGAACCATGGTAATGAGCGGCCGAGATGGAACCAGGGTGCTGGAGTACTGAGGAGGAGCCGGAGGGAATGAGAAGCCCAATGGAGCCGAAAGGGATGAGGCACAGCCAATGGCCTGGAAGTCCGTGGCATAGGCAGAGCGACGAGTGACCAAGGCGGAGCCTTACCCTCTGGGGACTAAGCCCTTTTTGGTCCGTTTTCTCTATTTTTACATTTGGGCTTATAAACCATATGTAATGGAGATGAAACACTATGTGTTTGGTATCTATGGATTCAGAAGACCCTAAGCTAACATAAGCATGCATGTAATGTATTTATAAAGGAAGTATGAGTGAAAAATGTACAATAAACTAGAGAATTTCAAAAACGGAAATTAGATTTTTGTCATTTATTTCTGAAAATCACACATCACACAACAATAGTGAACAGTTTTTGAACAAAAAATATATTTGTCAAAGCCTTTGCTTGACAGACATGTGTAATTGTTAAATAAAATGTGTAAAGAACAATGAAAAATGTAACTTTATTTACAAATAGTCCCAGGCGTTTTTCTTAGGAATGCTTAGAATTTTTTAAGCAATGCTTTCTCCTCATCACTCTCCAGTAATTGTTCCAGAGCTTGTTCCACCGTAAATCGTTTACTGCTTGCCATCATAAAAGTGCTAAGACAATAAATAATGCTATAATTGTATGTATATATATATGAAGAGTTTGGTTCCAAAACGCAATAAATCCATTTAGATTAATTTGAGTAAAAATATGTTCCCTTTCGAGGGAACTCGCGATGCGTCATCAACGCTTTGGGAACGCCCCCAGCGTGAATGCGTCTGAGCATCAATGTCAACTAGTCCAATGGAAAGAATGAGCGTCACGTGCGGGTGACGTCATGACCAGGAAGGGATAAAGCACATCCGGTGAAAACCGGCATTAGCTTCTGTGTCTCAGCAAGCGATCTGTGTTACTGATAAATGTCTCTGTCTATTTATTGTTGTCTGTTCGATATTATTGGGAAGAGTTATGGCGAAACAACTTTACAAACTCTGTGCTTCTCCCTGCCCGCGTTATTTAACGGGTGGGGACACACACGAGCTTTGTGTAGTTTGTTTGGGAGTGGAGCATGCGGTGTCAGCCTTCGAGGGGGCTGATTGCCAGCATTGCGAGATGCTTCCGCTCCGCATGCTCCGCTCTCGCCTGGCGCTTTTCGAGGAAAGTGGCCAGGCTCGCGATCCTCAGGGTGCAGGACCCGCGTCTGCCGAGGCAGCGCGGAGAATGCATTCCTGTGGATCGCGAATAGGATCTCTTTACGGGGTTGGAGACGGGTCCGCGGATCTTATCTCCTCCCTTTCCACGAGGGATCCAGTGCTCTCTCCCCGGTCTCGGAAGCCCGCGCTGCGGTCTCTTCCGCCCGGGGAGAGAAATCAATGCTTCAGTGCTCTACTTTCAAAATAATAATAATAAAAAAAAGACTGCGTTAACGCGCGATAAAAAAATTGTCGGTATTAATTAATAAATGCGTTAACGCGATAATAACGCGTTAACTTGCCCAGCACTAATATATATATGATAGTTTATATATTATATATAAAATAAAGTGAATATATATAATGTATATAAAAAAAAAAAAAAATAATAATAAGTGGTGGAGGTGTTTACTAAGGCTGTAGATAAATTAAATATTTAATGGCCAGCAGAAATAAGGGGGCACTCGTCCTTCAAATAATTTGAACGAGTTTCCTTCCCTCTATTTTTCCACCTCCATCACGGGGCCTTCCATTTTTCCCGATCTGCACAGCGAGCTGTCTAGATCATGGAAAAAGCCTTACTCATCTTTTAGCCCCACATTCATGTATATTCAGATATTTGGGGGTTAAGAGAGTATGGCTATGGGGCAATACCCCGGGTAGAACAGACACTTGCGAGCTATCTGTCTCCCGGTTCAGTATCGTCCCTGAAGGCGTCGGCTTCTCTCACTAAACCATTAAAGAAAACTATTTTTTAATCTAGTGGGAAAAGCATATATGGCAGTGGGTCTAGCATGAGCCTGCTTGCACACTATAGCAGTGCTGCAAGCATATCAGGCTGACCTGCTGTGGTATTTGGACAGAAGTGAGGGAGTTTGGCCCGATGGGGTTTGAGAACTCCGTCGGGCCTCAGATTTGTCTCTCAGGGATGGCAGCCCTTGTGGTCACTGAGAGACACCTCTGGCTCAATTTGATGGGAATCATGGAGAAAGATACAAGATAATCTCTCCCTCGCTATGTCCAACCCCCTGGGGCTAGTTTCTCATACACAACACAGCAGCCAAAGCCTTCAAAGCAGAAGCCGGATCCGAGGACCGTTCTTCATGCTGAGAAGGCTGCGGCTCAAAAGAAAAGGTCTGGCGCCACCGGCGTCAGACCGGTGAGGGCAGCCCCAACCGGGGTGGAATGGTGTACACCTCATTATACGGTGCCCTTTCCATCTCGGTGCCCTCAGGGGACCGTTCTGCCAACCCCGCCACCCTTGGTGCTTCGGGGCGCAGCGTTCTCCAGCGAGCTTCTGGCGCAGCGTCAACTCGACATTGCGTCGGACTCGCGTCCTCTGAGGGGGGTTCGAAAACAGTCAGTTCGGGTGGTTCCTGCCAGTATGTTTCAGGTCCCTGAAAGACTGCCCAGGCTGTCTTTATTACACCAGAGGCCAGCCTCGAGGGGCTGGTTCCCTTTGTAGATTTTCTGGCAGCGCGGAAGCTACTGCCAAATATATCTCTATGGGTAATGGTAATCTCTCTGGTAATGGAGCAAGAGGTAAAGGCCCTGTTAGCAAAGAAAGCTATAGAGCAGGTGTACTCACCCGACATTGCGTCGGGTCTTTACAGTCGTTATCTCATTGTTCCAAAAAAGGATGGAGAGCTGCGTCACATACTAGATCTTCGTCTGTTGGAGTGTTTGGTGCTGGAACTCAAGTCCAAGATGCTGACACTCAAACAGATCGTGACTCAAATCAGATCCGAGGACTGGTTTGTCACGATAGATCTAAAAGACGGATACTTCCATATCTCCATCCTCCCTCAGCACGGGAGGTTCCTGAGGTTTTCTTTGGGGCAAAGAACACCAGTATCAGGCACTTCCTTTCGGTCTAGCTCTATCACCCCACACATTCACGAAGTGTGTAGACGCAGCTCTGGCCCGGCCAGGCTGCAGTGTATACGCATTCTGAATTGCATAGATGACTGGCTGATTCTAGCGGAATCAGAACAGTTAGCGGTTCGGCACCGAGGTGTCGTTCTCGCTCATATGCAGATGTTGGGGTTGAGGCTCAATGCCAAGAAGAGTGTGCTTTCTCCAGTACAGAGAACCACTTTCCTTGATGTGGTATGGGATTCAGTGACGATGCGGGCCACTCTGTCGCCCGTTCTTGTAGCTGCTATCCTAACAGCCACAAATAAGCTGAGGCTAGGCCAGTCACGCACTGTAAAACAGTTCGAGAGACTGTTGGGTCTTGTGGCAGCAGCGTCCAACGGGATACCTTTTGGCCTGCTGTACATGAGACCTTTACAGTGGTGGCTCAGGACCAGAGGGTTCTCCCCGAGGGGAAACCCACTTCGTATGATCAAGATCACGCGGCGGTGTCTCCGCGACTTGGTTATATGGAGGAAACACTGGTTCTTAGCCCAGGGTCCGGTGTTGGGAGCTCTTTGCCATCGAGTTGTGATCTCGACAGATGCTTCCCTCACCGGCTGGGGAGCGGTATTGGAAGGCCGCTCAGCTCAGGGCTTGGGAGGAGTCATCATCTCGCTTGGCACATGAATTGCCTAGAGATGATGGTCGTCTTGAGACATCTCCTCCCAGACCTGAGGGGCCATCATGTGTTGTTCTGAAACAGTGACTGTTAGGCCTCAGGGCAGCAGCGTTCAATGTGATACCCTTTGACCTGCTGTACGTGAGACCTTTACAGTGGTGGCTCAGGACCAGAGGGTTCTCCCTGAGGGGAAACCCACTCCGTACGATCAAGATCACGCGGCAGTATCCCCGCACCTTGGTTATATGGAGGAAACTCTGGTTCTTGACCCACAGACAACACGTTGGTGGCCTATTATTTTGGTCCCTCAGGAAATTACGCTGTCTGAGGGCAGTGTATATTCCAGGGGGGCCAGAATATTGGAGCAGACACCCTGTCGAGGCAGGGGCTGAGGCCAGGGGACTCCACCCCGAGGCGGTGGAGCAAATATGGGAGTTTTATGGCCAGGCAGAAGTGGATTTGTTCTCGTCTCAGCATACGACGCACTGTCCACTCTGGTTATCCCTCACTCAACCAGTCCCCTCGGGGCTGGTTGCTATGGTGCAGACGTGGCCGAGGCTACGTCTGTACGCATTCCCCCCTGTTGCTCTGCTCCCAGGAGTTCTGGAGTGATTCCGCCAGGATGGAATAAGCCTATTTAGTAGCACCACCCTGGCCGAGCTGAATTTGGTTTGCGGACCTAATTTTTCTCCTCGACGGACCTCACTTGGAGGTCCTGATCAGGAGAGACCTTCTGTCTCAGGCAGGGGATGCAATATTGCACCCCCGGCAGGTGATTTGGAAACTGTGGGTTTGGCCTCTGAGGGGGCCCAACTCATAGAGAGTGGTCTCTCAACCAAGGTTGTTGAGACCATTCTAAGCTCCAGAGCTCCCGCTACGAGGAAACTATATTCACTATTTTGAGAGTTTTTCACTTCTTGGTGTTACCAGCGTCAGTGGGATCCGGTTAACTGTTCAGTAAACACAGTATTCGAGTTTCTGCAAGAACGCTTTGTATTAGGTCTATGTCCTTCCACGCTTAAGGTATACGTGGCGGCCATTGCGGATTTCCACGCCCTGGTGGGTAGTACATTTTTGGGTCGAGACCCCCTGATCACTCGTTTCCTTCGTGGCACTTTGAGGCTGAGGCCTGCAACTTGCACTAGGGTGCTGGCTTGGGACCTTGTAATAGTTCTAGAAGGCCTATCTGGGGCTCCCTTTGAGCCCTTAGATTTGGTCTCAGAGAAGTTCCTTTCTTTTAAGACTATTTTCTGCTAGCTATTTCGTCCCTATAAGAGTCAGACCTTCAGGCCCTTTCGGTCCCCACCTGCCTTGAGTGCACCGGGGATGGCCAAGGCAATCTTACCCGAAACATGGATATGTTCCAAAGGTGCCTACCATTATTCCGAGGCCTATTGTGCTGCAGGTTTCTGTCCTCCTCCTTTTACATCTGCGGACCAGGAAAGGCTGAACCTCTTGTGTCCAGTGCGAGCACTGGATACTTATGTTCATCGGACATCTTCAATGAGGAAGTCCGACCAGTTATTTCTTTACTTTGGATCACCTAAGAAGGGTCTTCCTGCTTTTAAACAGACGGTTAGTAAGTGGATAGTTGAGGCTATTTCACTTGCATACGAGTACTCTGACCAGCCGTGTCCTTTGGCCGTCAGAGCTCACTCTACGAGGGGTATGGCGGCCTCTAAAGCCTTACTATTTGGGGTTTCTCTTCAAGACGTTTGTGATGCGGCAGGCTGGTCCTCACCGCTCACATTCGTTAGGTTTTACAGCTTGGACCTGGATGCTGCCCCAGGTTCTCAGGTGCTTAGTGCTTAGTTTCAACAGACTGACACTCAGGTACTTGGAATTCTGGCGTTTTGCGTATTCTCGTTCCCAAAGCGTCGATGACGCATCGCGAGTTCCCTCGAAAGAGAACGTCTCAGGTTGCGACTGTAACCATAGTTCCCTGAGAAAGGAAACGAGACGATGCGTCACCCTGCCATACTTCCTGCATCCCTTTGATCGGCTTGCTTCGACATTTTTGAAGCTAATGCCGGTTTTCACCGGATGTGCTTTATCCCTTCCTGGTCATGACGTCACCCGCCCGTAACGCTCATTCTGTCCATTGGACTAGTTGACATTGATGCTCAGACGCATTCACGCTGGGGGCGTTCCCAAAGCGTCGATGACGCATCGTCTCGTTCCCTTTCTCAGGGAACTATGGTTACAGTCGTAACCTGAGACGTTTTCTTTACCAAGAAAGTGGAACGATGAAAACCACTATTTTCTGTTTCAAACTTTCACATAGCATTTGTAGGTCATAATAACAACAACAAAAAAATTCCAGATTTTGATTTTCAAAGATTTATTATAAAAACGGATTATTTTTTCCCCCCAAAATGCAATAAATCCATAAAAAAAAAAAAAAAATCAAAATGCAATTAATCCATTGAATCAATATATATATATATATTAAAAAAATTATATTGAAACTGTTGAAAATACACAACAACGTAAGTTTATTAGTATAATATTTTTAGTAAGTTTTCACAGACAAAAACACGTACTTTCAAAGATTCACATATTATAGTATCAATTTTATATCACTTGTTTAGGCCTATAAGATTTTTTTTAAAGATTTTTATTCAACCCATAGCCCTGTTGAGCAATGTCACCACAAGCTATTGATAGGTAAAGGAATAGCTATCAATAGCTCATAGTGACCTTGCTCAACAGGGCTATGGGTTGAATAATGCCAGAGTTATGCTTCAAGTTTTAAACAATGAATAAAAATCACATTCATTTTATACACTGAATTTGTTGTCTTGTGCATACTATAAATCTATTGCATTAATATAAAATATGTGTAAAACTGCTCAAAATAGAACTGTAAAGAAGATAGAAAATATTTTTCCTCCTCCCGAGTGCCTCATCTTCTTAATCTCCTCACGTAAATGATTCGATTTCGATGCCTTACGTTTCTTACCCACCGCAGAAACAACCACAGGTTCATCAATGCCGTCAAAAATATAAATTTTTTTGTTTGTTTGTTGATCGAAAAGTACAAAATAGATAAGAAAAACTAGGAAGCCGGGTGTATTTAAGGCGCTGCCGTTACTGTTTACATTGCGTGGAATGGTGCGTTGTGATTGGTTGAGCGGATATATCGCATTCTGCAGAGAAGGGAGACTGGCGTTTGTCGTGGTTTGGAAAGAAAGGGAGAAAACATGACAGAATAACACGGCGGATATCGCATTTTACTTGAAATTAAACATTGACTTTTCAATACCAACCAGATACAATACTGATTTTTGCAGTAACTAATTTTTTTTTTTTTAAATGGCGTTTATCGCGTTTTGGAACCAAACTCTTCATATATATATATATATATTATAATTGTTCTGTCTCTCTCTCATATTTCTAGATAATCCACTCCGTAAGCCTCCGTTCGCTCTCTCTCCTTCTCTCCATTCAACGCTGTTTGCGTCATATCCCTAACTATATAGTACCACCCCTTGCAAGGCTACAGAGATTTGCTAGATACGTCATGGTAACCTTCCTCTGATTGGGTAAGAAAAATATTTCTCCATCGGCAATTTTTCCATTGGTTGTTGCTTACGGAATCTGCCAAACAACATTAATTTCATTGGCCTTTTACATAGTGGTATTGCGCAACAAGGAAGTGTGTATATTTACAAGCCGGGTAAGTTATCACAGTTTTCAGCGGAATCTGAGGAAGACGGTAAAAAAGACTGCACCTCTCTATCATTAATAGTTTTTAAGATATTTACACATTTGTAAAAGTATGCCATTTTGGGCGGTACCGCCCAATCCGTCCCCAGAGGGTTAAGGACGATGGTCCCATGTGGAGCCATGAGGCGAGGAGCCAAGGAGGAGCCGACTGGTCGAAGGGTAGAGGTTGAGCCAGGGGGTCCATGTACCAAGCCGGAGCTGGAGATCACAAGGCCCGAGGCGGATCCAAGCGGCAGAGCCAAGCTAGCAAAGGTGGAGCCGAGGGACTGGATGGCTCAGGCAGACAAGGCCGGAAAGAGGTGGGCCGGGTGGGACCATCAGCGATGACAGAGACTTGGAACTGGGGGTAACCAGCGGTAAGAGGAGATTTTGGGGACTCATATTTTCCAATCCATCAAATAATAATGTAGAAACCTGGCACAGCTCACCCTTAGCAGCGGGAGTATGGGTAGGGCTCTCATCCATGCCCTTATACTCCACGAGGACACCCAATGGGACGGACAGTGTTACCAGCTTACACACCTGCTCAGACTCTCTTTGGGGTTCGGGCTCCCGGACAAAGATGGCCTCAGTATTTAGCTGTCTTCGTGGCGGGGTCAGTCTCCCAGTCAGTGGTGGGCTCAGGCTCTTGGTCAGTGATGAGCGTGACTGAAGTCTGGCTGGGCTCTGGGTCCGGAGTGGGGCTGGCGTTGGACTCCTTTGCACGGCTGATGGTAAACGGGGATCTGCAGTTAGCCATATCCGTAACATTTATAATAATAAATATAAAATATATTTATTTAAATATTATAATTATAGTTTTTGGGGAGTCATAGAACATGACATTTTCCCAGAATTAACCTTACCTTGCCATAAAAAGGTCAAATTATCTAATTTCCGTAATAGACTTTGATCTTGACAAGTGTGGCAGGGTTCCTCTCTTTGATATAATTTCCAGTTTTTGCTCTGCATGATTCTTCATGTAGATTGTGTAAAGGATCAGCTATATGAAATATGAATAATCAATAATAACTTGTTATTATTAATTATGAATATTTGGGGTCAGTTAATTGGATTAACTTGACATGGCTAAATTAATCTTACAATCAATTAATCAGTTTGTTCAACTAGCTCTTTGATTATTTATTTATTCTAAGAAACAGTTACCTTCCATGGCCACAGAAGAATAGTCATTTCTTAGCTTATACAGCGCTTTGAGCTTGTAGCAAAAATCTAAATCCTAAAGGGACTCCATATTGCAAGCGAATCAGAACCAAATACATATTATGTACAAGTTTTATTAACTAAATCATAAATAAACTAAACAAACATATGTGCATTTATGTACAGATACACATACATACATAAATAGGTAAGGGATAGAATGAGATTGGAAAGGAGAGGGAACGATGGGGCAGATCCATCTAACTGAGAAGAACCAACAACATTTCATTTTCACATTTCATTGAATTGAATACTTGCATTTGTAGTGGGAACAATTCTTGAAGTTGTGGACAATTGAAGTCGTTGAGGGTTCCGGCGGTGTCAAGTGGAAGTTGTTTGAAAGTTATCTTTCTCCATGAGCACATCAAGGCCTGGGGCCCTGGGCCCTGTTGAGGCCGCGCCGAGCACTCAGGAGAAGTGAGGAAGTCGGAAGAGTGGGTGATTGGAGTCGTGGTTCCAAACTCCTGAGATTGTCCTTGGTTCTTTGTGAGAGAGTCTTCTCTCTCCATCCTGAATGTGGGTCCAGGGTGAGCAGTTTTCTGGATTGAAGTAAAGGCAGTCTGACTCCCTTTTGAGAGCATGAAAGCATGGCCTGCTGGGCCCTGGGGGGAGGGGTTCCTCCCCGTATCAGCAGTGTGTTTGCGGCCAGATGAGAGAACCAAGAGAGAAGGCAGTCGCTGTGGACTGTCTCTAAATAACGCTGAGAAGATCCCTCCTCTCTCAGTTTGCTTTACCAATCAGAGGAGTGGACTCTCTGGCGGGAGTTTCATCTGGGGGAGATTTTTATGACTCTTTGTCCAAAGAGTCCAAAAGAAAAAGCTTCACCCTTTTTCTGTTCAGTAATGATCAGATAGATATAACAAATCCACAGTGCATTCTAAAGGAATGTGATGTACATCAAAGTGTGAGTCATTAGGTGAGGATTAATTAGGTAGGAGACATGATACAGGTGAGGTTACATTGCCCGTTGGTAGGTTGTACAACCAAATACATACCAATCAAATACATACCGTAGTATTATATATAATAGTACTTAAAAGTACAAAAAAACACTAAATCATTAACACAGTTTCTGGGAGGCATATGACTAATGCATCAAAGTTTGTATTAAAGAGGGTTTCTGTCTTCCCATTGTCTCTTTCTTGCACATGTGGCCACATTCCTTTTTGAGGTCATAAAAATCAGTCTAAATGTAACAGGACACCCTGGTTCTGCCAGTGTGTTTGTTTCATTTGGGATGTTAGTTTTGGAGTTTCATAAACCTTTGTATATAATTAATAATTAGTGTGTGTCTAATTGGTCCATACCCTACAATTGCACCATATGACTTTGATTTGGCAGACAAACATTTTTCAATAATAAGAAAATGAATTTTAGAATCATAGAAGAGGTGTATGTGAATTACAAGTCATTGTATGTATGACTTACACTTTAATGTATTTTTGAATAGACAGAACAAAACAAATTAGCATCATGTCATTGATCCTAACACATTTGTAATGCAATCACGTTCTGGTTCACTGAGTTTCTCGGGTGATGATCTCGGGTTTCTCCACGAATGATACAATGCTTAAACCGTGTTTCCAAACTGAAGGCAGCAATAACAGCAGAGGCACAATGCAATTGTGTGTGTGTGTGTGTTTGTGTGTGTGTGTGTGTGGGGTTATCCAATGAAAGGAAAGCAACATCTTAATCTGAACCCAACACTTTATCACTTAGAGGTGTGAAGCTTTAAGAGCCAAAGACCAGGTTAGTCAGGGACCCTGGAATGTTATTTTCATGGCCACAGCTGATTCTAGAATAGAGTCTGTATCACCCACCATGCTGCACTCGTATAGGGCTATCAAGTTTGAGTATGACTCACCTTCCAAATGCTTTATTTCATTCTCTCTCTCTCCATCATGCTCACTCTGCTTCCATTCACAACACACACTGTGGCGGTATAATGAAAATGCAGAAGGGAGAGAATACTAAGATCAGTTCTTTACATCATGTTCCACCACACACATTCCAAGCTGGAATGAGAATTTGGGGCTTTGGGAAATGTGGCTTATATATCTGATTGAAAGGATACACAAAAGCAAACAGAACATAAATCAGATCTACAGCTTTTGATGTGAAGCATCAGCAAAATGTATGAATATTATTGCAACTGTAACCTTTAATAGTCGCCGTGATACTGTAATTCTCAGTTCGTTCTGTTTTCTCAGTGAGAAAAAGCAACAAGACAAAGGATCTCAAATACTGCCTTGTTGTATATTCCAACATGACATCATGACTTTGCGTAAACATACACGCCACTTTCAAGTCAAGTGGCGTGTTATCTATACGCATTTTGAGCTATCCGCGTGTATGTCCACGCCGAAATCTTTTGCGTGTATGTCTACGCCATTAAATGTCCGAGTGATTCCGCGTGTATGTGTACGCCGTTAAATGTCCGAGCGAAACGAAGCAAAATCTATATCTACATCTGTGGAGTGATATTTCTTTTCTTTTCCTACATAATACAGTAATATAACGTTAAGTCAAAGGCGTTGATAAACACGCTGAAAAGCGATTATGCGTGTTGATAGCACGCCAAAAATGGAAATACGAATTGGCGTGTCATACATACGCCATTGCATGAGATCAGTCTGTATATTCTCTCTGCACTGCATTTGAATCTTGTGGTCACTTCCAGCAGAGACACTTAAAGCTCCAGGGTTCACTGGGGCTTACAGACTCTTCAGACTCCTACCATATCTGGACAGTTTTAGTCTTTCCACATTCAAGCAGATGCATGCTGTACTTGTATGCCACATTAATAGAAAATAGCTGCCAATGGGGTATTACCAAGATGGCCGTTAATTGAAATGACTCGCCTAAAAGGAACTTTGATGTGTATATAAATGCCATTTGAAATTCATAAATATTTGTTTTGAACATTGGCCAAGGCTCAGCTCCTGTGACTTGCGTAAAATCAAAGATGAAATGACTGTTCAGAAGCCATTTTTGTCTTTTTATTGAAAAACATAACTTTCTGCAGTGTGTCAAAATCCACTGGGAATAAGAGAAAGAGCACGACGCGTGTTTGTTTCAAATGAGAGTGCGTGTAGGTGTGCAGGGACTTGCTGACACTCTTATTTCTACATTGAGACCCTGCCAAAGCGCCACCTAGGCTGACGTGCATATGAAATCTTATTTTAATTTAGTGTGCTAGTAAAGGGCTAGAGAGTTATGAGATATTATGAATTTGTTATGATTACACACCTATGTGTGGGCTCCAAATGACGTTGGCTACACTATTGACTGTGAATTGAATGTTTCAGAGTCATTTTGAAATGAAGAACTCTTCATTGAGCGTGTCTCAGTAAACGTTATTCCACTATCTATTCCACATGATTTCTTTTCAGTAACAACCTCAGCTTGATTGAATTTCATATTCCCCTTATTTTTATTTAAATGTATCTTTTTGCAATTACCCGACTTCTATTTCTGAATGTTTTTTTTCTTTATAATCCTTGTTTTAAAAAAAAATAGTCTTGAGCACATTTTGAGCACAACCTAGGTTAATTATATCAGTGCTTGTGCATTATCTTAAAAGCACATTTAAAAAACAAGGTTATGAGAGGAAGAGTGAGCCCTAGCATTCTAAAAGATATTGCAGGTAATTTTAAAAGTTAAATAGTTTAAGACACAGATAACATTTTAAGGTGGATATATGATTGTTGTGCTGTGTTTGCCCAGAGAGAGAAAAAGTTACCAGACTTGTAGCCTTTTACCTGCCAAGCCTTCTGGGACAATCTGATCACTGCTCAGAGAAACTAAAAGATGGAGAAAAAACACACAAAAAGACAGAGTGAGGAAGTGAAATGGCAAAAATTGGCCCTTTATTACAGCATATCCTTTTTTCATAAACCACAAAAATAATGATAACTATAGTGATAACTATATAAGCAGATGATAACACTCTAAATAATATTGGCTAAGCGTGCTCTGCAGTTATGCTCTCTGTGGCTTTAAATTCTTGAGCTCTTTAAAGCTGCAGGGTGGATTCTGGCTGTCAATGTTTTTATCGTTCATCCGTAAAAAAATATATATTCTGAAAGTGATTCCAACAATAGCGTTCCTCTGTGTTATTATCGCTATAGCTGTGGTGTTGACTTCCCTATTTTAATAGAATTCGAGTGATTATTAAAACCTTATCTTTAAAGTTATCGTTCTTGGTGTGAACGGGCCTTTAGGCTGCATAAATTGCTTATCTTTTACTCCTCTGCTTTCCCCTGTGTCCTGTTTCTCTCTACCCCACAACTACCTCTCACTTTGTCTAGCTGACTCTTTTTATGTCTCCATCACTTTCTACAGCCTCCCTCTGTGTCTGTGCAGGTTCAGTGACTCATCTATTGACAGATAAAAGCATCGTGAATGCTGGGGGAGGGGACTGTTTTCAGACTCTCCCAGTTTCAAGTGTACAGATACAGATCCAGAGACTAATTCACTGAAAACAAAGAGTTTTGTCACGGGGTGACTAGAGGCAAGCGGAATCTTTTTTCTTTTGGGGGGTGTTTCCCTGCCGGAGCAGTTCTGGTGCAACACCCGGTCGGTTCCGGTTGTCTATGATCAAACGGGGAGATTAGACGAGGAAATGAGTGTCAGGTGCGCGATGGAGGGTGGCGATCGGCGATTGGGACACGTATCTGAGATGCGGATTATAAAAAGAGACTTTGGGGTGGAGGAAGGGGCGGTACGCAGTGGGAGAAACCAGTGTGAGAGAGAGAGAGAGATCGGGAAGAGAGGAAGCAGGGAAGAGATGGATTTTCGCAGGCTGTTGACTGGACGTAAAACTGATTCTGTAAAGGAGGACTCTCGGAGAACGAAGAATGGATGTGCACGTGCTATTTTTGGAACAAGTTAAGTACCACGCTATCTTCTATATTGATCCTTAAAACTCTTTGTTCCTACATGGATGTGATGGTCGGATGATTACTGGTTTGGAACTAAACACTCTGATGCTCTGGTTTCTCAAAGCCAGTATGTTTGTTGTTGTCCATCTCTCACGCTGTCTTTGAGCTATAATCTTCTCGAAGCTGAAGATTCTGTTCCTCTATGTATGCAACAATGATGATTGTTTGCTTTAAACTAACATTATGATGTTCTGATCTCTCAAAACCAGTCACGCTTGTCGTTGCCCACCTTTCATGTCGTCTTTGAGTCCAAATACATCGAGGACGAGGATTCAGCCCCTGTACCTGTCCCCGAGTTATAGCCACATCGAAGACGAGGAACCCGGTCAGAGCTACGAGCAAAGGCCCCAGTTCACTGTGAGTGTGTGGATTGCAGTGCTTATGGTAGATATTTGCATGTGTGAAGTTTTTGGAGTGCTTTGCTGAATACACGAGTGTGGGGAGTAAAGTCTTGCCTTTGTAAACCGTAAGCCATTCCTCTCTCGTTGCTCTGGCCTGCCTCGAAGAGGAGCCATTACCGGTGTACCTACCATTGTCCAGCCTGGAGCCGATCCGTTGAAGACATGGGCCATTTTTTCCTCCACTATCCTGGCCTGCCTCAAAGAGGAGCCATTACCTGTGCACTAAACATTGTCCGGTCTGGAGCTGATCCGTTGAAGACGTGAGCCATTCCTCTTTCGCTGCTCTGGCCTGCCTTGAAGAGGAGCCATTACCCGTGTACTTACCATTGTCCGGTCTGGAGCCGATACGTTAGAGACGTGAGCTATTCATCCCCCGCTGTCTTGGCCTGCCTGGAAGAGGAGCCATTACCTGTACACTCACCGTTGTTCGGCCTGGATCCGATTCTTGCTGTCCTGGCCTGTCTTGAATAGGAGCCATTACCTGTGTATCTGCCATTATCCAGTCTGGAGCCGATCCATTGAAGACGTGAGCCATTCCTCTTTCGCTGCTCTGGCCGGCCTCGAATAGGAGCCATTACCCGTGTACTTACCATTGTCCGGTCTGCAGCCGATCCGTTAGAGACGTGAGCTATTCATCTCCCGCTGCCTTGACCTGCCTGGAAGAGGAGCCATTACCTGTACACTCACCGTTGTTCGGCCTGGAGCCGATTCTTGCTGTCCTGGCCTGTCTTGAAGAGGAGCCATTACCTGTGCACCTATCATTGTCCGGTCTGGAGCCGATCCGTTGAAGACGTGGGCCATTCCTCACCCGCTGTCTGGGCTGCCGTGAAGAGGTGCCATTACCTGTACACTTACCATTGTCCGGCCTGGAGTTGATCTGTTAAAGACGTGAGTCATTCGTCCCTTGTTGTTCTGATCTGTCTTGAAGAGGACTAGTTATCTGCTTATTCACCACTGTACAGTTCGAAGAGGAACCCCCAGCCACTTACTTACCTCTGTTGTGTACGCCTCGATCAAAGAGGGGGAAGACCAGGATTCTGATAAGAGGAAGAAGCCGATTGAGGGATACATTATTTAAAGAAATACTTTTAATTCAATAAAGATGAACTTTGTACCTGTTATCTGATTTTCTGGTCTGGTCTTGTGGTGTTCTCTGTTAGCTCCTCGAGGTGGTGCGGTTCACAGGGGCGGTGCGTAAAAGGGCCCGTCACCCGCCCCGGCCTGTGACAGATTGGCTTGGTGCTGTCCATTATGACAGCACAAAACAAGCACAGGCTGTGCTTAGAGAAAGCATGCTAAACAGGCTTGAGTGAGGGATCATGAGAGATTACAGTAAATGGAATATAAATAGAGGAATACATAGGGGTAGACAGAAGAGCACTATTCAGAGATTATGCATTTTCTAAGTAATGTTCAAGATGCAATCAAGAGTACATCTGTCATTTCAGGTACTGCTAGGTAAGGGATTGTAGATTGGTGTGGCGATCTCTGGAGGAAAGGACCCAAATGCATTGGCCACATGGCACCACAACAACTCAGAGTAGCTGGCAAAGATGAGGTCGGACAGGCAGAGGAGGGAGTCCATACCAGTCCACAGACAACCAAATCCAACTTACAAAACAGAAAAAAAAAATCTGGATGAAGCGTAACCAGATGGTAAGCATTTTCCAGATCAATGGTAGAAAAAACTGTTGCACCTGACAAGGCAGCTAAAGTATCGCCCATGTGTGGCAGAGGGTAAGCATCCACTATAATGGCCTTATTAGGCTCCCGCAAGTCAACACACCTTCTAATTCCTCCCGTCTTCTTTTGTGACAACAATCGGTGAGATCCATGAAGCATCCACCTTCTCTATTACACCTGCGCTGAGAAGGCGGTTCAGTTCATCAGACACAGCAGCACGTACTGAGAAAGGAAGACGTCACAGTTTTTGTCGCACAGGTACAGCAGAGAGTAAGACTTTCACTTTATACATGAAACCTTTCAGACAGCCTGTCACAGCGTGAGGTGAAGAAGAGGAAAGCTGCATCACAGAGGCCTCGTTTACACTGCAGATTTTGATGCCCAATTCTGATTTGTTGCCTATATCCGATTTTTTTGACCGTCTGTTTACACGTTCTTTCAATTGTGACCCATATCTTATTAATGTGTTTACACTTGACATACTATCTGAAACATTGCGCATGCTTAACCCTCTGGGGTCCAAGGTGTTTTTGGGGTCCTTGAGATGTTTTGACATACTCTGACATTTGTGCTTTTTCAGTTGCTTATAAACATATTACTGGCAAAGGTGTAATTACACTCTATTTAGCACAAACAGGGCTACCATAATGTGTTATCAACATGTATGTACATTTTTGTATTTTTGAGAGAATATTGTTTATGCGTGGTTATTGAAAAAAACTAAAACTTAAAGTTTCTGAAATAAGGCCACAAAACACATACTAAATATGTGTCCACAAGACTTTTGACTAATGGATATTGTCGCCTAGAGTTTTTTCTTCAAAATGATCTGAAAATCATCCTGCCTTATCATTCACATAAAACAATAGATTGGTTTAAATTTAAAAATGACACTTTTTGTTTGGAAAGGCAATATGCGCAGGGGTGTGACCTGCTGTGATTCACACCTGAGAAGACAATGGGCCCGCATAATGAGCGCATAATGGGGCTGCATACTAATGACCCTTTCATTCAGGTGTGTCACTGAGCCACAAGAATGCAATGACAATACATATATATATATATAATATATATATATATATATATATATATATATATATATATATATATATATATATATGCCTATATAATACAAAATTGGTTCACAGTTCCAATTATTTATTTATTTTTCAAATTGTGCTTGCAAATTGTATAATATCAAATGTAAAAATTTCTAGTAATTGTGCAGTTAATTATCATACTGTTTTTACAGAAAGTTTGGGAATGTATCCCAAATGTGTCACTAATAAAACACAATACAAATAATTTAAAGAGGAGGCTTATATTGAGCTTTTAAGATTTACCTAAGATTTATTTAAATGTAGCCTACATATATTTTTGCTATTTTAATAAAAAGGTTACAATTACAACAACAATTAAAATTTTAACTATATTTCAAATGTAATCTTTCTTTGTATTATATACTAAAGTATACATTTTATCACAGATTTCACAGTTGCAGATTAATTAGTTTGAATATAGCCTACAATCGAACAAACACTATAATAACATCTTAGCAAACAAGCTTATTTGATGTGGCAGTATTTTACAGTAAAAACGACATCTTGTCTTTCATATGTAACATATCGTTTTTATGATTAGGACATATAAATGTTAATTTGCAGTTTAATACGTTGCTTATACAAAAATATTTTATTTCAACATATTTCAGTCGATTTTTACTCATCTCAGTATTGGAATATAGTTAGGTAAAAGCTGTTCACTCATTCACACACAAAAACGCGATTCAAATAGTCTTTTTGTTTACAGACACTATATGATGTTTTATTAACAAAGTTCGGGAGGAGCACGTTCAGATAATTAAACCTAATTAAACACACGTGGAGCACATTCAGATAATCAAACCTAATTAGACACGAGTGGTGCTTAATCAACGAGTTAAGCGCTGTGTATATATACAGCAAACTTACCTCCGTTCATTGACAGTTTAACAGCATTTGGCCCCGCAGTACCTTCCTAACATGCCCGAATCGAGCGCTTCCCGTTTGATGAAGAATCTTTCGTCCTTCAGGATTAGGAATCTTTGCCACAATCCTCTGGTATTATCTCGTGGGCGTCAGGCCAAACAAATGGGTCCTCGCCACCGCGGGCGAAACATCAGCAATCTACTTCCGCGTATTTCTTTAAACTGTCCCATTCAATAATTCCTGCCATAGAGAAATGGTCATAAGGCAATGCCGCCCTCTTAATTCGAAGGAACGGGTCTTCCTCCAGCGTCAGGCCGCCCCAGCAGGCCCTAAGTAAGCCGCGCTGCAGATTCAGTCCCGGTCAGTCCACACTCAACATCTGCCGGGTCAACTCTGTGAGTGCTTGGCTCAAAACCTTTTCGTTTTCTGTCCCTAATTGAACTTCGTATCACTTCAGTTGTTGAATCACGAGCAAGTTATGCTATCTGGATACTAATTTTGATCGGGGGAACGCGCGTTTTAAATAGTTTCCATACAAATGATTTGCCGTGCATTAACGCGATGCTTCCTTTTGGTAAACTCACACGTAAACAATAGGTCGCACATTACGTGCAGATTGCACACAGAATCATTAAGAACCTTTCGTTAACACTGTCCTGCAATTTATTTACAAAAATCGCTTAGAAACTTAAAGTTATAGCATAAATGCATTTTTATTTTTATTTTTATTTTTTTGAAGTAGGTAGGCTAGTTTAAAGCCACAGTTTCACTATTGGTTTTTCTGATTCAGAACGAACAAATCGGCAGGTAATATGACCCATAGAAATGATCAAAATAAACGAAATAAACGGAGAAAATAAGAACATTTTCGTACGTTTAATAATCGATCTCTCAGCCCCGCACAGTTTCTGCTGAGCTCGGGATTCCAATTGCACAGGTTAAAACCATGGGTTCAGCCTCGTCCATTTGAATTCTGGGCATTAACTTGGATACAGTTGTTTTCCAGGCCTCACTGCACAAGAAAAAATCGATAGGATATTTTGATCTCGCCCACCTTCCCACTGTTCTAAAACGCGAACTGCTATCTTTGCTCGGCCACTTAAACTTCAGATGCGCATAATCCTGCAAGGATTTAATCTCTCACCACCTCTTCGCGTTTTTGATTAACGCGCAAGAAGACGAGCATCGGCCCACCAGGCCCCAACCTACTCCTCCCTTTGCTCAGCCTCACACCAGAGGAACTCAATTTGTCCAGGTAAATTTCTCCACTGCCGCAGCAGTGATGTCTTCTCCGCTCCCGCAGGAGCTCATTTCTCCAGGTAAGTTTTCTGCTCCCGCAGGAGCTCTGTTTCTCTGGACACAAGTTTGACCCATGCTTTTTGCTTAAAGTTGAAGACCCAACTTTGTGTATGTTTTGTAAAATTCCCTTATCTGTCAAACATGTTTTATTAGATTGTTCTGCCCTTCATGCAAGCAGAATGCTCTTTTATGAAGTTTCTTCATTGAAGGACATATTTAATGAGATTATGCCTGAAAAGGTTTTAGATTTTTTATCATGTTAATTTAAATATATATAATATAATATGACTTGTTGTTTATATTTGCTTTGTTTTTATTGTATTTATATGATACTTGTATTTTTGTGATTGAATTTTTGCCATGAAAATAGCTCTGGATGCCGACATGGCATTAAATAAAATAATCTGATCTGTTTCTCTGGCTATTTTCTCCACTATCGCTGCAGTGATGTCTCCTCTGCTCCCGCAGGAGCTCTTTTTTCTCCAGGTAAGTTTCTCCACTGCCACAGTAGTGACGTCTCCTCTGCTCCCGCAGGAGCTCTGTTTCCCTGGCTATTTTCTCCACTGCCGCAGCAGTGATGTCTCCTCTGCTCCCGCAGGAGCTCTGTTTCCCTGGCTATTTTCTCCACTGCCACAGTAGTGACGTCTCCTCTGCTCCCGCAGGAGCTCTGTTTCCCTGGCTATTTTCTCCACTGCCGCAGCAGTGATGTCTCCTCTGCTCCCGCAGGAGCTCTGTTTCCCTGGCTATTTTCTCCACTGCCGCAGCAGTGATGTCTCTGCTCCCGCAGGAGCTCTGTTTCCCTGGCTATTTTCTCCACTGCCGCAGCAGTGATGTCTCCTCTGCTCCCGCAGGAGCTCTTTTTTTTCTCCAGGTAAGTTTCTCCACTGCCACAGTAGTGACGTCTCCTCTGCTCCCGCAGGAGCTCTGTTTCTCTGGCTATTTTCTCCACTGCCGCAGCAGTGATGTCTCCTCTGCTCCCGCAGGAGCTCTGTTTCTCTGGCTATTTTTCCACTGCCGCAGCAGTGATGTCTCCTCTCCAGTACCTCACTATTCAGAATTAATATTCCTGTTAAAACCCCTATGTGATGCCTCTTTCTCTGTCCAGCGAGCATTGGTCTCCCAGCGGACGTTGCATGCATCTATGTTTCCTCTTTCTCTGTCCAGCGAGCATTGGTCTCCCAGCGGACGTTGCATGCATCTATGTTTCCTCTTTCTCTGTCCAGCGAGCATTGGTCTCCCAGCGGACGTTGCATGCATCTATGTTTCCTCTTTCTCTGTCCAGCGAGCATTGGTCTCCCAGCGGACGTTGCATGCATCTATGTTTCCTCTTTCTCTGTCCAGCGAGCATTGGTCTCCCAGCGGACGTCGCATGCATCTATGTTTCCTCTTCCTCTGTCCAGCGAGCATTGGTCTCCCAGCGGACATTGCAAAGCATCTATGTTTTCTCCTTTTTCTGTCCAGCGAGCATTGGTCTCCCAGCGGACATTGCAAGCATCCATGTTTCCTCTTTTCTGTCCAGCGAGCATTGGTCTCCCAGCGGACATTGCATAATTCTGTCCAGCGAGCATTGGTCTCCCAGCGGACATTGCATAATTCTGTCCAGCGAGCATTGGTCTCCCAGCGGACATTGCAAGCATCTATGTTTCCTCTTTTTCTGTCCAGCGAGCATTGGTCTCCCAGCGGACTTTGCATGCATCTATGTTTTCTCTTTTTCTGTCCAGCGAGCATTGGTCTCCCAGCGGACTTTGCATGCATCTATGTTTTCTCTTTCCCATCCAACAGGTATCGATTTCCCAGCGGACAGCAAGAAATCTCCAGTCCGGGCTTCCAAAAAACGCGCCACTCCACCGTCAGCCGGTAGGGCCCATCAGCCCGACGCTGTGAGCTGCTCCCGTCGGAAGCTACATGGGCCCTCCTGGTTGGGCATTCCCAAATCTTGTCAACCAGTAGGGCCCGTCCGCCCAGCGCAGTGAGCTGCTCCCGCCAGAGGCAACACGGGCCCTCCTGGTCAGGCGGCATAAATCACGCTGTTCATCGGCCGGTAGAGCTCGCCTGTCTGACGCTGTGAGCTGCTCCCGTCGAGAAACGGTGCGAGCCCTCCCAACTGTTGTTCCAACTTACGACTGCTCCCCGTTCGTGAGCCAGCAGGCCCTCCTGGTCAAGCAACCAGGCTTATTCTCAAAACGCCAGCCCGCCAAATTCTCTGCGTTTTGGGGGGTCTTTAGTCTGGCGGCTGTCCTTTGCTCTTTTTGCCTTTTGGGGGAGTACTCTGGGTTCGGGCAAAATTCCGAGCTCGGAGCCCTCCCCCCGGACAGCACGCCAAATACGCATAATCTTTACTCTGTTTAATTGATGTAAGTGTGAACTCGTGAAATGATGTTTTATTAACAAAGTTCGGGAGGAGCACGTTCAGATAATTAAACCTAATTAAACACACGTGGAGCACATTCAGATAATCAAACCTAATTAGACACGAGTGGTGCTTAATCAACGAGTTAAGCGCTGTGTATATATACAGCAAACTTACCTCCGTTCATTGACAGTTTAACAGCATCCCTCCACCACCCCATCTCCTCACTTATAGTCCTAATACTCTTACAACAACGGGGGGAGTACTCTGGGTTCGGGCAAAATTCCGAGCTCGGAGCCCTCCCCCCGGACAGCACGCCAAATACGCATAATCTTTACTCTGTTTAATTGATGTAAGTGTGAACTCGTGAATCCATATCGCGATTAGCACAAAGCACTTGAAAATAAAGAATGTACCTATTTCCTCGGCTGGATCCGTTGCTCCTTCAAATGAAACTACCTGTAGCCTACTTCTGAGGTAATTTTTTTCCAGGATTATTATTAAGATAGTACTATTATTCCTCACAACGTCGTAAATCTGAGTCTCTTTCGGTGGGTTATCCAGCTGGTGTGGGCGTGGATCGCCTCAGAGCGTTTGTGTTTGAATAGAGCGCGCGCTCCGTGGGCGTGGTCAAATTAACTTTAATGAGCTGAGACGAGAACGACTATCATCTCTCTCTTTTCGTACAGATTACATAAAATGAGAAAATTTGTTTTTTATATAAATTACTTCATTTAAAAGAAGATAATTCAGGCTTCATGCCTGTGTGCCTGTATACTTGTTTGACTGAGTATTTGCAGAGTTACAGTTGATTTTTCGGACGCGTTTCAGAATGGACTTCACTGACAGAGAGAACGCAGAACGCGCATCATGTTTATTTTTCTTTATTAGGCGAAAAGCACAACACTTTGTTTTTATTATGAGGTTCCACAAAAAAATACAAACTTAACAGGATCGAATGATGTACAACACTTATATGTAAGATCAAAATCAACGGAGTAATTTGAGTCTCTTTTGCACTGATAAGGAAAAAAGTGAGCTGGTATCGCCGGCGAGACCGCCGACCCCAGAGGGTTAAAGGGGATTCTTGGACAAATGGACGAACGTGAAATATGCTTGGTGCTAGCTCTGCTATATATGCGAAGTTCGCCAAACATCACCATGATTTTGAGGCAGAGGACGACGAAAAGTCCACAGTAGTCGATTGTCGAGTTCGCGCGCGCGATCATTGGTAACTAATATAATTAATGATCGCGCACGCGAACTCGACAATCGACTACTGTGGACTTCGAACGAAAACAGGAAGTAAATACAGGTATGTGAGCTGGCTGAATTAACTTCATTTTTATTAATATCTTTCACATCTACTGCAGTCAGATTGACCGTGGTCACTCTTAATAACACCACTCACATGGCTGTGCACTTGTAATGACAAATCAAGGATGTTAAGAGGCTAAAGGCAGGTTTAGAACTTGCCCCATTGAAGTCAACAGGGTGCGAATTTTAAAAAGAGGATAACACGGTGTAGGGAACACCGATTTTTGTCGTTTTTGTCTGTACTGAGAGCACTCCAAATGTACAAAAAAAATTAGTTCAATGTTAAAATTGACCGGAGTTCTCCTTTAATGTATGACACGATGCAGTACATGTGAAATAGTGCATGTTAAATTACTTTAATAAACGCAGCAGTAGTTTATGTAATTCTCTTTTGTGTATTTGAGCGACACATTTGTGAAACACCGCCAAAATTCCCGTACCTTTGCTCTTTCCACTTCGTTAATGGCAGACGGAAGATCATCCCTTTAATATTTGGCCACTTCTTTACGATAGAAATGTTACAGCCACTGTAATTTCTTGAACAATAACATGTGGACATCAAAACACACAAACTCAAACACAAACTAAAAATGAGGGTTTAAACCTTTATTTTGAAGTCGCGATGAATGAACAGTTTGTATATTTAGAAACATATTGATGTATTCTCCTGTGTTGGCGTAGGTTTATAGATGATTTACATTACAAATCTGGTGAAATGGCGCACATTGCGTTGCCATTTGAACGTCATAAGCAACCCAAACTCACAGTATATGCAGAGATGGCATTTGTTAAGAGCTGCTAAGACGCGCATCGAACTGTTTAACTGTTACTCCGAGTCACAACACAAAATAATCGAAAATGTTCTCATAAGATGTCAGGCCACTTCTTCCTTTCATCCCCCCACTGTTTTATACACCGCTGGTCTGATACATATTAACCATCACGGTGTTTAATAGTGTTTTGTGCGAGCTCCCACAACATGGCTTCTTACCTACCGGCTAGTGAAATGGAAGTCTAACACATTATAAGGAAGTACATCATCATATCTACTTCTGCGTTGCAAAATAAGGTGGATAGACAACAAAGGATAGTGCATAGTACAAGTAATGGTGGAAACGCTCACACATAGCCCACTTCAATGTCAGAAATTCAAGCTTAATTTTTCTCTGGTGGACAAAGTGTTCTGGACCCATAAGCTATCACCACCATCTTTCCATTCTGGAGTTGATACAATTACCCTTTATAGCCAACCCTTTCTGAGACGCATCACAGTGAACCATAGAAAACCAAGTGCTCCCAGTCAATGCATCCAACATGTCTTGTATCTTAAGGATTGGGTGGCGATCAGGTACTGACTTCTGGTTTAACTCCTGGTAGTCACAGCATAACTGAAGACTGTGTAACCCAGGTTACTAAAGATGTTTTATTTTTTGAAATAGAAAAGAAAGAAACTGACACTTTCTTTGAATAAATAGTTATTTTATTAAATATCTGTAAAGAAAAGAGAAAATAAGAATACATAAATTAGAGAAGAGTGATTTGATTTAATGAGACGATAATTGGTCCTAATAAACGAATCAGAGTTGGCCGCCTTAGTGGGTGGAGTCATCAGAGCGGAGAGATGATGCAATGATCTTTTCCGAGAGAAGCACCGAGAAAGAAGCAGTGAGCGGGATCTGGGAAGAGAAAGAATTAGACTGAGCGAGCTAGTAGTTTGTTTAGAGAGATTTAGAGATATAGAACATAAAGATTTTGAGAAATAGAAACAGAACTTGATATTGTGATAATTGATTTTGAGTAAAAGTGAAACTAGCTTTTTGTACGTGCATTGAAGTACGGGCCTACAGCTGAAAGAGCTGCCGCGAACTTTTTCTAATTGATATTAGAGTACTCTTGGTAAGTGAAGTTTTCGTTTTATTGTTATTACTACGGTTCTTATGTATAAATAGCTGATAAAATGTGTTCAAATGCCAGATATGTGTGTTATATTTAGCTAAATTTATGTAAGAGTCAACCTTCTGTAAAAAAGGGAAAAATAATAGAAGATTTCTTCATAAATGTGTTAAATAAGTGATATTATAAAGGGAGAAGTTATTTTTGATGATTTGTGAAATGTAAATTTAATAGTTTTCGTCGTGTAATTGAGCTTGAGCAAACGGTCGAGTGTGACGCACATGTAATTTGAGCAGAAAGGCCTAGCGCGTCATTTGAAAACTTGCTCTTTGTATATGTATGTGAAGTTAATGTGTTAATATTATAAGAAAAGTGAAGTTTGAAATGTTAATAGTTGAATATATTGATATTAAGTGTGGTAATATGTGTATTTTTGAGAAAAGTGCCTTATTGTACTTTTGGCCTTGTTTTTTCAAGGTTGGGTTTTTTCCCCCCTTGGGCTTTCTATTCCTTTTTATATCGTTTCTGGATTTTCTTTTGGTTTAGTTTGATATTTTCTATTTGCTGAGTTTGGATGCTGAACGAGGATCGAGGAAGCTGCACGTGAGATGTCCCTGCTTCACGGCGAAAGTTCGAGAGTTGGTGCAAGCAGGAACTGGCGAGCCATGCCCAAATAAGGATCGAACTGCGAATCGAACTGTGAATAGTGTGGTAGGATCGAGCACAGGTTTTCTCTTCCTTTCCTACTGAACCGTGAGTTAACTTGAGTTGCAGAAGAAGGATATCGTGAAGGAACATTGAACTGGAGCTGAGGACTGGTACAATCTCATATCACATTGAGATTTCTGTGAACACTGAGATAATTGAACGGTGATTTATTTTCTTTATTGTTGTTATTTTTGTTTCAATTCTATTGTGACTATTTCTTTTGATCTATTGATTAAGTGTTCCTAATTTCTATTTTTGGGTAATAAGAGTGAACTGAAAGGTAATTTGAAAGGTTGAAATTGAAAAGAGTTACTTTTAAATCAGACCAGAGGAGAAAAGTATTCTTAATATAAATAAGTCAAATTAGGAATAACTCCAATAACTAAATAAACCATATATCTCAATTATACCAAAATAAGTTAATTAGGTGAAATTAGATTTAAAACTAAATAGACTGTATAAAGTATAGTAGATAAAAAGAAAGACTAAAAGGTTATAATTAGGATTTAAATAAGAGTTTATTTATTTCTGGTTTATTTTCTTTTATTGACTTTTTGAACATTGTCTTTTTGTCTTAATTGCTTGTTATTCCTTTTAAATACAACTTGCCTGTTTTTCCAACTTAAACAGTGTGTCCCTGTGCTTCTTTGCTGCTAACAGTCTCTTGAGCGAATTCTGGTCTTCTGATCGCTGGTCCATAGATCGACACGGGTTACAGAAAGTTGGCGAGCCAGCCAGGAGACTGTTGCTTAGCAACAAATATAGGAGTAGGAAACAAGCTAATTAGGAACCGAATTTTCCTCAGAGCGTTGATCTTGCGTTGTGACAATGGAAATCATTGAGAGAGAGAGAGTGTGAACGTGGCAAATGCGCTTCTTGTCAAAGGTCTCACGTTGACCGAGACAGATGATGAGCTGAGTACCTTCTTGCAAAGGTATGGCTCACTTAAACGTAATTTGATAATTGATGATCAAACTTCTGAGTTCCATCAGCATGCCATTGTGGAATATGCTCACAGCTCTGCGATGCTGGACTTAGCGCCAATGTTACCCATAACTTTGGGAAGCCTTTCGAATCCAAGCGACATGTTCCAAGTACGAGCTTTGGCTAGCGTCTGTAACCAGACGACCAGTGAGAAACCTCTCTCAAATGTGTTTCAGGAGGAGTTGGATGAACTCCAAGAAGTTCACTCTACTAACTGTACTCCAGAGAGAGCACGAAATGTGAGCTGTGATGATTTCAGTAATGCAGAAACAGTAGGAATGCGAACTTTAGAATCCAAAAACCCAATCAAGAGACAGACGGCCCATATGGCCTTTCCAGATCCAGAAACTACCATTGATGGTGTCACAGTGACTACTAGTTCTGGTTTCCCCCTGAACGTTGCAGACCCACCGAGCATTCAAAAGATGGTAGAAGAGCACATAGTGAAGTCAGCTGATGCTGCGATGTTACAGCAAACTTCAGTCCGTCTTAGGAATTTCTCAGGGAGGTGCCCGCGTCCTCCAAATGAACCTGACTTTGACACTTGGCGAGTAAGTGTAGAACTCCTGCTAAGTGATCCGGCTATTTCCGATTTGCAAAGAGTACGTAGGATCCTAGATAGCTTGTTGTCTCCTGCCGCAGACGTAGTGAAGCACGTGCGACCTCCAGCTTTGCCTGCGGTGTACCTTGAGTTGCTAGAATCAGTGTATGGTTCCGTAGAGGATGGTGACGAACTGTTGGCCAAGTTTATGGGCACTTTGCAGAACCAAGGTGAAAAGTCGTCAGATTTCTTACACCGGTTGCAAGTTCTTCTGAGTTCAACGATTAAGAGGGGAGGCATCGCGGAGAAAGATCATGACCGTTGTCTTTTGAAGCAATTTGTGAGGGGATGTTGGGACAATTGTCTCATTGACAGCCTTCAGTTAGGGAAAAGCAGAGCCCAGCCACTCACTTTCGCTGAGTTGGTTGTGTTAATTCGAACAGAAGAGAGTAAACGTACTTCCAAAGAAGAAAGAATGAAAAAGCACCCGGGGTTGCCAAAAACTCCTGTTGTTTACCCGAAACCTCGAGCTGCCACCCAGCAAGTGGCAGTGTATTCTCATGAAACACCAAATGTTAGTATTTCTGAAACAGATTCTCTAAGAACGAAACTTGCAGAAGCCCAGGCACAACTTGTTGCTTTAGGTAGAAACTCAGATCAGAAACGCCAGAGCGTATGTTCTGAAAAAACAGAATTTGATACTTTGAGAAAAGTAGTGGAAGAGTTGCGCGCTCAGATAGCCGCTATGCGAGTTTCCATGACTCAAGAAGCAAAACGTGAAGATTCAGATATTTTAGAAGTCGCTAACCTACGTCGACAGGTAGCTGAGCTGCAAGCTCAGAATGTTGCTCAGAGAAATTTTAGAGATCACTCCCATGTGACTGCTAGTCCTCGAGTTTTCCGCCTCAGAGTTTGATAGAGACAGATACTGGTCGAGATGTTAGAAGGGCCCAACCAATGACCAATCGGCCTCGTCCCGGATATTGCTTCCGATGCGGAGAGAATGGTCATTTGGCTGTTGCCTGTGATAATCCAGCAAACCCCTTGAGAGTTGAAGAAAAGTGTCATAAGTTGAGAGAGCAGCAGGCCCAGTGGGACTCTCTGCACAGAAATTCTTCCTTGTCTTTAAACTAAGGGACGTCTCTGTAGCGGGGCATACAGAGACAAGGTGTAACTTGAACCGCCCTAAGTGTTATAGACAAGCGGCCGTCACGAGTAACCAGAATAGATCACCATTAAAGAACCTGCCAGAGGGGTTAGTAGGAGTAAAGTGCACAGCGCAGATTGTTATTGGGGGTTAAGAAGTTAGTTGTCTCCTAGACACAGGATCTCAGGTTACTACCATTCCCCAGTCGTTTTACGAGTCGCATCTGTCTGATCATCCGTTGAAGTCATTGGGAAACCTACTAGAGGTAGAAGGAGCCAATGGACAAGCAGTTCCATATCTAGGGTACATAGAGTTGGTCTTGAAGTTTCCAAAAGAGTTTGTGGGTGCAGAAGTTGAAATCCCTACCTTAGCTTTGGTAGTTCCGGATCTCAAGAGTCTGTCGCAAGTTCTAGTAGGTACCAACTCCTTGGATGTGCTTTATGGTCACTGTATCAACAAGAAACAGAACAATCCTTGTTCAGACTTTCACGGGTATCAAGCAGTGCTTAGAGTTCTTGAAGCGAGATGGAGACAAGCTGGCAGTGAACCGTTAGGACATGTGAAGTTGATGGGAAGTATACCCGAAGTTGTGCCTGCCGGGAACACAGTAGTCTTGAATGGCTATGTTCAGCTTCGGGAACCTTGCTTAGAGAAATTGATAGCTCTTGAACCGCCTTCAACCCCAGTGTTCAGCGGTCTTTCGGTGGCGAGTTGTGTACCCCACTTTGCCATCCAGACGATCCTCTCAGCTGTCAGTTCTGCTTAACCCTCTGGGGACTAAGTCCTTTTTGGTCCGTTTTCTCTATTTTTACATTTGGGCTTATAAACCATATGTAATGGAGATGGATCACTATGTGTTTGGTATCTATGGATTCAGAAGACCCTAAGATAACATAAGCATGCATGTAATGTGTTTATAAAGGAAGTATGAGTGAAAAATGTACTATAAACTAGAGAATTTCAAAAACGGAAATTAGATTTTTCTCATTTATTTCTGAAAATCACACATCACACAAAAATAGTGAACAGTTTTTGAACAAAAAATATATTTGTCAAAGCCTTTGCTTGACAGACATGTGTAATTGTTAAATAAAATGTGTAAAGAACAATGAAAAATGTAACTTTATTTACAAATAGTCCCAGGCGTTTTTCTTAGGAATGCTTAGAATTTTCTAAGCAATGCTTTCTCCTCGTCACTCTCCAGTAATTGTTCCAGAGCTTGTTCCACCGTAAATCGTTTACTGCTAGCCATCATAAAAGTGCTAAAACAATAAATAATGCTATAATTGTATGTATGTGTATATAAATATATATATTATAATTGTTCTGTCTCTCTCTCTCTTATATAAATCTCTGATAATCCGCTCCGTAAGCCTCCGTTCGCTCTCTCTCTTTCTCTCCATTCAACGCTGTTTGCGTCATATCCCTAACTATATAGTACCACCCCTTGCAAAGCTACAGAGTCCTCTGATTTGCTAGAAAGGTCATGGTAACCTTCCTCTGATTGGGTAAGAAAAATATTTCTCCATCGGCAATTTTTCAATTGGTTGTTGCTTTCGGAATCTGCCAAACAACATCGATTTCATTGGCCTTTTACATAGTGGTATTGCGCAACAAGGAAGTGTGTATATTTACAAAGCCGAGTGAGTTATCACTGTTTTCAGCGGAATCTGAGGAAGACGGTAAAAAAGACCGCAGCTCTCTATCATTAATAGTTTTTAAGATAATTACACATTTGTAAAAGTATGCCATTTTGGGCGGTACCGCCCAATCCGTCCCCAGAGGGTTAAGAATGACACTCGGACTGATATAACGATTCCTGCTAAAGCTATACTTGCGGAGATTTACGCTGCAGAGGAAGTGATAGAGAGCACCAAGAGTTCTTGCGGAGTAGAGTCATCAGCACCTACCTCTGCCAACCTTGACTTTGACTTTGGAGATTCTCCTTTGCCTTCACATTGGAAAGAGCGAATTTCGAACCGGCTAAATTCCATGCCTGAAGTTTTCTCTTTGCATGATCTTGACTTCGGTTGTACTAGTCAAGTGAAGCACCAGATTAGATTGACAGATGAGACACCCTTTAAGCATAGGGCGCGTCCACAAGACATCGATGCCGTTCGAAAGCATCTTCAGGAATTGATTTCTGCCGGAGTCATTCGCGAGTCTGAGTCTTCCTTTTCTTCGCCCATAGTGGTGGTCCGGAAGAAAGATGGTTCGGTTCGGCTCTGCATCGACTTTCGGAAGTTGAACTCTCAAACGATTAAGGATGCTTACACACTACCTAATCTAGAGGAGGTCTTTTCTGTGCTTACTGGTTCCAAATGGTTCTCGGTACTTGATCTGAGATCTGGATTCTATCTGATCGAAATGGATGAAGCTGATTAGTGCAAGACTGCTTTCGTATGTCCCCTAGGCTTCTGGGAATTCAATAGGATGCCTCAGGGAATCACAAATGCGCCAAGTACATTCCAGAGGTTAATGGAGCGGTGTATGGGTGATCTTCACAGGAAGCAGGTCTTAGTTTTCATTGATGACTTGATTGTCTTTTCAAAGACTTTAGAAGAACATGAGTCGCGGTTAGTCCAGGTCCTAAACCGGCTTAAGGAGTACGGGTTGAAGCTAGTGCCTGAAAAATGCCGTTTCTTTCAGACATCAGTCAAGTATTTGGGGCATGTTGTTTCAAAGGACGTAGTAAAGACTGACCCAGCTAAGGTCGAAGCTTTAAAGACTTGGCTGAGACCTACCAACTTGAAAGAGTTAAGAGCTTTCTTAGGCATCGCGGGGTATTATAGAAGGTTCGTGCGTGACTACTTGAAAATAGTCAAACCTCTCACGGGACTCACTGAGGGGTACCCTCCACTTCGCAGGGGCCGCAGTGGGAAACGAGAGGGGAGCGAGTATTTACGAAAGAGCAGTTTGGTGATCGATGGACTGATGCATGTCAGAATGCGTTTGATGATGTTATTTCAAAGTTGACCTCTGCTCCTGTCCTGGGCTTTGCTGACCCCAGACTTCCGTATACGCTCCACACTGATGCTAGTACTACGGGGCTGGGTGCGGCATTGTACCAGGAGCAGGACGGGCAGATGCGAGTGATAGCGTTCGCCAGTAGGGGATTGACAAAAAGTGAGGCGAAATATCCGGCACATAAGTTGGAATTCCTTGCATTGAAGTGGGCTGTCACAGCTAAGTTTAGTGATTATTTGTATGGTACAGACTTCACTGTTGTAACAGACAGTAATCCCTTGACGTACGTTTTAACATATGCGAAACTTGATGCTACCAGCTACCGTTGGCTGTCTAGTTTGTCAACCTACACTTTCAAGCTCCAATATAGGGCTGGGAGACAGAATCAGGATGCGGACGGTCTTTCCCGGCATCCACATGGTGAGCCTTTTGATGATTTGGTCTATCAGAAAGAACGAGAAATAATTGAGAAGTTTACACTTCATCCCCTTGCAGATCCTGAAAACAAGTCTTATGTTCTCATGGCGGATGTAGTGAAAGCCATATGTGAAAGGCATCTGAAGATTAGTTTACCTGAAAGTCTCAGTTTGACACACCCTTCTATTACATTAGTTGAGTCTCTCGCTCATTGTGTTAATGCTTTGCCGAAGGAGTTGCAACATGAGACTGAGCATGGGTTGCCTGCTCTTCCCAATCTCTCTGAGGCAGCATTGGCAGAATGGCAAGAGAAAGATCCAGAGGTCAAGGTGATAGTTGAGTGGATGAGAAATGGAACTAAGCCAGGTACACTGAGGGGTCAGCCATCTGATTTAGCATTGTGGTTGAGAGAATGGAGTCGATTTGAGTTGAAGAACGGAGTGTTGTATAGGAAGAAGCAAGAGAACGGAGTCTCTCACTATCAGTTAGTGTTGACAGTTGGACTAAGAGACATGGTGTTGCGTAGTCTTCCCGATGATATGGGGCACTTGGGTATTGAGAGGACTTTAGACTTAGTGAGGTCCAGATTCTTTTGGCCAAGAATGTCCCAAGCCGTGGAGAAGTTCAAGACGTGTGAACGTTGTAAGGACTGGGCTAAAAGGGTGAATCTGAAAGGACTAAATACATCCTGCTAAAGACCCAAAAAGCCTGGAATGTAAATTTACACACACACACACACACACACACAGCCACACACACACACGCACGCATCCCCCACAAGTGAAGCCTGCTCAGGACAGAGCGTGGTTTCCTGTTACGAGACACTTGTATGACTGACTTGGAATTTGATGTTCAAAGAGAAAGAAACTTCTTTTCTTTAAAAGACATTTAACCCGATATATTCGATGTGTTTTTATGTGTGTCCATTTGCCCATGTCACATTGTAATGACTATAATTTGTCCGTAACTTAAAAGTGAATTATAAATACCCTAGGTGTATTTTTTATGTAAATGTTTACCTATAACAGTCGTGTTTGATATCGTAAAAATGCCCTGGACTTGACTCAGCCAGATATATGTATGAACACACCGTAAAAGGTATGATTATGTGCATAACACATCTCTGCAGTAGAAATGACCCTTCCTAACACAGGTCATAATTTAATTAGACAAGCAGTCTGACAAGACAAAGAGAAATAAAACCCAAAGTCCCGCCTGTAAACTTCCAACCCTCTAACTGGCCAAGCCAACAGGAAGAGGCTGGATTTCTCCAAAAGTGATAAATGACGCTTCTCCCCTTCGCTCGCTCTCTTCCTCCCGTGTCCTCGTGTCATGATGTAACGTCTCGCCTCCGGGCGAGTTCTTCGCCTTTCTTTTATTTGTTTCTAGTTTAGTTTGTGTTTTTCAGTTGTAGATAAGTCTCTGTGTTTAATTCCAATCGACGATTGAAAAGAAAACCCCGTGACATATCTCTTCAGCAAATCCATCTACAAGGGACCTTTAAACGAGCGCGCGCTCGCTTTGAAGGAGAAACACGCGCACGTGACCGCGTGACGCGCCGGACCGAGCGAAGCACGCGCTTCTTCGCCAGCCATGCAAAGATGTAACGTTAACTCCGCGTGATTTCCCCGTAGAGATCTCTATTTTCTTTGGTAATGTTACCTCCAAGACTTTAAACCTCTGTTCAACACGCGCGCCAAGCAGCACCACGTGATGCTTCCACACGAAGGACTCCGTTCACGCATGCGGCCAAACAGGGCCGTACAGGAATGCCTCGACACAGAGACCATAACCTAACTTGTGCAAGTATAATCTCTTTATAGAGCTTCTAAGAAGCTTTAAGATGATGTTTCGTGTTGTAATCGGAGAGGTGAATGTCTTAGGAGCAATCCTGCCAATGTTCTCTCTTTCCTCCCTTTCTCTCTCTCTCTCTCTCTCTCTCTTACTCGCTCACGCGTGTAAGTTATCCATTGTCCAAACTTTACGCATTTCTCGTTCATTGATGTCTTATTGTATTGTTCGTTGATGTCTTATTGTATTGTTCATTGATGTCTATGTGTTTGTAAATACATATATATCCCGTGTAACCGTAGTAAATACATAAGTAGTCATGCCTTTATTAAATCCATTATATTCATTTTGATTGATGTTACTGTGTCTGCTCATACTCCAGGTCTCTGAAATGACTAGATCAAGCTACGGCTTTATAAATTAAAGATACTTTGAAGAGTATGTGTTTATAGGGCAGAAAACCCAGTTCTTCTGGCCAGAGAATTGCGTTTCCTGAAATCCTATGAAGTAAGATGATATGTGGGATTCCCCCAATATTAATCTGACAATTGAGCTAATTAAATTTTACCTATCTGTAAAACGTGATCTATGCAATCAACTTGTAGTTAAAATGCAAGGATACACGTATGCATGCAGGTAAAATGACAGATCCTCCCTTAGAGGGAGATTAAATTTAATGTAAGACTGATCTAATCCAAACTTGTATGAATAATTATTAATTACCAATTATTAATTAATTTATGCAAATTCCCCACGGATTAGATCCGCCCTGAATCCTTACAACGTTGCGTGCGTAGGAAAAGACCTCCAGACAGAGCCGCTCCCCTGGTTAACATTCAAACCAGTAGACCCTTGGAGTTGGTCTGTATGGACTTTTTGTCATTAGAGCCAGGCCGCAGTAATACTAGTAACATATTGGTTATTACGGATCATTTCACGAAATACGCCGTAGCAGTACCGACCCAGAATCAAACGGCTCGTACAGTTGCGAAGTGTTTGTGGGAAAACTTCCTGGTACATTATGGGTTTCCCGAAAAGCTACATAGTGACCAAGGACCTGATTTTGAATCCCGTACAATAAAAGAGTTGTCATGTAGCGGGTATTCATAAGATTCGTACTACGCCTTATCACCCCAGGGGTAACCCGGTAGAGCGTTTTAACCGGACGCTTCTCCAAATGTTGGGAACGCTAGAGAATGAGAAGAAGTCTAAGTGGAAGGAGTTTGTAAAGCCCTTGGTACATGCATACAATTGTACGCGTAATGATACAACAGGGTATGCTCCTTATGATCTTATGTTTGGACGTCTTCCTCATTTGCCTGTAGATTTAGCTTTTGGATTGCCAGCAGAATCTCCAGCTAAATCTCACTCTCAGTACGTTAAAGATTTGAAAGAACGGTTGCGAGAGGGCTATGAAATAGCTAAGAAGAATTCTGCTAAGATAGCAAAGCGCAACAAGGGAAGGTTTGATAGACGTGTGGTTGATTCAACCTTGGAGGAGGGTGACAGAGTTCTTGTGCGCAATGTTAGGTTGCGAGGAAAGCACAAGCTCGCAGACAAGTGGGAGCAAGGAGTTCAAGAAGTGGTTAGGAGAGCGGGAGATTTACCGGTGTACACTGTCCGACCAGTTGGGCAGAGTGGTCCCCTCAGGACATTACATCGTGACTTGTTGTTACCTTGTGGATTTTTGCAGCCGAGTCAACATGAGAAACAGCCTAAGCAAAGGGTTCGCAGGCCCAGAACTAGAGCCTGTGCAGATGATAATGATTCACAAGAGCCAGAATCTGAGTGTCAATATGAGTCTGACACTGATCGATTCATTAATCCTGCATTTAGGGATACATTGGATTTTGAAACCCGAGTTTTGGTGAGCCCCGAGCACTTACCTTGTCGAAATCCTTGTAACGTCCCTGTTGACTTACCTGTGGATGAACCTGTGAGAGAGAACTTACCTGAATCTGGAGAAGCAGAAGCTCCTTCTGTTGAGAGAACCTGTTCGTGTTGATTTAGAGATTCCAGTGAGAGAAGATCCAGAAATTGATCCCTGTTCTGAGTTTCCTTCCCAGAGAGCTGAAACAAAAATTGGTTGTGAAGGTGAGAACAGAAATGAAGAGAATCCAGTTTTGATTGAAGCTAGAGATGTTGAAATTGATCAAAGTGAATGAGAGAACGACACAGAGTTTGAAGAGGGAGCTATTCCCAGACGTTCGCAGAGAGAGCGAAAACCTGCAAAAAGGCTTGAATATCCCCGGTTAGGGAACCCACTTACTGTAGTGATTCAATCTCTGTTGCAAGGTCTAAGTGTGGCATTCAGTACTGCCTTAGAGGAAGTAAATGCTTCTTCTGTTGATGTACCTGTGGTTTTGATTCAATCCCAAAGATTTGTAGATGCAGCGGGACATGCATGTATTCAAGAGGGGAGGGTGTAACCTAGGTTACTAAAGATGTTTTATTTTTTGAAATAGAAAAGAAAGAAACTGACACTTATGTGAATAAATAGTTATTTTATTAAATATCTGTAAAGAAAAGAGAAAATAAGAATACATAAATTAGAGAAGAGTGATTTGATTTAATGAGACGATGATTGGTCCTAATAAACGAATCAGAGTTGGCCGCCTTAGTGGGTGGAGTCATCAGAGTCGAGAGATGATGCAATGATCTTTTCTGAGAGAAGCACCGAGAAAGAAGCAGTGAGCGCGATCTGGGAAGAGAAAGAATTAGACTGAGCGAGCTAGTAGTTTGTTTAGAGAGATTTAGAGATATAGAACATAAAGATTTTGAGAAATAGAAACAGAACGCCAGATGTTCAAATGCCAGATATGTGTGTTATATTTAGCTAAATTTATGTAAGGGTCAACCTTCTGTAAAAACGGGAAAAATAATAGAAGATTTTGTGGTGACCCACAAATAACACTGAGAGACATTCACCAAGGGAATATACCTTTAAGGGAAGGGGAAGTGAGTTAGAGTTTCCGGTTTAACGTTGTTGTGTCGATCTCACTGCTGTACAGTTCTGATTTATTGAAGTGGAGAGTAAAGCTGACTCGACGCATCTCTGTCTGTTGTCTACTCCTTATTGCACTCCACATTGGTGACCCGACGCGAGTTGGATACGGCTGAATTATGTCACACAACGACGGTGGCGAAAATGCTGCTGCTGCGGCGCCGGATGCTGTTAGCGGCGCGGCTAATGTCGGCGCTATATACGCGGCCACCATCAAGTTACCGGACTTTTGGCAGCACAATCCGCGGCCGTGGTTTCAACACATCGAGGCACAGTTCCAGCTGAGAGGAATAACACAGGACGTTACAAAATATTTCCATGTAGTAGCGGCCTTAGATGCCTCGACAACAGCCAGGGCTATGGCGTTATTAGAGGCTCCGCCAGCTGACGGCAAATACGACGCGCTCAAAACATTTCTGTTGAACCTCTTTGAACTGTCGGAGCTAGAGAAGGCAGATCGCCTGCTGTCCCTGAACGGCCTTGGCGACAGTAAGCCGTCCGAGTTAATGGAGAGGATGCTAGCGGTGCTGGGCGCGGCGGATCCCGCGTTCCTTTTCGCCCACATATTCCTGCGGCAGCTTCCAGCACCCGCACTGGCCAGCTCCGCCCTCCCCTCCTCCAGAGACTACCGAGCGCTTGGTGTGGAGGCAGACAGGATTTTTCTCGCCAACCGGCAACAGTTTGTCCACGCACTGCTTCCCCCCCTGCACACGGCTGTCCCGTTTCAACCCGCGGCGGATGACCCGGACACCGCGGCTGCGGTGACGGCCCGCCGACAGCGTGAAGACGGGTGGTGTTATTACCATTCAAGGTTTGGGGCCAAGGCCAAACAGTGTCGCCAGCCTTGCAGTTTTGGAGCCAAGGGAAAAGCCAGGACCGGCGCTCATTAGCAGCTATGGGCGCTGGCCGGGACTGCAAGCTGTTATTCATCACTGACACATTGTCCGGCCGGCGGCTGCTGGTCGATTCAGGGGCTCAGCGTAGCATCCTGCCGGCGAAGCCGGTGGACACCATGGCTGGCGGGCATGGCCCTCCGATGGATGCCGCCAACGGCACACCCATTCGTACCTATGGCACAAGGTATGTGGAAGTGTGTTTGGACAGGGGCGCTTTGTCTGTCGAACACGTTTGCCACAGGGGACCTGTATCAACGCCTTCTCGCTGAGTTCCCTGACATCACCACACCCACGTTTTCATCGGCGGTGGCTAAGCATGGCGTGGAGCACTACATCTACATAGTTTGCCACTATGGAGCACCCCGGCATCGTGCGCCGCTCCAACAGCCCGTGGGCTTCCCCCCTGCACATGGTGTCAAAGGCCGATGGCAGTTGGCGTCCCTGTGGTGATTTCCGTCGCCTGAACAACGCTACAACCCCCGACCGGTACCCTGTGCCGCACATACAGGACTTCTCCGCCCACCTAGCCGGCGCCACCATATTCTCAAAGGTGGACCTGGTGCGCGGTTACCACCAGGTGCCTGTCCACCCGCAGGATGTCCCTAAGACAGCGGTCATCACACCCTTTGGCCTTTTCGAATTCCTACGGATGCCGTTCGGCTTTAAAGGGGCAGCGCAAACATTTCAGCGCCTTATGGACTCTGTGCTGAGAGACATGCCGTTTCTGTTCGTGTACTTGGACGACATTCTCGTGGCCAGCGCGTCCGCAGATGACCACCTGACGCATCTCCAGCAGCTGTTCGGCAGGCTCAGTGAGCATGGTCTCATCGTCAACCCGGCCAAGTGTGAGTTTGGCCGGTCATCCATCACTTTCCTCAGCCATCACGTCACACCGCAGGGGGCCGTCCCGGCCACGGTGGACGCCGTCGCCAATTTCCCACGCCCACGCACTATAAAGTCCCTGCAGGAGTTTCTGGGTATGGTGAACTTCTACAAGCATTTCCTCCCCCATGCGGCTCAGCTCATGCGACCATTGTACATTGCCTTGCGTGGTGGGCGGGCGGCGGACGTGTTGGATTGGTCCCAGGAGATGACTGGTGCTTTTGATGCTGCCAAAACTGCGCTGGCCAACGCTGCTCTGCTAGCGCACCCATCTCCTACCGCCCCAGTGACTCTGACTACGGACGCCTCGGACTACGCCGTTAGGGCTGTGTGTGAACAGTGGGTGGGCGGAGCCTGGCAGCCGCTGGCCTTTTTCAGCAGGAAGCTCCGGGACAACGAGAGGAAATACAGCGCCTTCGACAGGGAGCTTCTGGGTCTTTTCCTCGCCACCCGTCATTTCCGTTTCCTGTTGGAGGGCCGGCGGTTCACGGCTTTCGTTGACCACAAGCTGCTGACGTTTGCTATGGCCAAGTCTTCGGAGCCATGGTCTGGTCGCCAGCAGCGTCAGCTCTCTGCCATATCGGAGTATACCACCGACATTCAGCATGTGGCCGGCAAGGACAACTTCGTGGCCGACTGCCTCTCCCGGGCGATCATTGGTTCCGTCCACTTGGGCCTCGACTACGCAGCTATGGCTGAGGATCAAACCGCGGACTCTGAGGTGCAAGCCTACAGGACGGCTCCCACAGCGCTGCTCATGGAGGATGTGGTGTTTGACACTGCCAACTCTTCACTCCTCTGCGACTTCTCCACTGGCCAACCGCACCCCATGGTACCTGCTGGCTGGAGGCGTAAGGTGTTTGACACTATACACGGTCTTTCCCACCCAGGAGTGAAGGCCTCAACCAAGCTGGTGGGGGCCAAGTTCGTCTGGCCGGGCCTGCGGAGGGATGTCAGGGCTTGGGCTGCTTCCTGTGTGGCGTGCCAGCGCGCAAAGGTGACTCGTCATACCAAGGCCCCTTTGGCACCCTTCAAGGTGCCAGAGAGGCGTTTTGATCATGTGAATGTGGACCTGGTGGGCCCACTTCCCCCCTCCCGTGGTTACACCTACCTCCTCACCATGGTGAACAGGACCACCAGGTGGCCGGAAGTGGTGCCCCTGGCCTCCACTACATCAGCTGAGGTGGCACGGGCGTTCATTATGGCTTAGGTGGCCCGTTTCGTGCACGCCGTCCGACCTCTCCTCGGACCGAGGTCCGCAGTTTACGTCGGAGCTTTGGACTGCGGTCGCCGAGGTCCTTGGAGTGAAGGTCCACCGTACCACAGCCTATAACCCGCAGAGCAACGGACTTTGCGAGCGGTTTCATCGGGACATGAAGGCCGCGCTCAGGGCCAGCCTCACGGGTAGCGACTGGGTTGACCGCCTCCCATGGGTTATGCTTGGCCTTCGATCTGCCCCCAAAGAGGATCTTCAAGCCTCATCGGCCGAGCTGGTGTACGGCCAGCCTCTGCGCGTCCCGGGGGAGTTTCTTCCAGATGCCACGGCCCCTTGGTCGGTTGCCGCCCATCGTGCTGTGTCTTGGGACATTGCCGACGCTTTTGTTCCCATTCCAACGTCACACCATGGCCTCCCCCAGACCTACGTGCCCAAGGATTTACCGTCGGCCAAGTATGTGTTCATCCGCCACGACGGACATCGTACTCCGCTGCGCCCCTCCTATGATGGGCCCTTCCGTGTCCTGACGGGAGGGTCTAAGAACTTTGTGGTGGATATGGGAGGCAGGCCTGAACGGGTGGCTATAGACCGGCTCAAGCCTACTCATGTGGATATTGGCGAACCTCTGCAGTTGGCCCTGCCCCCACGGCGGGGGCGCCCGCCTGCGGCAGCCTCGACCCGTGTGCCTGCCCCGCCCCTAGCCCCTTGCCCTTCTCTTGTTAAGCGCAGCCGGTATGGCCGCCCGGTCCGCCCCCCTATACGTTGACTTTTCATAGGAACTGTTAGGAGCTGGATTGTTCTGTTTAGCACTGGTGAATAGCGTCCTATGTTCTGTTGGGGGTACCTGTTTGGTTTGGACTTGTTTATGGGTGAATTCTGGGGGGGGGGCCTGTGTGGTGACCCACAAATAACACTGAGAGACATTCACCAAGGGAATATACCTTTAAGGGAAGGGGAAGTGAGTTAGAGTTTCCGGTTTAACGTTGTTGTGTCGATCTCACTGCTGTACAGTTCTGATTTATTGAAGTGGAGAGTAAAGCTGACTCGACGCATCTCTGTCTCTTGTCTACTCCTTATTGCACTCCACAATTTCTTCATAAATGTGTTAAATAAGTGATATTATAAAGGGAGAAGTTATTTTTGATGATTTGTGAAATGTAAATTTAATAGTTTTCGTCGTGTAATTGAGCTTGAGCAAACGGTCGAGTTTGACGCATATGTAATTTGAGCAGAAAGGCCTAGCGCGTCATTTGAAAACTTGCTCTTTGTATATGTATGTGAAGTTAATGTGTTAGGAAACTTTTGGCCTTGTTTTTTCAAGGTTGGGGTTTTCCCCCCCTTGGGCTTTCTATTCCTTTTTATATCCTTTCTGGATTTTCTTTTGGTTTAGTTTGATATTTTCTATTTGCTGAGTTTGGATGCTGAACGAGGATCGAGGAAGCTGCACGTGAGATGTCCCTGCTTCACGGCGAAAGTTCGAGAGTTGGTGCAAGCAGGAACTGGCGAGCCATGCCCAAATAAGGATCGAACTGCGAATCGAACTGTGAATAGTGTGGTAGGATCGAGCACAGGTTTTCTCTTCCTTTCCTACTGAACCGTGAGTTAACTTGAGTTGCGGAAGAATGATCTCGTGAAGGAACATTGAACTGGAGCTGAGGACTGGTACAATCTCATATCACATTGAGATTTCTGTGAACACTGAGATAATTGAACAGTGATTTATTTTCTTTATTGTTGTTATTTTTGTTTCAATTCTATTGTGATTATTTCTTTTGATCTATTGATTAAGTGTTCATAATTTCTATTTGTGGGTAATAAGAGTGAACTGAAAGGTAATTTGAAAGGTTGAAATTGAAAAGAGTTACATTTAAATCAGACCAGAGGAGAAAAGTA
Source organism: Rhinichthys klamathensis goyatoka (assembly GCF_029890125.1). Lineage (NCBI taxonomy): Eukaryota > Metazoa > Chordata > Actinopteri > Cypriniformes > Leuciscidae > Rhinichthys > Rhinichthys klamathensis. The sequence continues at coordinate 1,121,015 of NW_026606597.1, forward strand.
TTCTTAATATAAATAAGTCAAATTAGGAATAACTCCAATAACTAAATAAACCATATATCTCAATTATACCAAAATAAGTTAATTAGGTGAAATTAGATTTAAAACTAAATAGACTGTATAAAGTATAGTAGATAAAAAGAAAGACTAAAAGGTTATAATTAGGATTTAAATAAGAGTTTATTTATTTCTGGTTTACTTTCTTGGTAACACTTTACAATACGGGTGCACTAATAAGCATTAATTCATGCTTAACTAATGCACAGATAATACTGAATTAATGTGTAACTAATGATTATCTAAGTTATTCATTAATGATTACCACATTAGGAACTAATTAAGAGTCTGTATGGTTAATGTATTAGTTCATACATGAATTGTTATTAATTAAATATGTAATTGTGAATTAATTCCCTAATAACTCATTTTTTTAACTAATAGTGTTAATTAATATGTTAATTACCAGAATGAGCCAAAGCCTTGTATTTCAACTTCCAGATAATACAGGTACACTAATATGCATTAATACATGATTAATTACTTCATTTTTAGTGCAAATTCATGTGTAAATTACTACAATTACTAAATTACTAGTTAATAACGATGTGCCTCAACAAGTAAAGTCATAACATAATGATACCTTTGCAAATCATTAGCTAATGATTAATTAAAGCAGACAACTGGAAGTTGAAGTGCATAGCTTTGACTAATTGTGGTAATTAACACATTAATTTACACCATTAGTTAATAAAATATGTTATTAAGGAATTAATACACAATGACACATTGAATTAATAGCAATTCATGTATTACTTAATCTATTAATCATATAGACTCTTTATTAGTTGCTGATGCAGTAATCATTAATTAATGGTTTAGTTCTTCATGAATCATACATTAACTCATGATTATCTGTGCATTAGTTAAACATGAATTAATGCATATTAGTGCACCCGTATTGTAAAGTGTTACCATTTTCTTTTATTGACGTGTTGAGTTTAATTTTATTGTCTTTTTGAACATTGTCTTTTTGTATTAATTGCTTGTTATTCCTTTTAAATACAACTTGCCTGTTTTTCCAACTTAAACAGTGTGTCCCTGTGCTTCTTTGCTACTAACAGTCTCTGGAGCGAATTCTGGTCTTCTGATCGCTGGTCCATAGATTGAAGCAGTGTCTTCTTTCACGCCCCTCTGTGTCTTTTACTGAGGAGTGTGAGGGTAACACACTTGCCACGACACGGGTTACAACTGACATCTTTTTTCCTCACACAGACTACTGGGGACGAGTATGCCGACTTGGAAGGATCGCCACCCAAACTTTACTTAAGTCTTGTAAGTACTCCTTGACCTCATTATGCAAGGGCTTTGGGACAGACACATAAGTTTTCTGCACCGCCCTTGTGTCATGAAGTGTGATGTGCATCTTCAAGGATGGAATGCAGTCAATGTTGTCGTTGTAGGCAAAAGCTTCTCTCAGTACACTCATCTCTTAGTATTTTTCTCATGGCTTCCTGCTGAGCTTTTGTGAGATGGTCCAAATGGTGCACAATCCTCTTGAATTATCAGTGGTCTTGTCAGGGGCTGACTTACAATTTTGGGCTCTCTCTCCCAGGGAGTTCTAGGGTCCAGTGGGTTGGACTTCTGCAGGATAAACTGTTTTCATGGATTATAAGTAACCCAGAATATGGTTTCGCTGCATTGTGATATTCTGTTTTGTTGCATTGACAATCCATATTGGTATATATTTGATGCACCTTACAGGAATCCTCACCACTGCTTCATTTAATTCTAGATCCTGAAGTGGGCTTACCTCTTCTTGGCCCTGGTACGGAGACCCAACGTGAACACATACCGTTACAGTGGTAACCTGATTCACAGGTAAGTACACACGTTTTCTTCCAGTTTTCACCACCCCCACAGTCACCTCCTGCTCCATATCCCGGAGCAATTTCATCAGTGTGTGAATTTATTTGCATTCATTCAGTTGTGACAGATTTATGCATTTCAACCAGGCTCATAGCTCCCTCTCCTTGTCTACCCCTCCTCCATCTGTTTCACATCCAGTCCCTGAAGGACACATAGGCATGAATGGAAGGAAATGACATGCATATGAAATCACTAAACCATTCACACAATATTCACATACTATATGTGTACAAATACAAGGTGTGTGTTTGTGTGTGCTCTATGTTCATTAAAAGTCAGTAGCTGATCCTACTCTCTCTTTGTCCTTTCTCTGTCTGTCTCTATAGCTTTATTTCTCTTTCTGTCTTTCTTTTCCCACACCTGTGGCCTGTGCGTCATCCTACTAATTCCAGTTTCAAGGTCAGCACTGTGCAGCTCTGAGCTGATCCCATTGGCTCTGTGAGTCCACACTGTGACGCCACCACACATCCACAGATTCATTAAAACAGCAAATCCGTCTGTACTTTTTCCACTCACACAGTCCTCTTTTCCTCTTCCATTCTCACAAAGAATGACTTGACACCTAATTCTATATCCAGCCTCAGCTACATGAGTCTAATTTCAACATGTAACATTTTATCATATCTTATCTACTTTCATCTCTTTTTGTTATTTACACTTGTTTCCCCTATGTTTGTTTATCCTTCCCCATATTGCATACATTTAGAGAGTGTCTAAGTTTAAGGTAAATTTCCCATTTGTCATGTCTGCAATTCAATAAGGCTTATTAATTATCAACCACACGGGAGGCCATTAACAAATTAACCATACCCTGGCAACATGTTGCTTGCTGCACTATTACTGCAAAGAGATGGAATCCAAATAAAATATTTTAGTCAAAAACATTCTTTTTTGTCAGAATCAAACTTTGGCCTCAGATGACAGAAAACCTAACATATACAGACATACTGTTACAGAAAACTCTTATTGGGATTCAGGAATAATTTTGCAGCTCAATGTCTATGACTACGGAGCCCCTAAAGGGACCTTTGCAAAAAAATAAATAATAAAGACTATCGCGTGCGCACGCGATAGTTTCTCGTGCGCACGCATTACAATTTCCGGTTTGCATACAACACTGTCATTACTATGAGGAAAACAAGAGCATGGATGTCAAAGTTTAAACTTCTCCTCTAGATTAAAACAGACCAAAGTGTTATTAAACTGTTGGTTGACCAATAAATCCTTATTTTTAAGGAATTGGTTTAACAGGGATATTAATCATCTTGGAGAATTGCCCTTACTCTGCCAGGAGCGAACTCGAGGCAAGAGGGAGAGATTGCGCCTGCAGGTCCCCGACTCTTTTTAGGGACGTAATAGCGAGCAGGAAGGCTACCTTTAAGGCGAGACACGGCAGGCAAAAACATCGTTTTTTTTTTTTACTGGTCAATTTTGAGATTTTGGGCTATTTGTCTTCAATAACATGTCTTATTTCAGACTTGTGCTGAAAAAAAGTCCAAAATACTAAATTCATCAAAAATTCATCAAAAGTTGGCGTTCTAAATTCATCAAAAGTTGGCGTTCTAAATCATCCCGCTGCTCCGCGATTGCTGCCTGCACCCTGTCATCACATATACCGTTAGAAATCTCTCTCTCTCCTTTGCAATGCTGTCAGATCCAAATATGGTCATTTCCTGTTTATCACCAACCAATCATGAAGTAAAATGAGCAATTTAACTCGAAATGCGCAATCTCATTGGCTGATGCCAATTTCTGACAACGTGATTCGTTCAGAATCGCCACGTGACGCACTCTGACATTATATACATACATCACATATATACTATACTTTGCACACTATATATACAAAACAATTACATTACACAACACATTTCAGTTTTTGTATAATACAAATCTGTAATTGTGGGATCCTAAAGTGGTTGTGAGTCCCTCAGGCAGATACATATTCACCTGTGTGATGGACTGTTGATGTGTTGTTTTGATGTGTTGTTTTGGATGTTATGATCAGTGATGGATGAAGCAATAATGAGTTTTGGATGTTAAACAGTGTGATACATGGATTTTACTTGGACCTAAAGCATATTTTGTCTCTAATTCATGGCTTTCAATAGAAATTAGTGGCATTTTGCCATAAAAATCTTTAAAGGTCGTTTTTTCAAAATTAGTTTTTTCTCACCCTCCTAGTGACGATTTTCCACTTCTGTAGCACCTACATACACCAAACTTTACAGTCGTATTCCTAACTCTATTGTGAAGGTTTGTCCAGAGGGATTTGTTGATTTATCATTCTTGGCCTGATTTATATGACATTTTATGCCTAAAAATAGGGCGGAAATCATTTTTTAAGGCTATTGACAGTATTTTCTGATTTACCGGGTAACAAAAGGAGATATTCATAATCCCCTCTGGTAATGTCTTTTCATTGAATATATCAACAAAATGCAAAAATAATTTTGAACCTTGTTTTTTTTCAATGGTCAGATTCGTCACTTCAAAATATATGCAAATTAGTGCATATTTAATTAGATATAGGGCCCTATTTTAACGATCTGAAACGCAAGTGTCAAAGCGCAAAGCGCAAGTAACTTTGTGGGCGGATCCCGGCGCTGTTGCTATTTTCCCGGCAGGATAAATCCCTCTTGCGCCAGGCGCAAATCTAAAAGGGGTTGGTCTGAAGTAGCTTCATTATTCATAGGTGTGGTTTGGGCGTAACGTGAAATAATCCAATCAGAGCGTCATCTCACATTTCCTTTAAGAGCAGGTGCGCTTGTTCTAAAGCGGATTCCTATTATAACGGCGGATTTGCCAGGCGCGCGCCAGGAGCGGTTCACAGCCGAGGAGAGCAACGTTCTCGTCAGGGCCATAAAACACAGAGAAGTGACATTGGGGATGGAGAAACCCACCCAAATTAACTTCTGTTAAACAGGCGTATGATAACTTGGGTAAATGTGTAAGTTACATGTATGTTTTTTATAATAAATTGTCTATCTATCTATCTATCTATCTATCTATCTATCTATCTATCTATCTATCTATCTATCTATCGTAATAATGTATGATTTGCAAAAATGAAAACTGCTGCTTAGATGAGAGAATCAAAGTGTATGCGCGTTGTGCACACGCTACATTGATTATGGCCAAGCATGCGCCCTTAAAATAGCATAATGAACAACGCGCAACACGCCACTGACTTTAGACTAGTTTTTTTCTGGTCAGTGGCGCAATTGTTTTATAGAACAGCAAAATAGCATGACTCCGCCAAGGACGGTCCCAAGCCCGGCTGCAAAAGGAGGAGGGTTGGGCGTGGGGCTAGCTACCCCACCCTATAAAAAAAAAACGCTAGCTACAGAAACGCCAACAGGAGATCAGGACATTTCAGCCCTGGGAGGAGATGGGACTTCGTCAAGAAGAAGTATGACGCCATGTAGTGAAAGCCGGAAGTCTCTGGAAGCTGCACGGCCGACAACCCTTCTTAATACCAGGACAACAAACATAGGAACATGGAACGTACGCCGCAAGGAAAGCGAAACAGAGGTCGACCGAGAAATACCTGGCGCCGAGACTTGGAGGCAGACACAAAGAGCATGGGAAAGACCTGGAGTCAGCTGGAAAAAATGGCCCAGGACAGAGATGCCTGGAGATCCCTTGTTGGCGGCCTATGCCCCAGGAGGGGTAGTAGGCGAAAGTAAGGAAGTAAGTAAAATAGCATGAGGGAAAGTTTGCGCCGGAACACGCCTCCTCTTTGCGCTGAACCGCCCCGGGGAGCGCAAGTGTATTTCTTAGTTAACCGACGTGTGTCTGTGGAGGGAAAAGCCCGCTTTGCGCGGGTGCAAAATAGGAATGATACATGCGTCAGTGTACAAAGTCATTTGCGCCTGGTGCAAGATAGGGCCCATAGACTGATTAGCATATTTAAACATAACATTACAGAAATTTTGCAATACATGTTTTTCTCCTATTCATGTGAGTAATCCACTGATAAAGTTTCATGGTGATATCTGTAAGTTAAAATCTTTTACCCTATTCACCTGTAGTGTCTCGCCTTAACCCTCTGGGGACCAAGGTGTTTTTGGGGTCCTTGAGATGTTTTGACATGCCCTGACATTTGTGCTTTTTTCAGTTGCTTATAAACATATTGGTGAAATTACACTCTATTTAGCACAAACAGGGCTACCATAATATGTGAGCAACATGTATGTACATGTTTGTATTTTTTAGAGAATATTGTTTATGCATTGTTATTGAAAAAACTAAAAATTAAAGTTTCTGAAATAAAGCCACAAAACACATACTAAATATGTGTCCACAAGACTTTTGACTAATGGAAGTTGTGGCCTAGAGTTTTTGCTTCAAAACGATCTGAAAATCATCCTTTCTAATCATTCACATAACTAGTGTTGTTTTTGGCGGCCTGTTTTAATTTTAGTTTTAGTCTAGTCTTTGTGTCAAGCTGTCATTTTAGTTTTGATTAGTTTTAGTCACGTTCATACTCTTTTTAGTCTAGTCTAGTTTTAGTCGACGAAAACTGATGACATTTTAGTCTAGTTTTAGTCGGCGAAAGACATAGTCTAGTTTTAGTCAATGCAAATTGTATTTCAGTCTCTTTTTAGTAATGCAATTCTAACCAAGTCAATATAGTATAAGTAAGTTACCTAGTAGTATAGACGAAACCAAAATTTTCTTTTAGCCAAACCCATTTCAAACAATCTTATCTTCTTACAGTTATCTTATTATATTATTGTTACCTTATAGACTCAAGAATACATCCATTCCAGACACGGAAGATGCTCTGATTTGAATTTAACATATTTATTTTACCAACCAAACATGTTAGAATCAGCCTACACACATGATGAAATGAAAGTTTTTCCAAATGTTATTTCTTCTTTTTCTCCCAAAGACGAATCCCTTTCTCTGTGTCAGACTTAACTTTGTTTGTTGTCGTTTATGCTAACGCCTGTTTCACACATATTCCGTTTGCAGTGTGTATGTGGTGCGTATTTTTCCCCGCACCCATGTTAATAGGTTAGAGTCTATGGTTAGAGCGCTCACACCGCACGTGGATGCGGTACGGCAATGCGCTCCAGGAGCAGTGCGTCCATAACAACAGAGCAGAGCAGAGATCTACACAGTACCTCAACAACACGACATAATGGATGTAGGCTAAAAATATTGATTTGAAATAAAAAATAGAGAATAAATGTTGTGATTGTGGTACAGCCGTAGATCAGTTGCGCACTGCAAACGCAGCACACGTGAAAGCACAATAGCGCGTGCTGCTCCTGCATACACACCACAACACGCACCACATACGCTGCTTAGTATGCACACGGAGTATGTATAAAACACGGAGTATGTATAAAAGTGAAACAGCCGTAACTCACGCCGCTGCATCTTCTAATCTAAATAATGCTGCGAGTGGGGCTTGAGGATGTGAAGTCGCCTGCATCTGCGCAGTGCGATCTGATGCAGCCCCTGAAGTGACACAGGAAAATGCTGCATAATAATAATAATCCAAGTAAACGAGACGAAATAACGTTAACATTTCGTCTCGTCTCGTTTTGGTCAACGAAAATGAAGAGACATTTTAGCATAGTTTTTATTTTGTAAACCACATTTAGTCTCGTTTTTATTCGTCAACAATATTGCATTATACATTTAATTATAGTCATCGTCACATGACCAGCATTTACGTTGCGTCTCGTTTTCGTCACGTGATAAAGGTTCGTTGACGACGATATTTAGTCATAATTTTCGTTGACGAAAGCAACACTACACATAACACAATAGATTCTTTTAAATTGTGAAAAACATTTTTTTGTTAGCCAAGGCAATATGCGAATGGGCATGAACGGCCCAACCCCATTGTGAATAATTAGGTGGTTGAGAAGACAAAGACCCCGCATATTAATGAGCCTTTCATTCAGGTGTGTCACAAGAAAGAATGCAAGGACAATATACATACACACACACACACACACACACACACACACACACACACACATACATACATATACATATATATATATATATATATATATATATATATATATATATATATATACATATATATATATATATAAATCAAAATATAAATGAAAGTCAAAAGCACATTTTTAGTCATACCTGGAAACAAATCCTGTTCAAATAGGTTATATGGGCCATTCTACAGAATTGGTTCAAAGTTAGAGTTGGAAACATCTTGAAAAGAAAATGGTCTTTTTCCATAAATGTCTTAGTAGGCCAATACATTTTATCATACATATTTCAAAGTTAAGGATTCATTATTTTGATATAGCTTGCATTGGAACAAACACTATTCTTAGTTGATTAGTTTATTGACAAAACATACTATATATTTAACATATGAGCAGAAACTGCTAACAAAAGCTTATTTGATGTCTATTTTAGAGTTAAAACTTTATAATCTATCCAAAACTAGTCACACACACACACACACAGAAACATGATTCAAATTTAAACAGTAGGCTATTTTTGTGTTAACAGACACTAACGTTATTATATATGGCGATTAGAACAAAGCACAAGAATAAAAACACTTACAGTTCAGCTCGCTCCTCGAAGTGAAAATAAACCACCACTTGTTCTGAGGTAGGTAAATGTCCCAGGATTATTCCTCACAGCCGCGCAAGACGACAGTACATTAATCTGACTAAATATAGTGTGTTTACCGAGTTTGTGTGGGCGTTTACACGTCTCAATGTGTTGCTTTAGATCATTAGCGTTTGAATAGCGCGCGCTCTCCGTGGGCGTGTCACATTAGCGGAATAATGAGATGCGAGAACGATAATGAGAACGGCTGACACCTCTCTTTTTATATAGATTACAGAAACAGGGAATATTTATTTTAGTTTTAAATTAGATAATTTAAAAGTACAAACTTAAATGATCATAAACATATATTGCTCATGTCTGGGTGAATAGTATTCACCGAGTTTTGTTTAAAGTCCCTGTAAAGGCAATTTAAAAAAAAAATTCTAAACACATTATAAATGTTAGAAATGTATTGCTAAAACATATTACAAAGACTGTGAACTGTGAAGTACTGAATTGTGGAGTTAGACCGTTAAACAGTTTTTCACCATTGCTATTTTCCGGATTTTTTGGGCGGGGCTAAAACGGGGCTCGATGACGCACTGGAGCCCCTGAGCTCCTGGACACGCCCCTACTTGATGACGCACTGGAGCCACTGAGGCTGTCCGCTCCCCTAATAATATAGAGCACATTCACATCAGTTTTGCCGCTCAATCGTGAGTTACGGTCAGTACTATTAGTTACTACAGCAGCCTACAGATTGCTAGCTAGCTATGCCTTCGTCACGGAAATGCGTAGGCCTACTACCTGGATGCGATCACCGGATCACATACAAAACAGATCGGTGTCCTTATTTAAATTTCCGAAAAACGATTACATCAAGAAGAAGTGGATTAATTTTGTGAAGAGCCAACCTTGATGGAGAGCTGAGGATCACTGCCAAAACCCGCCTGTAAGTGATCATTTTACACGGGATAGTTCGGAGACAACTGAGACATTCACTGATAATCCGCTGTTACTGGTGAATGGGGCCGAACCTACTATCTTCCACCTCGGCATTCATCCTCCCGTCGCGCCGACAACTGGTGCCATCATCGGCAGTGCGTGCCCACCGTGTGAGCATCTATTCCGGCTGTAGAGTTGAGTGTGGCGACGGCAGCTTTCCCGCGAGTGGGCGTGGTTTCAGCGCAGCCAGCGGACACGCCCCCAGCGTTTGAGAGCAGAGACTACTGCTCATTTTTTCAAGATTTTGATAGCTTATTTTATGTACTTGCTGGCTTTTTTTATCATTCAAATTTGGCAGGGTGGCTAATAACACATTTTTCTGTGGTGTGACAAACTCAGAACACATACAAAATTTTGACTTTACAGGGACTTTAAGTTTAGAGACGTGCTCCAGAAAAAAAGTTCACGGACATGGAGAGGCACACCCTGTTTATTTTCTTTATTTTACAAAAGCACAATATTTTATTTCGATTGTAGGTGGGCACATAAAAAAGTAGACATTTAACAGTTTTTTTTATGTTTCATAACTCTGTATGACCAGAAATGATGGAGTAGTTTAAGTCTATTTTTCTGCTATGTGAAAAAAATCTGCCAAAACGCACGGGTGCGTTTTTGGTCCCGAGAGGGTTAAAGTCCCTGTAAAGGCAATTCTAAAAAAAAAATCTAAACACATTATAAATGTTAGAAATGTATTGCTAAAACACATTACAAAGACTGTGAAGTACTGAATTGTGGAGTTAGACCGTTAAACAGTTTTTCACCATTGCTGTGTTCCGGATTTTTTGGGCGGGGCTAAAACGGGGGCTCGATGACGCACTGGAGCCCCTGAGCTCCTGGACACGCCCCAACTTGATGACGCACTGGAGCCCCTGAGGCTGGCCCCTCCCCTAACAGTAGAGCACATTCACATCAGTTTGCTAGCTAGCTATGCGGCTTCGTCGCGGAAATGCGTACTACCTGGATGCGATCGCATACAAAACAGATCAGTGTCCTTATTTAATTTTCCGAAAAACGATCACATCAAGAAGAGGTGGATTAATTTTGTGAAGAGCCACCTTGATGGAGAGCTGAGGATCACCGCCAAAACCCGCCTCTGTAGTGATCATTTTACACGGGATAGATTTATAAACTTTCTTAGGAGGCAACTGGGATTCACTGATAATCCGCTGTTACTGGTGAATGGGGCCGAACCGACTATCTCCCGCCTCGGTCTTCATCCTCCCGTCCCGAAAGCAGTTTCACCTAATATCACCATCGGCAGCTTTCCTGCGAGTGGGTGTGGTTTCAGTGCAGCCAGCGGACACGCCCCCAGCGTTTTAGAGCACTGCTCATTTTTTCAAGATTTTGATAGCTTATTTTATTTACTTGGCAGCTTTTTTATCATTCAAATTTGACTGGGTGGCTAATAACATATTTTTCTGTGGTGTGACAAACTCAGAACACATACTTAATTTTGACTTTACAGGGACTTTAAGGATACAAATTTCTCAGACACCTCATCCAAGGGTTCGAAGGGTGCCACTGATAACCCCTCAAGAACCACTGCCAGGTCCCACGTGGGGACCCTGGACTGGATGACAGGCCTCATCCTCCTAGCTCCACGAAGGAAACGTACTATACGTTGGTGTCTCCCCAAGGTGCCCACCCTTAAAGGCATGTGGAAGACAGCTACAGCTGCCACATAAACCTTAAGCGTGGACGGGGAGAGCATGTCAGAGAAGCGACTCTGGAGGAACTCCAGCACTGAAGCCACTTGGCAGTTAACTGGGTCCAACTGATGTTCTCTGCACCATAAGTTGAATACATTCCATTTTAACCCTCTGGGGTTGGCGTTCTCACCGGCGATACCAGCTCACTTTTTTCCTTATCAGTGCAAAAGAGACTCAAATTACTCTGTTGATTTTGATCTTACATATAAGTGTTGCACATCATTCGATCCTGTTAAGTTTGTATTTTTTTTGTGGAACCTCACAATAAAAACAAAGTGTTGTGCTTTTCGCCTAATAAAGAAAAATAAACATGATGCGCGTTCTGCGTTCTCTCTGTCAGTGAAGTCCATTCTGAAACGCGTCCGAAAAATGAACTGTAACTCTGCATATACTCAGTCAAACAGGTATACAGGCACACAGGCATGAAGCCTGAATTATCTTCTTTTAAATGAAGTAATTTATATAAAAAAATTTTTTTCTCATTTTATGTAATCAGTGCGAAAAGAGAGAGATGATAGTCGTTCTCGTCTCAGGTTTGACCACGCCCACGGAGCGCACGCTCTATTCAAACACAAATGCTCTGAGGCGATCCACGCCCACATCAGCTGGATAACCCACCGAAAGAGACTCATATTTACGACGCTGTGAGGAATAATACTATCTTAATAATAATCCTGGAAAAAATTACCTCAGAAGTGCAGGTAGTTTCATTTGGAGGAGCAACGGATCCAGCTGAGGAATAGGTAGGCTACATTCTTTATTTTCAAGTGCTTTGTTCTAATAGCGATATGAAATAGTGTCTGTAAACAAAAAGACTGTTTGAATATGAATCGCATTTTTGTGTGTGAATGAATGAACAGCTTTTATTTAACTATATTCCAATACTGAGATGAGTAAAAATCGACTGAAATAAGTTGAAATAAAATATTTTTGTATAAGCAACGTATTAAACTGCAAATTAACATTTATATGTCCTAATCATAAAAACGATATGTTACATATGAAAGACAAGATGTCGTTTTTACTGTAAAATACTGCCACATCAAATAAGCTTGTTTGCTAAGATGTTATTATAGTGTTTATTCGATTGTAGGCTATATTCAAACTAATTAATCCGCAACTGTGAAATATGTATGATAAAATGTATACAAGAAAGATTACATTTGAAATATAGTTAACATTTTAATTGTTGTTGTAATTGTAACCTTTTTATTAAAATAGCAAAAATATATGTAGGCTACATATAAATAAATCTTAGGTAAATCTTAAAAGCTCAATATAAGCCTCCTCTTTAAATTATTTGTATTGTGTTTTATTAGTGACACATTTGGGATATATTCCCAAACTTTCTGTAAAAACAGTATGAGAATTAACTGCACAATTACTAGAAATGTTTACATTTGATATTATACAATTTGCAAGCACAATTTGAAAAATAAATAAATAATTGGAACTGTGAACCAATTTTGTATTATATAGGCCTATATATATATATATTGTCATTGCATTCTTGTGGCTCAGTGACACACCTGAATGAAAGGCTCATTAGTATGCAGCCCCATTATGCGGTCATTATGTGGGCCCATTGTCTTCTCAGGTGTGAATCACAGCAGGTCACACCCCTGCGCATATTGCCTTTCCAAACAAAAAGTGTCATTTTTAAATTTAAACCAATCTATTGTTTTATGTGAATGATAAGGCAGGATGATTTTCAGATCATTTTGAAGAAAAAACTCTAGGCGACAACATCCATTAGTCAAAGTCTTGTGGACACATATTTAGTATGTGTTTTGTGGCCTTATTTCAGAAACTTTAAGTTTTAGTTTTTTCAATAACCACGCATAAACAATATTCTCTCAAAAATACAAACATGTAGATACATGTTGATAACATATTATGGTAGCCCTGTTTGTGCTAAATAGAGTGTAATTACACCTTTGCCAGTAATTTGTTTATAAGCAACTGAAAAAAGCACAAATGTCAGAGTATGTCAAAACATCTCAAGGACCCCAAAAACACCTTGGACCCCAGAGGGTTAATGCATACAGTTTCCTCGTGGAGGGGGCTCTAGAGTTTAAGATGGTCTCAACAACCTCAGTTGAGACACCAGCATTTACGAGTTGGTCCCCCTCAGGGGCCAGACCCACAGCTTCCACAGTTCCGGCCGAGGGTGAAATATTGTGCCCCCGGCCTGAGAAAGAAGATCCCTCTTGATCGGGATTTGCCATGGAGGGCCTGCCAGAAGAGCCAGGATGTCCATACTCGGGCCAGCCAGTACGGGGCTACTAGGAGCAAGCTGATCCCGTATTGCCGGACCCTCTCTAGAACCCCTGGGAGCAGAGCGATCAGGGGAAATGCGTACAGACATAGCCTCGGCCACGTCTGCACCATGGCATCCAGTCCCAGAGGAGCTGGATGCGTGAGGGAGAACCAGAGTGGACAGTGAGTGTTCTCGTGAGAGGAGAACAGATCCACTTCCGCCTGACCAAACTCCCTCGATATCAACTCCACTGTCTCGGGGTGGAGTCTCCATTCCCCGGGCCTCAGCCTCTGCTTCAACAGGATGTCTGCCCCCACATTCTTGTCCCCGGGAATAAACATTTCTCTGACTGAGAAAAGTTTGCCCTGGGACCACAGAAGAACCTGATGTGCCAATCTGCATAGAGGGCGCGATCTCAGGCCCCCCTGTTGATTTATATATGAGACCACCGACGTATTGTCTGTTCGTACTAATACATGATGGCCTCTGAGGTCCGGAAGGAAATGTCTGAGGGCCAGAAATACTGCCAGCATCTCCAGGCAATTGATGTGCCATGAAAGATGATGGTCCTTCCAAAGACCCCTGGTGTAGCGGCCTTCCATGACCGCACCCCAGCCTGTGAGGGATGCATCCATGGTCAGATTTTTTCTCTGACACGGTGCCCCCAACACAGGACCTAGGGACAGGAACCACGGTCTCTTTCACATGACCAAAGAACCAGGCACGTGCACAGGTAGGGCTCAACCTGTGCAGAGCACATGCCCTTTTTGCTCTTACACTCGAAGTGCCCTTTTTTTGGTGGTGGTGTTTTTTTTTTTCTTCTTCAATAAATCAATGCTATTGGTCACCCGTTACGTCTGTCTGTCTGTTTTAAAAAATATTTAGCCAATAAAAGTTCTTAAAAAGAGCTTGTGTGAATCTTGTTCGATCCTCAAACTGTCAGTAAACCTGATAACTCCGCCCCCTCTATCGTGTTGAATGAACTGAAGCACCGCAGCGGCCGCACAGCAGACAGCAGCTGAACGGAGTTTTGCAAGGGTAAATAAAGATCTTGTTGTTTGAATAAGTACTAAACACTTTGTCTATAAAAGCTCATATTTTATTTATTTGATGTCTGACTGAGACATGTGGGACCTGTCACCTGAGAGAGAGGTCTAGGCTAGAATTGGCCATCTAGTCATAGCCAATACATAGCCTACACTTAAATAGCCTGTGCATACAGTAGCATTTCATCTTTTATAAAATGCGATTTTGGCCAAATGTATTTTACAACAGGAAAAACTGAGCGCCTATATAGCTACAACAAACTTAACCCGTTGATGAAATTGTAATGTGATGCCGCCGGCGCCGTTTAATGATTGACAAAATGCACATTTGCACACATTCGCTGGTCAAAAACCCCGTAACTGTATTTGAGTTTGACTTTTGTAAAATGTTAACAATATATTCATAAGTAATACAACGTATAACTTGTTTTTACCATCGGAAAATCATAAGCACAGGTGCGCCCCCGCGCTGTTTCGTACTGAAACTACACAAAGCAACTGCGTGATCCTCGTCGTCACCTAGGTAATATATTTTTAAGAAATTTTCTTCTTTGATTTATGATTGCTGATACACTTAATTTATTAACATTTCATCTTGTTATGGTAATAATATTAAATTATGGTTAATTCAAGGCTGTTGATATATGCACGTATTCGCTATATATTTTTTAAATCTATGGTATTCTATACTCTCCGCTCGTCCTCACATGTATACATGTAGTAAAACATGGTTTTACTACAGTAATGTTGTTGTAGTAACTAAAAAAAACATTACAAAAGATCACTGTGAAATCTTTATATTTTATCATGCAGAATGTAATTCATGATTTAATTCATTCCAATGCTTAATTTATTTGATCCAAAATACAACAAAAACAGTAATATTGTGAAATATTTTTACAATCTAAAATAACTGTTCTCTATTTAAATATTTAAAAAAGTAATTTATATCTGTGATCAAAGCTGAATTTTCAGCATCATTACTCAGTGTCACGTGATCCTTCGGAAATGCTTTTCACTCCAATTGTACTTTTCACACTATTTTATTTATTTATTTTCATTGCTGGCTTATTTTAGGGAAAGTGTAGTGAACAAGGGACCTTCAAGAGACCAACATTCCTGGTCCTCCACAGTATCAAGTTTTTGCCAGGTAGGCAGATACATGTTGGATATGCTATAGTTGTATGGCTACCATTGTATGGCTATAGTTTCTTATAATCTGGAATTGAGTTGGACATAATTATTTAAATTATATTTCAAAATAGTTTCTCAAAAATACTTGACTCATGTTTATGTGTGACATTGAGAAGAGGGGAAGGTAGAGCAATGTTAACCAAATAATACAAATTAGCTTATGAAACCAAACAGAATAGCTAAAAAAATATATATATATTATTGAACTTTTTGTGTGCAAAGAACAAATATATATATATATATATATTATATATATATATATACATTTTTTATAACTATAACATTTATAAAAAATATTTTTTGTACTTCTATGAATTCTGATTACATGGTGGGGGAAAAAAGGGAGGGGGTGCCCTTTTGTCAGTTTCAGCACATGCCCCTCAAAAGGTCTGTGCACGGCCCTGCAAAGAACGAAGGCATCTGCGCGTTACTTTGATCTTGCGAAATGGGTTCCGCGTCGGGGAAAACCCTCTCGTCCTGAGCCACCACTGCAAGGCCCTCATATACAGCAGGCCAAAAGAACGTTGGACGCTGCTGCCAGGAGACCCAGAACCCTTTGAAAGTGTTTGACAGTGATGGCCTGGCCTAGCTTGATACTCGTTACCGTGGTCAAGATGGTGTTTATATGAGCAGGAGACAACTGTGCCCGCATCGTGACTGAGTCCCATACTACCCCCCGGAAAATAGTTGTCTGTAGAGGAATTAATGAACTCTTCTTGACATTGAGTGTTAATCCCAAGCACCTTAGATGATTCAGAACAACATCTCGATGTTGAACCGCCATCTCCTCTGACTGTGCCAGAATGAGCCAGTCGTCGATGTAGTTGAGGATGCGAATGTCTTGAAGTCTCAATGGAGCAAGAGCAGCATCCATGCATTTCGTGAAGGTGCGTGGTGACAGTGCTAGGCCGAATGGAAGAACTCTGTATTGATATGCTTTTCTCCCAAAAGCGAACCATGGAAACTTCCTGTGTTGAGGAAGGATGGATATGTGGATGTAAGCATCTTTTAGATCTATCGTGACAAACCAGTCCTCGGACCTGATCTGACTCACGATAATAGTGAGTAATAGTGAGTTTAATATCTGTAAAACTGCATTTTTCCATCTTAAAAATATATCTAAAATACGCCATATGCTCTCATTGGGAAATGCGGAACAATTAGTCCATGCGTTCATGACCTCAAGGCTAGATTTGTGTAATGCTCTACTGGGTGGTTGCCCTGCACGCTTAATAAACAAACTACAGCTAGTTCAAAACGCCGCAGCTCGACTTCTTACCAGAACCAGGAAATATGACCATATTAGCCCGGTTCTGTCAACACTGCATTGGCTCCCTATTAAACATCGTATAAATTTGAAAATATTGTTGATTACCTACAAAGCACTAAATGTTTTAGCTCCGCAGTACTTGAGCGAGCTCTTAACGCATTATAGTCCTTCACGTCTATTGCGATCTCAAAATTCCGGCCAGTTGATAATACCTAGAATATCTAAATCGACTGCAGGCGGGAGATCCTTTTCCTCTCTAGCACCAAAACTTTGGAATAGTCTTCCCACCATTGTCCGGGAAGCAGACACACTCTGTCAGTTCAAAGCTAGACTAAAAACACATCTCTTTGCCCTAGCATACACATAATACATTATAGACTTCTATAAATTCAATGTTAGGCTGCATAGATTAGGTCAGCCGGAACTGGGAACACTTCCCTTAAATCCAGATGTACTCGTTACATCATAAGAAGAATGGCATCTACGCTAATATTAGTGTCTTTGTTTATCCCGAGGTTTTCCCGCAGCCTGCCGGATCCAGGCCGTGTCCAGATCTGACGAGGGAGCTTTGCCTGGACCCGATGACAATGCAGTGCTGAAGTATCCACTATCCTCTCCCTATGGAGGATCCCTTTCCCACTTTACAGATAAAGCGTTGTGAATTCCGGCTCGCGTACCCCGAAGTGATAAAATAAAACAAAATTCTGTATCAAAATTTATAGGCAAGAAAAGTAGTTTGTTTAGGCTGGGTTGTATGAATTACAAACTTGCGCACATATTTTAAAAAGCACATAACTATAGAATTCTGAATGAGCATGTGAACGCCGTCAGCGTTAATCACAGGTTCACGTTTAAAGTCTGATCATTTCGACGGAGGTGAATCAATCAAAGTTAACTTTAGCTGGAAGTAACATTATTCAAGAACCGCTATAACGCCAAAACAATCTGTTACCTTAAATGATATGTTTATCTCTGTAAAGCTGCTTTGAAACAATCCATTGTTAAAAGCGCTATATAAATGAAGATGACTTGACTTGACTTGACTAATAGGTATAGTTAGCATTTTGAACCTGTATCTCCTCAGAGACCGGTTCAGTACCCTGAGATCTATTATAGGACGTAACCCCCCATCCTTATTGGGAACTATGAAGTACCGGCTGTAGAACCCAGCTTCCCTCTCTTGAGGAGGAACCTGCTCTATAGCTTCCTTTACTAAGAGGGACTGAACTTCCTGTTCCATGACCTGACCCTGCTCGGGGCTGACCAGCGTGTGCACAACCTCGCTGAACTTTGGTGGATGATACTCGACACTGAATTCTGTACCCCTTTTCCACTGTGCACAGGACCCACTGAGATATATTTTGAAGACCTTTCCAGGTGTCTAGATAATCTACTAGGGGCACCAGTCTCTCGAGACTGACCTCTGGTGTTATATTTGGGATTTCGGTGATCTGAAGCAGTTGACTGGCAGGAGCTAACCGCTAAAATTTTTCTGCAGGCCTCGTGAGAGGAAGCCAACTGGGCAGGGCCGCAATATTTTCAGGCGGACACTGCGATATGCATTCGCTGGAAAACGATGCGTCCCGAAGCGCACTTAGCGGCGGGAAGCAAACATCGATTTCCTGAGGGCTCCACGAAGGAGTGAGCTGTTGGTGCTCGATCACGGGGGGTACCACCCTCAGAGGCCTGCGCAACGCGTCAGGACCTCTTCGCCGAAGCCTTCCTCGCCTGAATGACAGTCCTCAGATCTGCCTTCGGTTTGGAGGACTTTGGCTTAGGGTCTTGCCTCTGGCTCCAAGCCTTTTGTGGGGGAGCACGAGAGGCAACACTCTCCCTCTGCTGCTGCAGGTGTGAGGAGCTGGCGGCTGCCTCATGGGACTGCCCCCAGACCCACGAGACCTAAGACGACGGCGGGGATAAGTTGTTTAAATGCGGCTGACAGTCGTTTCGTCTCCTGAAACCTCTCGACGACAGTATTGACTGCGTCGCTGAAGAGGCCAGAAGACAAAATCGGGGCATGCCATGTAAATGCCCTGTCCTTGTCCCCAATGCCCGACAGATTCAACCACAAATGTCTCTCCGTAGCTACCAAAGCAGCCATGGAGCGTCCGATGGCGCGGGCGTCTCTTTGGTAGCACGGAGAGACAAGTCGACCGCTCGACGCATCTCTTGAATATCGTCAAGGGCGACCTCACCAGTGATGTCCACCTCTTTGAGGAGGTCGGCCTGGTATGCCTGCAGAAGCCCCATCATGTGCAGGCATGCACCACCCCGACCTGCCGCCATATATGCTTTCCCTACCAAGGCCGATGTTGTACGGCAGGGCTTGGAGGGAAGCACCGGAGCTCTCAGGGACGATGGGTGAAATATGTGATGTAAATGTCTCTTCAACCCATGGCATCGTCCCATAGCCCTTCTCTCCCCATTATAGAAGAATACATACAGTATTTATATTTGGGCTCGATAATCATGAAGAGAAGGGCTTATCCCACGATCTCGACACCTCGGTGTTGATCAAGTTTAGTTTTTTTAGTCGCTTCCTGCTTTTCTGGTGGCCAATCGATATTTAACTTAGCCACTGCCCTGGTCACAACCTCCAGCAACTCCTCAAAGGCAGGAGAATGGGGTGGCAAATCCTCACTTTCTCCCGCCTCGATGCTCAAAATATCCAACTCCTTGGAGCCAGATAGTTTGAGCATCGGGTCCTCTTCACGGGCGGAAGAAGCCGCAGGGCGGGCTTCCGATCCGTGAGCGGGACCAAGGGAGCTGGCCGCTGAATGTTGAGAAAGGGCCGAGGCCGTCTCAACATCATCAGCCTGTGCATGCTCCACTCCCAGACAAACAACACAAATGGAGTGTGTATCACCCTCGCTCAAAAAGCGCGGGCAAGGGGATGCACACTGCCTGTATTGTTTCTCTTTGCTTGCCATTAAATATATATAAGGGATAAACATACAATACAACACCAAATAAGACACACAGTCACACAGAACGCTTGCTGAAGAACAGAAGCCGACACTGTTATGATCCGGCATCCTTTTATAGCTTCCGCATCACCGTCACATGCGACTTCACAGGTGACGTCATGACGCAACACCAATCAAGATTGGACTAGTTCCATACAGGCTTCAGACGCATCACGCTGAAGGCGTTCCCCAATGTGTCGATTCTCGACGCAGCACGAGTTCCCTCGAAAGGGAACTTTCTACGCTTCTAACAGAAATAGAAAAAAAAGTACACATATAACAAACAAGTGTGACGGATCTATTCTTTCTCCTTCACTCTGCGATGTGGTTTACACAAACGTCCCCGAGATCCGATAGAGACCATCCGTATGATGGGCTCAATCTCTGGACGAATCCCCCAATGAATGCACGAACACAAATGCTGACTGGTGTAAATCTGTTTACTGCAGCTGTTGAGTGAAATAAAACGCCCTTTTTAGTGTTATTTCGCTGCAGGCATAACTGACCAACAGCGTGCAGTACACATTGCAACTCTGTGTTGCATCATCTTAACAGAATTAACCAACATTAGCATCACAACACGTGAACACACTTGGCATGAAACATGACAATCATAATAATAAACAAACATATACAAAATGACATACCTGTTGAATGAAATAAAACACCCTTTTTGGTGGTATTTCGCTGCAGGCATAACTGACCTAAATAAAATATAAAATAAAATTAACCTCGTGGCCTTGCTAACGAGAGTGCGGCACAACAAGAGTTCACAAAAAGCCATATAACTTACAAAAGATATGTTAATAGTCTGATTCAGTGGTCGAAATATTAGCCAAACCAAATCACAAAGTAACATAAAATACTCGAAAACTCTACTTATTTTGCATTATAATCAATTGAATATGACTAAACTGAGACGGAGCATGAATATACCCACCCACAGCGTGCAGTACACATTGCAACTGCTGTATTGCGTCATCTTCTGTGTTACGTCTTTCCGAACATTTTTTCCTGCAGTCCCCAAACAAACCACATGAGGGCACTACTACCACATGAAATTAACAACCGCTGCTGAATTCAAGAGGAATTCACATTAAAAACAGAATAAAATACTAACTCTGTAACACAAGCAAACACAATGAACAAACAGCATAACACTAACTAAAGCATTTTAAGCCTGGCCAAGCTGCTGTCACCAGTTGTCTCTCTGCTCACTGTTGCAATTAATTATGGAAGCAGTACTCTCCCTCCTAAGAAGGTCCATATTAACAGTGTCATTTATTTAGGGTGTAATTATTCAGAACATGTTTGCTTATTTTTTTTTATGCTGCACCATGACAAATGAGGGTGTAAAAACGAATTGCAGTTTCACTACTGTCAAACAGGAACTGTCTCTCTTGTTTAGCCATATTGTGTTTAGCCATCTCTCTCTCTCTCTCTCTCTCTCTCTCTCTCTCTCTCTCTCTCTCTCTCTCTCTCTCTCTCTCTCTCTCTCTCTCTCTCTCTCTCTCTCTCTCTCTCTGTGTGTGTGTGTGTGTGTGTGTGTGTGTGTGTGTGTGTATAAAGGTTTAGCTATACTTTTGACAGTATCTTTGAAAATATCCCCACAAATACAGTGAAATCTGTCAAAAGCTGACTTGTGAGAACATTTTAAGCTCTCACTATTTTAAAGCCTCATAATATTTTGCTTTAATTCGGCTGATATCTACAGGTTTGGCTATTTGGAGTACCTAGCGTTTTTCTGAGCTAAGGTTTTAATACATCTTTGATCTCAGGCTGAAACTTCTGGACTGCAATCTCACAGCCTACCACTAATTGAATTGGCACAGAAGACTAACATTTAAAGACTGTTAGTGAGCGTGTGTGGGTGTGAGTAAATGTGAGAGCATTAATTTGGATGTGCGTGCATGTAGGAGTGTATGCGTGAGTTTGAGAGTTTGTGTACTTGTCACTGCAATATTGTGGTTGTGTATGTTTGTATTTATGCTGTCATGAAGTAAACATCCATGCAGACGTTTTTGACCATTATGAGTGTGCAAAGCTATCTGTAGGACTAACATCAGAGACACATAATCAATTGATATTAGACAAAACCCACACCCTCACCTCAACCAATCAACAAACTGGTATGTATTGTCTGAGAACCTTAACCCATTTTAGCCTTATTACTGCATTAACAAGATAAGATTAAGCCACTTGGAGAGATACTGATTGGCTCAAATTAAAGGCAAAGATAGTCCCTGACCCTAAACAAGGAAATTATGCTTGTTAACTGGCAAGTGCAAATGACCCGTGTATGTTCATGTGTAAGTATGTGTGCACGTAAAAGAGAGACAAAATCGTTCTGTGGCACTCAGAGATAAGAGAACCTTTACATAAAGCAATTAGCAAAGGACAAAACTACAACGCTAAGAGAAAGCCCCACGATAAGATCAGAACCATATCGACCTACTCTGAGATCACTTACACCGATTATTCACTGAGACACAAGACCGTTTTCTGATACTTTGAGAGTCTTTCAAAGCTCTGTCTGAGTTCCTTGTATAGCACATCTGATATGCGAATAGTAGCGCATGGTTTTGATTGCTAAACAGATGTTGCCTTATGATGCCACAGTTCAGTAAAATGTCAAGGTCTCATGCTGATGAGGTCAAGAGGGCAATTTCCATTTTTAAAGCATCACCTGTAGTCTAAGACTAGCATCATGCATCACTTCCTGTCATGCATCACTTCCTAGCAACATATGGTAACTATGGAAGCAAGGTTAAAGGCACTTAAGTTGATTCCATTCCAGGAGCACTTTGGAGGCTCTAATTGAAATCCCAGTTCTGTCAGTGCTTTAAAACAGCTCAGCATCAAAAAGCCAATGGTAAAGCCAATAATACAGCAGAATCGGCACCAGAACATCTGTGAAGTTGTAATAATCTGGTTTGTGAGGTCACTCAGGCCACAGAATTACCCTTAGAGGTAACACTTTAGAATACTGGGTAACACTTTACAATAAGGTTCATTAGTTAATGTATTAACTAACATGAACTAACCATTTGTTACTGTATTTGTTAATCTTTGTTAACGTTAGTTAATAAAAATACAGCTGTTCATTGTTTGTTCATGTTACTTCACAGTGCATTAACTAATGTTAACACAATTTTAATATTAGTAAATGCTGACATTAACATTAACAAAGATTAAAGGGATACTTCACCTCTGGGAAGATGAATGTGTATTTAATATTGGTCATTTATGTAGTAGAAATGTGAAATTATTTTTGAAATTGAAGCATTCTAGACTGAGAAAAGGCAGAAAATGTATTTTTTACTCATGTGGCTGAAAGACAACAACTCCCAGAATGCACTTGCTTTGCTGCCCTTACGAGGCCACTCCCAAACCACGCCTACCGGTTACAGGCGGCAGAATCCGAAAAATGGATACAACTAGGCTTGCTTTGATAAATCGTGAGTTATTTGATAAATTTCCATCGAAATGGTGCTAAATTGGTTGTACCGAGATGTACTAGCCTAATGTATAAAACACAACTTAGACTTTCACATTAAAATAAGATGCAAATTGCAATGCAAGGCAGGACCATGTCAACAGAGTAGCTTAGTAGCTCTGCATATGAACTGTTTTCCTCCAATTGAAATCACTATTTCCCTAAGCTAATACATTATCTAGGCTAATCCATACTCTAGTATCACTGTGTGTTCACACCGAACGCGAATAGAGCGTCAAATACGCGTCTAGTTAGACACTTGAATCTTCCGCTCGAGTTCAAATTTGTCAACTTGCACAGAAGACGTTCGCGGCAAACGCGTCGCGAATGATGCGTCTATTCGCGTCTTTGCATTGACTTTGTATGTAATCTACTCGCGCAAATATTTAAATTCGCGTTCGGTGTGAACACACCACAAAGGTTTATATAAAGAACCACAACCAATGTGAGTTATAACTTTTAATTAAAAAAAATAATTAATATTAACACTTTTACACTCAAAGCTCTGCGGATTCAGCGAAAATGAAGAAAATGGCATCGCTGAGATTCGCGACAGCAATAGGACTCTATATCTGTTTCCATAGGCGCACAGCGAGAGCACTGACACCACCAGTCCGCCCCAGCTCGAGTCTGGCCGGGCTCAGGTCTCGCTCCCCTGCTGCAGGCAGCTGCTCCGGCTCTTGTTCCTCCATCTCCCGCAACTGTTTATCGCTGTATTGCGGCTCGTACAGGTAGCCACGAGCATCAGATATTCGCAACAGATCTTCGAAATCCCCTTCTACCATTTCAACTTCAAAACTACCTTCTGCCATCGTGAATAGCCTACTATACAAACTTTCTACACAAGAGGCAAGAGCCTGTAGCTTCTACAGAAAGATGGCTGACACTCTCTTTACATTCTGTGAGTGAGATCCCGCCCCACATGGGCGTGGTGAAAACATGCGGAACACTGGCTGAAGTCTTTAGCCTCTGGCACAAAAATCCTCCGATGACGCAAAATGTCGATTATTGCTTCATCGGAGGATTTTTTCCAGACTAAAAATTAATTTTTCTCTCATATCAGGGGTATATGGGGGGGGGGGGGGGGGAATACTCCTGGTTTTCTACTGATACAAAGCTTAAAGGGGCGATAGTGGCTCAGTGGTTCATGTAGGTTGTCTACAAACCAGAAGGTTGGTGGTTCAATCCCAGGTTCCACCTGACCAAGTGTCGAGGTGTCCATGAGCAAGACACCTAACCCCAGCTGCTCCCGACGAGCTGGATGGCGCCTTGCATGGCTGACACCGCCGTCGGTGTGTGAATGGGTGAATGTGAGGCAATATGTAAAGCCATTGGTGGCCATTGGGTCTGTGAAAGCGCTATATAAATGCAGTCCATTTACCATTTACCAATGCTAAATCCTGAAGTATCCCTTTAATAAATGCTGTATAAATGCTTGTATTTATTGTAAAGTGTTACCGAATACTGTTTCTTACTTACTGCATAACTAATAGGGAATTATGGAAGAACTAGGTAATTCTTCATTAACTACTTCTTCACTACTATTAACTACTAAGTAAGATGTGTTAACTAATCAGTATGTAATAGAATTTTATTGTGTTAAGTAACAGTTAGTAAATCAATAACTAATGAATTCTGTCATACCTCCTGAAGAACTACTAGCCTGGGAAAACCCAGACAACTTCCAGCAAATTTAGATTTGCTCTGAAAGTTAGTCTGGCAAAGAGCTCATTCAAGCCCATTTCCAATCCGTCGAAATCGAGGCACCAATCAGAAACGTTGGGGCGGGCTTTACACGATGACGACAGCGCTGGGATTTTGAAGCAGATTTTGTAGCCTACATTACAAAGATGGATGCCGCCGTCGAACATCACTCGTTCGAATCAGCTATCGGGTCTGTTTTAAGCAATTTGAACGTTTCCTTTTTGTTAAAAACCGAGCAAAGAACAACACTCGGAGATGTTTCTCCGCCGCTCTGCATACGTCATCTCCTTCATCGCTCTGATTGGTTTTAGGTCTATCCGCGACGTCCGTTGGTGACGCCTCTCTTGAAATGATTTGTCTATGACGCTTTGCCAGACCATAACTCAGTTACAACTAAGAATGGTCTGGTTTTAACCAGGCTAGAAGAACTACTACTAATTATCTACTAATTAAGGTTCAAGAAAAATAACTAAGAAGTAACTAATGAACAGTCATACAAAACTACAATGAGTTGTGACCTTTCTTATTCACTAATGTTATTTGAAGTAGCAATTTTAACAAATACATATAATGTTAAAGTTAAATGTTTGCCTGTGTGGTTTTGTGAGTGTGTTCTGTAAGAAATCAACTTCAGAAAGGAACCTCACACAAGTGCTTTGCCATAACTAACCTCAGATTAATTTTATATTTTATATACAGTACTGTGTGTGTGTGTGTCTGTTTTCCTCAGCATAGAATGCCCATTGAGTAAATGCATGTATTTGAGGCAACGACTGAGGGACTGAGGTTATTGATTAACTAACTGATACTTAACACAATCATAAAATTCTATTACATACTGATTAGTTAACAATCTTCCCATAGTTAACAGTAGTGACTTAGTGTTAATAAAGATTACCTATTCGTTCTTCAGTAATTCCTTATTAGTTATGCAGTAAGGAAGAAACAGTATTAAAGTGTTACCCCATTAGACTCTGTGCTGTCGAACGGGAGGGAACCAGACGACTTGAGGCCGCCGCCTCACCCTTGATAGAATTCAGACTTAATGCAGACAATTTTCTGATTGACAAAATTATTTCTCTCCCCATTATTATATCTGCCTTCTGCAGTATCTGCCAGGATCCAAATGTAAAAGTGAGCAAAATTTCCCTAGATGCAGCTTTTCAGCAGTTGCCAATCATCCTTCATGCCCTTCTCAAAAAGAGGACACAGACACGGGAAGTCAAAGTCAGACACAGTGATGATAGCTGTTTTTTGGAAAACTGTGAGAAGAGATTTCAACCTTAGCTGGTCTGTATTGTGCTATATGATCAATCAGATACACACATAGAGAGATTATAGTGAGTTTAAAGTGAATATATGTAGGCTATTGTGAATTTAATTATTTATTTATAACACGTCATACTAAATGGCTGCTGGCTTGCTCAGATAATGACTAGTAGCCATAAAAGGTTTGTTTTAATAGCTTATCCATATTAATTTATTTTATTATAAGCATTTTAATAATTTTAACAGTAATTTCTTACATTAAAATATTAATAATTTTACTGTGAAATCAGTGTAGGTCATAGAGGGTGAACCAAGGATAGGGTAAGGCTAGATGCGATTCCTCCATAAAAAAAACACATTTAAATAGGATATCATGAAATAGTTACGTGTTGCCTATCAACAACCTACACATCTTAGCATAAACGCTTTTGTTATTAAAGTGGTTATGTTCACAAACCACTATAATTTGAACAGGCAAGCATTTGTGTGATTTGGCATGGCAGCCAGCAGCCAGCATGGCAGCCAGTACTAATAATAAATAGCCTATTGCCTTATCCTTACCTAATGCAGCAAAACATACGTTTTCTTCCAATTCTGAACAGATTATCACCTAGAAAGTGTACATAAAAGCACTCCCTTAATCACTAAGCTGTCACTCCTCGCATCCTAATCCATTGCGATCTCACAAAGTTCTGCTAATCAATTAAGCTGACTGTACAAGTAAATATCTTTTTTAGCCTATATAATGTCTACACTTTTTTGTCACAAGCTAAATTATAATGAGAGGATTTGAGTGTGCAGATCTCAGCACTGGACAAAAACACCCTGGTTTTGAGTGGTGAGGGGATTGTTACTTAAAGACGTCTGATTGGCCATTGCGTTCAAGAAATCATCAGATATGTTTGTCATTTTCTACATTGCTCAACACTGCAAAAAATATATTGTAAATTATACAAATCTATTTATATTAGTTTTGACTCTCTCAAGAGCACAACCACCGAGTATTCGCGAGAGTGCAGAATTCAGAGATCAACTTGTGCATGCACTGAACAAAACTCCTGTGTTTTAGTGATTACTAATCTTAACGCCTCTGATTGGCCATTGCAGTCATAAACTAAACAGAGTTGTGTGTGATTGGTTATAATGTGCTACGCTGTTAAATGCATAAAAAGTATAATGCAACATGAGTAGATCTAAATTGAATGCTGCAATCGACACTTTATTTCGGCAATTTTCATTTTATTTCTAGATTTAGTTTAAATGTGCAGGTGCATTTTTGGCCAAAGCCCCTGTTAATTTTTGACCTGTGGCAAAGCCTTCCCACACGCTCCTCCTATGGGAATGGCATTTTTAGTACTAATGTAACAAATTACTATAAACATATATTATTCCATGCCATATTGTGCCACATTGTGGAATAATAGTGCTTTTGTTTTGTTTTGTTTTTAAACACCTGAGGGGGTTAGGTTGAATTTTCATTAATAGTATAATAGTGGGGATTTTCTAGTATTGTATAGTGGGTATTTGCATAGTACATTACTTCTGGGGTAAAGATGGGACTTTGTACTAGCCGAAAAGTGCCATTAATTCTTTCACTATTTGAGGATAGAATGCCTCATTTCATCCAAGCGGCAATCTCCCTGTCTCTCTTGAAACCAACACGGAAGTGAAATAAACTGCAATTCATCGACTGGCCGCTTGAGGCTGACAGCAAAAGTGAGTCAAATCTGTATCTCCCCCATGTTAAAATTCCCAACTTTACAGCAAAAAAAAAAAAAATGTTTACAGCCTGGGCAGATAGTGGTTTTGGTCTATATAGCTACGTTTGCCCTTCATAACAACTGTGGGGGGTGAATTTTTTTACAACTCATCCGTTTAAATTATATTAAGCCTTAAAGTTCTGCATAATTAAGGGCGTGGCCACTTGAGTGACAGGTGGATTGCTGCTAGCCGTTTGTCTGCTGTCTGTTAACGTCACCCTCAACTAATTCCAGCAGCTGCTGTACTTGCCATCTCTGCCGTGTTTGTGCTTTTTTCGGGATTATTTCATACAATTTAATACACGCATTATACCTTCACCCACGCCATTGGATTCCGTCGTTGTCGAGTATGGAGAGAACAACCAGCGCTGTATTTCCAGTTGTTTTCCTCGCATGCACTGTTGTGCATTTCCTCAAATGTCTGACAATTTCGTTGCTTTTTGGAGTTTAGATTTAAAAACGTCTATAGATATAGAGACTACACTCGTTGTGCGGTACCGTTGCTCTCACAGAACAGATATGCTTATTTAACTTTTTAGTGTTAAATAAAAAGTACTGTCAGATGAAATCCTGCAAGTGACAGTGGTTTCTCTCCGTCCATGCAGTAGATGCACACCCTTGAATGAGCGCGGATTTCTAGTGCATTTACTTGAACTTCTGAGGTAATATCTTTGGTTTAACCCATTTGAGAAATTGAGAGGCGGCCAAAATCAGATTATGGACTGAATAAAACTCTTTATGAACTTGACGTGCGATGCCATGCTGACTGACATGTATGTGCATGAATCACTGTCACACGCACAAGCTCAGAGCAATTGTCATGATTCCTGTCTTGTGTTCCACTTGTCTTGTGTGTACTTTTGTCATTTCCTGTCTTGTGCTAAGTTTTGTAGTCCTATGTAGTTTTTCATGTTGATTAGTTCATGATTGTTCCCAGGTGTATCTTGTTTCCTCATTACTCAGTTAAGCTTGTTTGTCCCTGTGTAGCCCTTGTTTTCACTTGTTACTTTGTCAGTTGTTGTACATGTATGGTTGCTTCTAGTTCGGTCCTTCTCGTGGTTTTATTTCTTTGTCCCTGGAGTTCTTTATTATTTGTTCTATGTGTTATGTCATTAAAACCTTGCAGATAGATCCTCATCCTCGCCTTCGCCTACTTTTTCCAGCACGTTACAGCAATATTGTAAGTTACTGCATGATAATACATTTTTAACTAGCAGAATAATAATGCATCACGATACACATAGTCTCACTTTTAGTTACATCTTTTAACTATATTAGTATTTCGAAGGGCAAAAACATGAACTTTAACTATTGGCTTTACTTCTTCAATCAGCTGTCACTTTATCGCGAGGCCAGTAGCATATAGCATTAGCACCTCAGCTCCACCCACGTCCGCCTCTTTGCCCATTTTCTGTTATCCGGGAGTGACGAGAGGTGAAGCGCTGCCAAGATGGCGACGGCAGGCCCCGCCCACTTTAGGCTTCAAAAACGCTCTTCAGAAACCTACGGGTCACGTCACGGACACTACGTCCATATTTTTTTACAGTCTATGATTTCATCCCAGTCCAAAACCCCATCCATTATCTTTACATTACTAACCTTAAATAAGTGACTTTTGCCCTTTTAAGAATAGTCCTGCCCACTGGGGTTTGAACTTCTGTGTTAAGCCCATTATGGAATGGCGGTGTTTTATTCCCAAGGTATTTAGGTTGTTCCATTCCATTTCTTTCATTAGGAGTGGGTAATGTAAAGGCACTGGTAATCCCATTTCAAAGCTACATGTCTGTTTGCAGAAACTGTCTTGAAGTGTTTAAACATAGCCGAAGAGTTTAGCCTAAGTTACGGGATGTTTCTCAGGGTGCTGTCTTGTCACAGCTGTCTTTCATAGTTTTCACCACCTCTGTTGCTGGAATGCATATAAACAGTGATGTGACATTGTAGAACACCATCTGCCTCATCTGTTTCCATTTTTGGTTCCCAGACTTTGTCAACAAAATCCTTGGAATTCTAGATGTGATGTATTTGATTGTACTGTTGCAGCTGAAATGCACCATGTACAGTTTATTATAGAGGCTATTGGCCAAAGCAGAGTTCTTCCTTGTGTATTTAAGGGAGTCCATAAAGGCATGCAGTGGCTTCCCGAGGGTAAAACTAATAATGTACTGTTCAGACGATGGATTTTTTTCCCTTATTCTGCAGCAGTATAGACAGTCCAAAACTGTTTTTTTTTCTTCTTCTGGGAGCTGTTAGTGGAGACCTTTTTTTAGTTTTGCTAGTTTGTAGCTTTGTTACTTTGAAATAATTATCTATCTATGTATAATATATTTAGCCCAGTTGTGTATCTGTCAGTAGGTTTCTTCTTGTCTTAAATGGTTGGAAGTGTATGTTGGTTATGAAAAACAAGTTTTTTTTATTGTCTTCACTTCATCCTCTGGTAATATTTAAATGTGTGATAGATTTCTCATCCATTATTGTAAAAGATTTACGGTCCGGAGGCCTGTTCCATAAAATGCGCTAAGAAAATTGAGGATTGCAGTCCAAAACATGACTTGAATTAACAAATCGTCAAGGCTAAAGCGGTTCCATAAAGGACAACTTAAGTTCATGCAATCCCACTGTTACGGGTGTGGTGCAGGTTGAAGGAGAGGCAGCAGTCAGCAGATCAAATTCAATAATCTTTACTAAGAAAACCAAACTTAAACAGATACAAGTCTTTGGGACCACAAACACACGTTACACATCAACGAGAACCGACAAGGAGTGAGGGAGAACACAGGGTTTACATACACAGAGAACGGATCATGGGAACAAGACACAGCTGGGGCAAATTAACTAGACACAGGTGAAGGAACTGAACACAAACGAGGAGCGGGAAAACTAACACAGGACTAAACCAAATCACAATGACGGGGGAAAACACAGGAATACAGACACAAGACAGACATAACTGTAACATTACGCCCCTCCTCGAAAAGGCGTGTCCCCACGCCGTATAAACATCAAATAGGGGCGGGAGGGTGGGCGCCCTGGAGACTGACGAGGGCGTGGCTTTCCCGGAACAGGAAGCCTCCAGGGCGGAGCAGGCCGTGCTGATAGCCAGGGTGAAGACGCCTCTTCAGGTGGCCAGGGTGGAGACGCCTCTTCCGGTGGCCAGGGCGGAGAGACCCCCTCGGGTGGCCAAGGCGGAGCAAGCTGGTCAGGGGGCCATGGCGGAGACGCCCCTTCAGGTGGCCAGGGTGGAGACGCCTCTTCCGGTGGCCAGGGCGGAGCAAGCTGGTCAGGGGGCCATGGCGGAGACGCACCATCAGGTGGCCTATATCCCCCCCCCAAAATTTTCTTGGGGAGAGTGCCAGGCTCAGGGACGTGCATCAGGTCAGGCTTGGGAGGGCTGGATGGGACCAGTAGAGAAGGCTCTGTAGGGCTGGCTTGAAGCTCAGGCTCTGGCGGGCAGGCGACGGGCTCAGGCTCTGGCGGGCAGGCGACGGGCTCAGGCTCTGGCGGGCAGGCGACGGGCTCAGGCTCTGGCGGGCAGGCGACGGGCTCAGGCTCTGGCGGGCAGGCGACGGGCTCAGGCTCTGGCGGGCAGGCGACGGGCTCAGGCTCTGGCGGGCAGGCGACGGGCTCAGGCTCTGGCGGGCAGGCGACGGGCTCAGGCTCGGCAGGGCTGCAGGGGAGCTCAGGCTCGGCAGGGCTGCAGGGGAGCTCAGGCTCGGTAGGGCTGGACGTGACCAGCTGTGAAGGCCCGGCTGGGCTGGACGGAACCAGCGTTGCGGGCTTGGCTGGGCTGGACGGAACCAGCGGTGAGGGCTTGGCTGGGCTGGACGGAACCAGCGGTGAAGGGTCGGCTGGGCTGGACGGAACCAGCGGTGAGGGCTTGGCTGGGCTGGACGGAACCAGCGGTGAGGGCTTGGCTGGGCTGGCTGGGATCAGTGGCGGAAGCTCTGTGTCCCAGTCAATAAGCTCCTCCTCTTCCCCTGGACCGATGGTGAAGGGAGAGCCACAGCTCGCCAATACCCACTCCACAAAGGCAGCGAAGTTCCCCCGAGGCCCATCTCCAGGCAGGCATGCTTTGGTCTCAGCGTTGAGGCCTGCCCGGAAGAACACACAGAGGCTGGTGTCATCAAAATGAACTAGAGGAACCAAGTCCAAATACCTCTGTGTGTGGGCCTCGAGGGACTGATCTTCCTGAGACAGGAGAAGGATTTGGACTGCTGCATCCATCGATGTTAAGGTCGGTTCTTCTGTTACGGGTGTGGTGCAGGTTGAAGGAGAGGCAGCAGTCAGCAGATCAAATTCAATAATCTTTACTAAGAAAACCAAACTTAAACAGATACAAGTCTTTGGGACCACAAACACACGTTACACATCAACGAGAACCGACAAGGAGTGAGGGAGAACACAGGGTTTACATACACAGAGAACGGATCATGGGAACAAGACACAGCTGGGGCAAATTAACTAGACACAGGTGAAGGAACTGAACACAAACGAGGAGCGGGAAAACTAACACAGGACTAAACCAAATCACAATGACGGGGGAAAACACAGGAATACAGACACAAGACAGACATAACTGTAACACCCACTAGTTTGACCCAGGTTCAATGAGCCAAAATAATTTGCCCTAAAGGTCGATCATTGATAAAAAAAAATCCACCATGGCAAACAGCATAAATATTTTGTGCGGTTTAATGCATTTGAGACATGGTGTTGTGCATAACTTCCCAGGTATATTCTCCATCTATAAATATTAGAAAGTCATGCAAATATTTCCTCTTTGTTGTCATTTGGTTTCATTTTCATTGTGTTCAGGTCATGTTTTACCTGTCTTTGTTATGTAGGTAGGTTTTTCTTTCTTTTTTTTTCAGTTTCCCACTTCTAGATTGTTTCTATGATTACTCAGCGAGACACTACAGGTGAATAGGGTAACATTTTAAAATAATAGATATCACCATGAAACTTCCTCAGTTGATTACTTACACAAGTATATACCCAAATGGGTAACACTTTACAATAATAGTGCATGAATAATCATGTACTATACCTGAATTAATAATTACTTTACTATGAACTAATGATGAGTTAAGACATGTACTAATGAGGAACTAACCTTAACTAAGACATGAGTCATATGAATTCCTGCGTGAATATACCATCTTAACTACACGTTAGTACATGCTTGTTGATTAACGTATTAATTAACATTTCGGGGTAAACTAAATCAAACTTGTTCTAGAAAATGGACACATTTTGTGGCCCAAAAGAAGAGCAAGAACCCTAACTGACTAACATCCAACTGCATTATGATATAAAGACAGTAAAACAATCCATAAAATAACCATCATCTGTGCTAACACTGATTTTAATTTTGAAAATTGCATCTGTTTAATGAATATGTTAGTGTAGGTATTTCACTCTTGATGGCAGGAGTGGAATCACTTAAAACAGAATGAGATTAAATTGTTTTCAATGATGAATGCATCATTGTGTGTTCAATGAGTAAGGTTAAATGTAAACATTGCAAGACATCTAGTGTCATTCACTGATGTTTGTGAGTTGCTGGTGTCAAATTTATGAACAATTTTACATTGTGCCCTTTTAGTACATCTTTCTTCTGATCTAGAACATGTTTGATTTAGTTTACCCCGAAATATTAATTAATGCATTATAAGATGGTATATTCATGCAGGAATTCATATGACTCATGTCGTAGTTAAGGTTAGTTCTACCAGAAAGACTCGGGAGAATAAATACTGTAACAATAAATACATTTATTGATAGCCCAGCAAGCAATAAAGTTCTTTGGCGTAGGCCCCGTCCATAGCTCGCAATCCGAGGGTCCGGACTCTGCATTTCCTGCCTGAAGACGAAGGCAGGGGCGCAGCCGACCCCCCGTGAGGTATAGGAAGGGGCCATCCTGGTGGTGGTGGGGAGGATGGAGGATGGAGGGGAAGGGACCATCCTGGTGGTGGTGGGGAGGATGGAGGTGCATGAAAGCATCAGCATCTGCGAACTCAGACATGTGTAAGTACTGGTCTTTTATACCACAAGTCTTAGACACGATTGGATAGATGAGAAGGTAATAAGTGACGCAGCAATTGAGTCTTCCTGGCAGAACTTAACGCTAGAGCTTCCATTTCTCAAGTAACTCATCATTAGTTCATAGTAAAGTAATTATTAATTCAGGTATTAGTACATGATTATTCATGTACTATTATTGTAAAGTGTTACCAAAAAAGGTATTACAAGTTTTTGAAATGTGTATGTTTAATTATGCAAATTAGGCATTATCTCATTAAATATGCACGATTTTGCATATATTTTCGGTAGATAGATCTGAACATATGATAAAGCCAGGTGCAAAATTCTTTTTTCATTTTGTTTACACATGCACAAGATGAAAAAAATAGTTCAGAGGGATTTCAGGATATATGCTTTCATTACCAAGGAAATCAAAATATACTGTCCATAGCCTTAAAAAATCGATTTTCGCCATATTATTTTTTAATTAAAATGTCACATAAATCAGGCCAGGAATGATTTATTAACAAATCCCTCTGAAAAAATCTTCAGAATACTGCTAAGTGTATAACTGGAAAGTTTGGTGTAAGTTTGGTGTATTGGAAAACATTGCTCAGAAACAAATGCTCAGGCCCTTAGTAATAATAATATATAATATTTCAAGCTCATGAAAACTGATTATTTAATAACATGGCAGGCATATAAGGCCTACAACTGCAGGGACTCAATGAATTAACATTGGCAGAGTACACCACGTGATGCGTCTGAGCGAATCACGTTAGCAGAAACCAGCAGTAGCCAATGAGATTTCGTCATTAGCTTTAAATCACCCTTTGGACATTCACAATTGGTTACTGAGAGAAAGAAAATGCCCATATTTGGGTTACATAGCGTTGTGCAGGAGACTCAGAGCTTTACAACGATACCGGTCATGACCAAGGGGGTAATCCACCAGCTGGAAACTGAAGTCTCCCTGTAGCAAGCCTTCACCTGCTGTTAGCATTCCATTGACTCCCATTCATTTTGGCGTCACTTTGACAGCGAATAACTTTACATCTGAGGCGTTTAAAGACTCCATTTGTCCATTGCTTATTTCTAAAGAAACACGACA
Organism: Rhinichthys klamathensis goyatoka; assembly: GCF_029890125.1. NCBI lineage: Eukaryota > Metazoa > Chordata > Actinopteri > Cypriniformes > Leuciscidae > Rhinichthys > Rhinichthys klamathensis. Next base: position 1,156,304 of record NW_026606597.1, read on the forward strand.
ATGTATAAAAGGCTCCATTACCTTGTATCTTACGTTATGGCCCCGTAGAAGCAGTTTTTGTAAAAATAGGCTAACGATTGCGTCATAGGGGGGTGGGGGGCGTGGAGGCATAAAGTTGCTCCTGCTGCTAGCTCATGGACAGCTAATACTCACGATCTCTGGCTCTGCAAGATTCGGAAGGGAATGATTCAGATTTGTCTTGGCACAGCTACTAGAAGACGTACAACTGTCAGACAGGTTGCTCACGTAACATCTACGTCGTCAAGCTCAGTTTGAGCATGCACAGTACGCTTGGCAATCAGGAAGTGAGTGCTTCTAATTGACTTCACTTTTCTCCGTTGAGGGGTCACTGTGTCCATTTCTTTTACTGTCTATGGTCATGACAGACTTCAGTAAACAGACGGAATGCGGCATGCGGCGTTGAAATGCTAACTTCTTGGTAAATTCGGGAGAAACTTACTGCCACAAGTAAACAAAATGTAATAAAATAAAGATCTTAATGTATATTTTCAACGTTTTCTTTATAGCAGCTTGAAAGAACACATATTGAAGGAGTAAACTACCCCAAAATCTCAAAACTGATCACTGCATGAAAAATCGATGTTTTTGCCTGCCATGTCTCGCCTTAATTCCCCCGTTTGCTTCACCAGTGATTATCCAATTACCTTTTGTTTTCTCCAAGTATTTATATGCCTGTGTTTCAGTTCTTATGTTTTTAATCTTCTGCTTATTTCTGCATTCTGAGTTATTTTGGTTTGCTAATAAAGACTGTGTGAATTCATCATCTTTGTCGTACCTGCTAGCCAGCATCTCACCATTCCATGACACACAACTGTTTTTAACACTGATAATAATAAGAAATGTTATTTGAGCACCCAATCAGCATGTTATAATGATTTCTGAAGGATCATGTGACACTGAAGACTGGGGCACGTTCAAGCATAGATATCCATAATAAAGGCTAGATGTCTCGTCCGCGCTGCTGGCCAATGGAGGTCGGCGTCCGCACCTGGCAGCCATCTTGTCACAGGCAGCTCGCTCACTCGTAACATTGTGTTTTAATGGTGCATGTACTTTTTAAATAACCATACTGTAACTTGCTCAATTTTCTACCGATTTTCAAACGGTTTGGTTTGTTATAAATGTCAAAGTTGAAGTTATGACACTGCATACTTATGAATAATAAGTGTATCAATAAATAATCATCCAGAATTATAGCCACGTTAATAACGTTTGTAAGAAACCAAACCGTTTGTAAATCCATCAAGATTTCAACGAGATAAGAGTATTTGTGTTCGTGCTGATCACTGATTATCACATGATCACTTACATCATGCCACAGAGCCCGCCAGAAAGCTTGCTGTGAAAAGATGGCCGCCGGTGGTGATGATAGAGACTCCGCCGTAAGACTAGCCTTTATTATGGATATCTACAGTATGCGTTCAAGCTCAAACCAGTGCGCAACGTTTTGCTAAGGTTCCGAGTTGAACAATTCCGGTGGGACGGTTTCGGGATGAACCGCACAGTTTAATTATTTAAAAAAATGCAAGAGCCAATTGGGAGAAAGGTGTGGAGGATCATAAGCGGAAATAAGTGAAAGGAGCAGTGAGAGAGATAATAGTGACGTGTTGAGTTGCAGTGAGAGTGCAGGCAATAATAAGAGGCCATCGAGTCACAGGCAGTTTGAATCAAATGCACGTCGGTTTTGCTCGAACGGAGTAGTATAGCACCAAAAGGGATTACCTGCTGCGCTTTCGGATCTTTCTAGCAGAGACTGCAGCGCGCTTGTCCTGACAGACAAGTTTTTTATGCTGATTGCAGAGCGTTGCCTGGCACGGACGACGGAAAATTGCCGGTTCGCTTCCGAGATTGTCTGCTGAGCATCTGTTCCTGCGTTTCCGACGCAGCCTGCAGAGCATTGCTGGATCCACCCGTGGGTATTTTACCTCGAGGCATAGCCTACTCAAGTTCAACTGACAAAGAGATTATTCGACTTCGGATCTCCCCTCTGATGTCGATTGCAGACCGTGTTGTTTCCTAAGCTGCCAACTCAGGTACTCACTAACGACACGCACTCCTCTGTCTGCAAACTCAAGCTTCCCTGCACAGCTTTCTGCCATTCGCAACACACACACACACACACACACACACACACACACACACACACACACACACACACACACACACACACACACACACGCACACACACACACACACACACACACACTTACTTGCCTCAAAAGCTTGCTTTGCTTATTTGTTTTCTTTTCTTTTTGGGGGGAAACTGATGGTTTTGAACTGTTGATTTTTTTAAGTGTTTTGATTATTGAAACCAAGTGTTTTGTTTTTTTTCTTTTGAGAAACGAACTCAAAACATATACAACGCACCACATCAAAAGACTTTGTTTGATTTGTGTATTTGCATTTGATTCTCTGTGTAAAAATCTTTTTTTTCTTTCTGTTTTGATATTTGAATATTACAATATGGTATTGAATCTTTTGTGTGTGTTTTTTAGTGTGAATGAATTTAATTACTTTATCTAATTTTGTGTAATTGGTGGTTTGAGTTATTCTGGGTTCATTTATTAACTTGAATTCTCTTGGTGGATTTAATTCTGCCTGGCGGCCGAATTTGCTAAAGTTATTTTAATGAATTAATTTCCAATTAAATTCCTAAAGTTAAGGTCACCACCAAGTGGTGCCCGAACAGAGACGTGAAGATAATTTAGTGTGAATAATTCTGAATTTTAATGTTCACTGATATTTTTTTTGTTTGTTACTTGAATTGTTATTTTGAAAAGTAATTTAAGGAATTGGGAAATGTTGCATTTTTGAATTGAAGTGTGGAAATCATGTTGATTTGCCAAACTTGTGAATTTTGAACCTCCTGAAAATAGGGAATTTTCTTGTTGTTACCCTACATTATTTATGGAATTGTGTAGTAGCAAATGAGTAGCAAATTTAAGTGAAAACTATTATGTGACTGCATTGAATATTGATTGTTGTATTTGGTGATCTGGGACTAATTACCCTACATTTTGCTGTTCACATTTTTGTTTTTTGATTGACTTGTTGGACAATTGCTTTAACCCTTGTGTTCTGTTCGATTTTTGTGTACACCCCTTATGGACCGGGTCAAATTGACCCTAATTGGATTCAATACAATTCCTCAAAAATCACACTATGAAAAACAACAAAGATTTAGATACAAACTGTAAACTTTTAATATCAACATTTGTCAAACATTACAAAAACATTATATCTGAAAATATGATTTATGAAAATGTTTTTAAAACATTTTTTAAAACAGTTTTGTTTTGACAAAATTGGAAAATAAACAGTATACTGGTTTTTTTTTTTTTTTTTTTTTTTTTTTTTTTACATTTTATGCTTTGAACATCGTAACTGAACAAAAAAAAATTGCTGTATAATGATTTTTTTTTTCATTTTTCTAAGTTAACTTTCCCTAGTTTCCTAAGACCTATTTTCCTAGTTTCATTATTCATTATTATTAGAACTGGAGTTGAAGTGCCCTGACATACAGAAAATAAATGTTTTTATTTTGTGTCTGTACAGTTGCTTTTGAATGGCTGTCTATAAGGGGTCAAATTGACCCGCGGACATCACGAACGTAACAGTAATTGTGTTTGTATATGTCAAAGCACATCAGCATGTTGAAACTTTGCATGCATGTTCATCATGATAAATGAGAAAAAGTCACAAAATATCAAGAAAAAAAACAAAGGTTAACCAGTATTTCCAACAACTTGAAAATCGAAACGGGTCAAATTGACCCGCAACATAACACAAGGGTTAATTCTTTGAACTGTGTGAAATGTGAACTACATTTGTGCTATTGAAACAATGTAATGTAAAATTATATCAATTCATTGACATACACAACACTTACAACACACTTTTATTTTACATTTATTGATTACATTTCCTTTAGATAACCATGGCAGAGCACCCTTCCCCACCCTCAACTTTTGTCGAAATGGAGGCTCCAGATGTGGCCACCCATATTTGGCCACCTGTGGACCGTCAGGCCCCTCAGGAATTATATGTTTCTACCTTTTACCAGACACCCACCCAGTTCAGCCGCATTGCACAGACAGGAGCCCATGTGCAGTTTGCGGCCCCACCAGTAGCACTCCAGCTCAATCTTTCCCCTGGGAACAGAAACCTCCAGAACCCATGCAATTATGCACACCATCATCTGGAATATCATCCCCAGCCACTGCTTTACCACCACCTTCTTCATCTTCAGGGGTACAGTATGACCTGCCTAGAACTCTTCCAACACCTGGAAAAAGGATAGGTCAACTCACTGCACAAGGTAAGTGGGACTAGTTGCATGATTTCATGACCACACAAGAGAGAGCTGTAACTGAACTCACCAAGGAACTAACGTCTAATTCATCCAGCCATGAGAGTCAATCTCTAAACTTGCTGGAAAGATGGAGGAAATCAAGCAACAATTCTCCACTCCACTACCTCATCTACAAACAAGCAACAAGCTGAAACTGTGTCAGATAAGACAATTAAAGCTGTGAAAGTGATGATTACTACAGAACTCCAAAAGGTAGAGACTACCTTAGTGTCAGAAGTGCGCTACATGGTGGTGCAGCAGTTGCAGTCTGAGATTCATCAGGACATTCAAGCAGTTCAACAGCACTTTCAGAAAGATTATGATCAACTGCTGAAAAAAAGTAGTCAATTGACTTTACTCATCGACAAATTGTTCACAAACATGAAAGAACGGCAATCTTAAATGGAAGCAAAGTTTGAGAGTAAGGAAAAAAGATTGACTGACCTGAGTGATAAAAGTATTACTCTTCATGACTCCTTACACATCCAGCACCAGTAACTCCTCCAGCAGCCCATACTTCTGTTGTTAAAGGACAGTGAACACATCAAGCTAACATTTCCCACGTTTGAAAGGTCAGTTGATGTACAAGATTCCATTGTTATGAATAACACGTTGTCAAGACTTCCTTGCTGTACATCCTCTAATGGACTTTGATATCTTGGCCACCTTTAGGACAGTTTTATATGGCACTGCCCGTGACTGGTGGGAAGTAGCAAGATCATCTGTTACAACATGGAGTGGGTTTCAGTCTGCTTTTCTTGCTGCTTTTCTGGGTGAGGACAATGAAGATGAGTTTGCCATCGGATTCAAAGAGAAAAGGAGTCCATTCGGGATTTTGCCTTTACCTACAGAGCTCTCTGTAAAAGGTGGAAACCAAGTTTAACTGAAGTAGACAAGATGATTCTTAAAAACATAAAACCTTACCTCGCCAGTCCCCTTCGCCATGAGTTGGTTCGCCTTGGTCACCAGCTGGAGAAGGACCATGAACAACAGAATCAATGTGATGGCATAGCTGGTTCCAAAATTGTTGTAGCACCACCCAGAGGTGTTACTTCTACCCAACCTACTGTACAATGTTGGCGATGTCGAGGACTTCACGCACCAGGTATCTGTCCTTACTTCACTTCTCCAGCCCAACTAACACAGTCTTCAAGTCATCAGCCACACAGTAACAAATGGAATTTCCACTCACCCAAGCAGCCTGGCCAACCTTCCAACAATTCACTGTCTTCTACAATTACAAAGAATTATCTCACACCCCCAGATAAACCCAATTTCACCATTACATCTGGAAGTATTTCATCTACTCCCTCAAATCCTGTCATTGTACCTCAACAGTTAATTGTGCCTGTCAGTGTTGGCTCATGGAAGGAGAAAGCCATTGTGGACACGGGTGCAAGCTATACCCTCATCCACGAGACTCTCTGGAAGACCATTGCTCAAGCACCCCATGATCTTCAACCCTGGACACTCGGACCTCTGTATCTAGCTAATGGTGAAGCAGAGGTTCCTCTTGGATGGCTGAATGTCTCAATTAATCTCCATGACAAAGTGTTCACCATACCAGCTGCAGTTCTAGCACCCAAAGCTCTGGCATATGCAGCAGTCCTGGGTCTGGATTTTATCTTCTTTAGTGGTTTACAACTAAATGTAATCGACAAAAAGTATACCTTTAAATCTACCCCTGACGTGGAATACCCATTCCAACCAGGACGTGCAAGTGTACCTGAGAACAGACCCAGATCCAGAAAAGGAATGCATCAAGGGAATACAAACCAGAGTGTCTCTCTCTTTGTCACGGTTCATAAATCCACTGTCTCTCTCGTCTCATGTGTGTGTGTGTGTGTGTGTGTGTGTGTCTGAGGGCGTGACCTCTGATCACCACTGATTAGCAGCGCCAGCTGTTACCACTTGTTTGTCCCTTTATATGTTCAGTAACTGGTGTCTCATGTTCTCAGATTGTTGTGGCTTCCCGGTGTGTGTTCCCAGTTCCTGTGCTCGTCTTCTGGCTTTCTGTTTGTGGATATGCTTCTTTGTTCTTCGTTGTCATTCTGGATTCCTGCACTGCTTCACTGAGATCACCGTTCACTATCACCGGGTTGCCTGTCGAAGTCCCTGCGCCACCGATCATCTGTGTTTGTGTTCGCCTGACCTGCAACTGTCTTCATCTGCTAAATAAAGCATTTTTACTTGCATCTTGCATCCAGTTCTTGTTATTGTTACACTCTTGAGTTCAATTCCTCCTCCTCAACCCAAATTTACATTCAGCACAGATGACCTGGACATCCAAAATTTAATTGACTGTACTGTGAATGAATCCTACTTACTGGCTGATGGAAAGTACCAGCTACATCAAGTCCTGGAGGCCAATCCACAGGCGTGTGCGCCCAGACCAGGTCGTACTGATGTTCTCCAACATCGTATTTACCTCACCCAGCAAGTACCAATAAAACAGAGACCATATTGCATGTCCCCTACCAAACAAGCTGTTGTGGGAAAACAACTGGATGAGATGTTGAGTGCAGGCATTGTGAAACTTTCCCATTCAGGTTGGGCCTCACCTGTCGTCCTTTACGGAAAGTGATGCATACCCACTGCCAAACATAGCAGAGATCCTGGAATCTCTCTCCAGAGCTGCTATATTTTCCACCATTGACCTGAATAGCGGATACTGGCAGGTGACCATGGACCCTGAAAGTACAGCTAAGACATTTAGCTGCCATTTGGATTATTACAGTTTAATGTTATGCCATTCGGATTGAAAGATGCCCAAGCAGCTACCTTCCAAAGATTAATGGAAACTGTTTTGGGTGAACTACATGGTCAAAATTGCTTTGTGTATATAGATGACATTATCATCTATTCTCCAACTATTGAACAGCACTTCCTTGACATCCAAAGTATTCTCTACAAGCTGCAAAAGGCTGGTCTGACTATGAATCTTAAGAAAAGCCAAATCTGTCAGCAGGAATTAGTATTCCTTGGCCATGTTGTACCACCGTTTTTTCCCACACTTTTCCCAGATCGCTGAACCCCTCAATGCCCTGAAGAAGAAAGGCAGAGTTTTCCAGTGGATGCCGCAATGTCAGCAGGCTTTTGGGCAGCTGAAAATAAGCTTGATGACACCTCCCATTTTGGGACACCCAAATTTACAACACCCCTACATGGTCTACACAGATGCAAGTAAGACTAGTCTGAGCACTGTGTTGATACAGAGGGATCATGGGAAAGAGGAAGTCATGGCTTATGCTAGCAGAGCTTTGAACAAAGCTGAAGTAAATTACTCAGCCATGGAAAAAGAATGCTTGGCAGTAGTTTGGGCTCTGGAGAAGTGGCAGCATTATCTGGAACACAAGTTGTTTACTGTTTTTTACTGACCACTCTGCACTGCAATGGGTGATGGGATCCATCAAGACCTCAAGTTGTTTGATCAGATGGGCCCTGCAACTGCAGAGATTCGATTTCATTGTCGAATACCAAAAAGAAAGACTAAATGTGGCACCTGACGCTCTCTCTCGAATCCCCATCAGTGTCAGTTGTAATTTGTATGCCAGCCACAAGGAGCCAGAGGATCTCCCAATCTCTCTGGATAAGATCTGGGAAGAACAACATAAAGACTCTGTAATCACGAAAATATTGCAGACCATGGCAGAGGGTGATGTCAGCCTGAAAGAACAATGAGGTACTGGAAGACAAGCTTTACCGCAAAGCTCATCTGGCTGACAACCAGCTACACTATCGTGTAGTATTGTGTCCCTAGTAGCCTCATTCCACAGATCCTACAATATTATCACGCCAGCCCCTTGAGTGGCGATGGATGAATATATAAGATCTATAAGAGATTTCAAGAAGTGGCTTTCTGGCCAGGGATGTGGAGTGATGTCAAGCAGTGGGTAAAGAGATGCGTAAAATGTCAACAACTTAAGAGTGACAATCGAAAACCTGCTGGCACAATGCAACACACCACTGTCTCTCACCCCAATGAAATGTGTGATGTGAAATCTGTGGTGTGGACATAATGGGACCCTTGCCGTGTAGTTCCAACCGAAATTAATATCTTTTAGCGTTCATTGATTGCTTCACTCGCTGGGTTGTGATGTTCCCCATGCGAAAAAGCCACTGTCCAAACAATTGCTGCCATTTTCAAGAAGGAAATTCTGACCAGGTGGGGTGTGCCTGATTTCCTGCTGTCCGGTCGAGGTACCCAATTTGTGTTGTCTGTATTTAAGGAGGATGGAAGGTAAAAAATGGAAGGTAACACCTAAACTGACTACTGCATATCACCCTCAGACTAATATGACTGAGATAGTCAATCGCACCCTTAAATACATGATTGCTGCATACCTGGATGAAAATCACAACAAGTGGGATCAATATTTACCAGAGTTCAGATTTGCCATTACTTCTGCTGTCCAAGAGACCATAGGAATGACCCCAGCTGAACTGCAACTTGGAAGAAAGCTGCAGAGTCCAATGGACAAACTTCTCCACGGTAAAAATCTCACTCCAGATGTGCCAGCATACAATGTTGTTCATTGTCTAACCCAGCTTCAATCCCAAGCTATGGAAAACAGCTAAATTTAATTGGTGGTTTGAGTTATTCTGGGTTAATTTATAAACTTGAAATCTTTTGGTGGATTTAATTCTGCCTGTTGCCCGAATTTGCAAAAGTTATTTTAAGGAATTTATTTCCAATTAAATTCCTAAAGTTAAGGTTGCCACTGTTACACCTGGAAACGGTGTGCAACGGGGTTTGATATACGTTTTCTCTTGTTTGGTGGGTGTGTCAAAAATGTCAGCCCAATCAGCAGCAACATGTATATAAACCATGCAGTATTAAAGAGACCGCTCGCACAATGGGTCCAAGTAAAGTCGTTTACAAATGTGTCTGCTGCAGCTCGCTATTCACAACAATTGAAGATATTAGAAGACATGCTTGTCGTTTCATCCTGAAATGCAAGGCAAATGTTGGATCACAATAATTAGGAACAGTGTGCGAAATACGGGGGTCTGAGGGGGGGGGGAGACCCCCTGAAAACCTCAAAAGCTAAATTTGAAGGGGGTCTCAAATTGTGTCAAAAAAAAATATATATATATATATTTTATTGTCACTAAAATGTTTTTAAGCTCACGTCCAAGTATTCAGAATTCAAAACATTTATTCACGTTCTTACGTCACACGCATCACACACATGACCAGCGGGGGCCAATCGTGAGCCTACGTGTGACGTACAACACAGAAGTGTTGCGCAGTTACACTACGTGAATTCTCACGGCCCACAGAGAAGGAAATGAATAGTTGAATAAAGTTGTTATTTTTGTTTGTTTTTACACACAAAAAGTATTCTCGTCGCTTGATAAACTTAAAGATAGAGCCACTGTAGTCACTTGGACAATTTGAACGATATCTTTAACTTTTCTGGGCCATCAAGTTTCGATCCCTTTAGAAGCCTATGGAGGAGTCAGACAGCTCTCAGATTTAATCAAAAATATCTTAATTTGTGTTCCGAAGATGAACAAAAGTCTTACGGGGTTGGAACAACATGAGGGTGAGTAATTACTGACAGAATTTTCATTTTGGGGTGAACTAACCCTTTAATCTTACTTTATTAACCCTCTGGGGACCAAGGTGTTTTTGGGGTCCTTGAGATGTTTTGACATGCCCTGACATTTGTGCTTTTTTCAGTTGCTTATAAACATATTAATGGCACAGGTGAAATTACACTCTATTTACCGCTACCATAATATGTGAGCAACATGTATGTACATGTTTGTATTTTTGAGAGAATATTGTTTATGCATGGTTATTGAAAAAACTAAAAATTAAAGTTTCTGAAATAAAGCCACAAAACACATACTAAATATGTGTCCACAAGACTTTTGACTAATGGAAGATGTGGCCTAGAGTTTTTGCTTCAAAATGATCTGAAAATCATCCTTTCTAATCATTCACATAACACAATAGATTCTTTTAAATTTGTGGAAAAAAAAATTTGTTAGCCAAGGCAATATGCGAATGGGCGTGAACGGCCCAACCCCATTGTGAATAATTAGGTGGTTGAGAAGACAAAGACCCCGCATATTAATGAGCCTTTCATTCAGGTGTGTCACACAAGAAAGAATGCAAGGACAATACACACACACACACACACACACATACATACAAACATACATTATAAAATCTAAATATAAATGAAAGTCAAAAGCACATTTTTAGTCATACCTGGAAACAAATCCTGTTCAAATAGGTTATATGGGCCATTCTACAGAATTGGTTCAAAGTTAGAGTTGGAAACATCTTGAAGAGAAAATTGTCTTTTTCCATAAATGTCTTAGTAGGCCAATACATTTTATCATACATATTTCAAAGTTAAGGATTCATTATTTTGATATAGCTTGCATTGGAACAAACACTATTCTTTGTTGATTAGTTTATTGACAAAACATACTATATATTTAACATATGAGCAGAAACTGCTAACAAAAGCTTATTTGATGTCTATTTTAGAGTTAAAATTTTATAATCTAGTCACACACACACACACACACACAGAAACATGATTCAAATTTAAACAGTAGGCTATTTTTGCGTTTACAGACACTAGCGTTATTATATATCGCGATTAGAACAAAGCACAAGAATAAAAACACTTACAGCCCAGCTCGCTCCTCGAAGTGAAAATAAACCAGCACTTGTTCTGAGGTAGGTAAATGTCCCAGGATTATTCCTCACAGCCGCGCAAGATGACAGTACATTAATCTGACTAAATATAGTGTGTTTACCGAGTTTATATGGGCGTTTACACGTCTCAATGTGTTGCTTCAGATCATTAGCGTTTGAATAGCGCACGCTCTCCGTGGGCGTGTCACATTAGCGGAATAATGAGATGCGAGAACGATAATGAGAACGGCTGACACCTCTCTCATTTTATATAGATTACATAAACAGAGAATATTTATTTTAATTTTAAATTAGATAATTTAAAAGTACAAACTTAAATGATCATACACATATATTGCTCATGTCTGGGTGAATACTATTCGCTGAGTTTTTTTAAGTTTAGAGACGTGCTCCAGAAAAAAAGTTCACGGACACGGAGAAGCAGAACGCACACCCTGTTTATTTTCTTTATTTTACAAAAGCACAATATTTTATTTCGATTGTAGGTGGGCACATAAAAAAGTAGACATTTAACAGTTTATTTTTTAATATGTCTTAACTCTGTATGACCAGAAATGATGGAGTAGTTTAAGTCTATTTTTCTGCTATGTGAAAAAAATCTGCCAAAACGCACCGGTGCGTTTGCCGTCCCCAGAGGGTTAACTGATGTCTTTGTGGCTAACCTTTGATTATCCAATTCAACCATACGATGAGCAAAAATGACTTTAGTTAAACATCACTGTGGCGAGCAGGACGAGGTCGAGGGCCGTGAGAGAGCGGTGTTAGGCCGGTGGCGTGATTGATAATGAGCAACACCTGCGCGACGCATCGGTCTCATATCTCTCACGGAGGAGCGGAAGCATAAAAGGAGGAGCGACGACAGTAGAGATACGAGACCGGTGCGTCGCGCAGGTGTTCTCCGTTCTCCCACTGCCCTCGGCCTTGTCCTGCTCGCCAAAATCACATTTGTGTTTCTTTTTATTCTTTTGTTTTTGTTGCTGAAGTAAGAGTGTTGAACTTTCTTCTCCTGCATCATATTCTTCAACAATCTAGAATGGCACCACAGCTGAAAGGTTTGTTTGAGCTGCATCCTTTACTGTATAGGTGTGTATTTTAATTTCCTTCAGCCCAAGGCTTATTCATATTCAAGTAATGCAAAAGTAACATAACGCATTCCTCTGAATAAAAGGTAACTCTGCAATTAGTTACTTTTTTACAGAGTAACGCAATATTGAACACATCACTTTTAAAAGTAACTTATAAATAAATGTAGCCTCTGTAAGCATAAGAGACTATATATATATATTAGTGCTGGGCAAGTTAACGCGTTATTATCGCGTTAACGCATTTATTAATTAATGCCGACAATTTTTTTATCGCGCGTTAACGCAGTTTTCTTTTTTTATTATTATTTTGAAAGTCCGTTGCTCACTGGCTCTGAATACACATAGGCCTACAGTCAAACCATGATCACAGGAGGGGTGGGATGTTGGTCAGCCAGCAAATAACCCACCCAAACAAGCAGGAGAGGCTTTGGCAGGTGAACAGAACGGGAGACAGCGCTCCGCGAGTGAATGACAGGCGCTCTATGAATAGTAACCATGGCAACGGCTTCTGTGCGCTACGCAGCTGTAGCCTTTTTAACTTAAATTAAAATTAAACATAACTTTACCTGATAGGCCTGCGTTTAGTTTAGTGGGGATGCTCTGCCATGTGAATTCCCTCCTGTTGATGTCCTGATAACTATTTAGATTCTGGAAACTCACAAACAGCGAGCCGAGGATCAGTCTCTCTTCCAATAATTTGTGCTGCGCGTCGTGTACAAAAAGTTAGACTATTCAACTTCGGCAACGCGCGGGCGCGTGCGTGAGGCGAGCATGACCGCAACAGTTTCACAGGAACGCACCCGCTTGTCGCTGCACCTGTGCTCGACCACTTCACCTCACTCTAGGCTGATTTATACTTCTACGTCGGACCTACGCCGGAGCCTCTACGCTATAGACTACGCGTTGGTTTTCATTTATATCTGCGTCGTTGTCCGCGTTGACGCGCAATTACACATGCAGAGGGAGAGTGTGAAACCCGGGGAGCGGTTCTAGCAATCACATCGCTTGCGGTACGCGTAGAATTGACGTTACATTTTTGGAGAGATGCACGTCAGGGTACGCGCGCTACACAGCTGCGGCGTGAGTTCGACGCAGAAGTATAAATTGGGCTTTACCTCTGTTTAATGTAATCTTACGTGGGAAACCATGGCATGCCATGACCAAACATAAGCTGCTATCAGAGAAGTAACGTTGGTCGACTTATATCTGTAGTTGTGATCATGACCCTTTGACTACATAGACTGTTTCTGCTGCTCCCTGATACAAAATACCTGTTCAGAAAAAAAACAAAAAAAACAAGAAAACTGGACTCGTTTTAACAAGCTAGATAAAAGGTAATGCAGTGGCAAATAGCTTTGTTTAAATATTTGATTTGATTACGTTAATGTTTAAGTTGAGATTTACAAGAAATATTTTATTGATACTGTGTAAAGGAAATACTGCTGGTATAAAAGCACCTTATTTGTTTAAAGTTTTTGCAAACCACATGTTATTGCACTTTTGTAGCAGTACATTTAAATCAAAAGTGCGCAATACACTACTTTAGAATTCATTATTCAATTTTGCGCGTAACAATGCGATTAATCGCGATTAATCGCAAGAAAATCATGCGATTAATCGCGATAAAAAATTGTAATCGTTGCCCAGCACTAATATATATATATATATATATATATATATATATATATGCCTGTATGTGGTGACGTAGTGTGCCTGTCTAAACAGCATGTCCCATGTCCAGAGCCGGATTAACGCAAAGGCAAACTAGGCACGTGCCTAGGGCCCGATTGGCGGGATGGGGCCCAGACAGAGGGACAAAAATAAAAGAATATTTTTTTTTTTACAAATGTCCTATCTACAATTTATTTCAATATTTATTAATTACCTAAAAATAGTGACGATGTTTATCTTAACCATAGACTGTTACATTACGTCACATTAACGCCAGCCCATCAGGTGCTGCGAAGCAAAAGCCTAAATAGGCACGCAAAGAAGCACAGCTCGTAATGCAGGTGTGTGTTGTCGTCATCTATTTTGGAGTGATTGCAATGTATTCTAAATATAAACTTGTACCGTAGATCAGCGTCCTTTCTGGAAAAATCATTCACCGCTTTATTACGAGTTTAAAAGAGCGCGAGCGTCATTAACGTGCCCAGACGCGACGCTTTGAATTTGCGCGTATGAATAACATCGCGTCGGGAGCTGACTAAAAACGCTACAAAAGTAAAAGACAAGACGTTTGTATTCAAAGTTAAAAAGCCAACACACTACAACATTTTTAAATGTTTCAAATAAAGGATCTCATGGGTCTATATCTTCTAAATTCTGCTGATGATTAGATACCCTGTCTGACATCAGCCTTACGCCAATAATATCAGTTTTGAATTTTTTTTCTAATCAGTAGCGATCGTGTCTTTCTCTTCCACTTGATTTGTGTATAGCATATTTAAGCTAGCAATGCAATCCATAATATCATATTATACTTATATTAATAATATGACAATATCTGCAGTCAATATTGATTAAATGGGAGGGGAAAACCGGTTCCTGCCCATACCAGCTATGAAAAATGATAAAATGATAGATAAAAGATGAATGATAAAAGCATATATCACTGAAGTGGTATTCTGGAACTGTGAATAAATTGAATAAAACAGCAAAATAACAATAACAATAACATCTTCATTAAACAAAAAAGAGAGTACCTTAGATGAAGTTTGATTAATATGTACATACAGTAGCCTACTGGTAAAAAGTCTGGACCAATTACTATTTTTAATGTTTTTGAAATAAGTTTTTTATTATGCTCTACAAGCCTGCATTTATTTGATAAAAAAAAAAAAAAAAAAAAAAAAAAAAAGGAATATTCAGCAAAGATGTATTAAATATATAAAAAGTGATAGTGAAGACTTTTTTAAAACAACTTTTAAATAATAAAAAAAATCCTGAAAAGAAGTATCACAGGTTATAAAATAAATATTAAGCACCATTTCTAACATTTGATAATAAATCAGAATATTATCAAGTTTTCTGAAGGATCACATGACACTAAATTCAGCTTTGCATCACAGAAATATATTTTAAAGTATAGCTTGTTTTCATATGACGTCACGCCACTGCGTTGCCATGGCGCGAAATGCAAATGGAGGGCAGGAAGTGATTTGCTGTATTTAGAAAGCACTATAACAAACTCAAAATGCCTATGTTTTGCGTCGTTTATGGTTACTTAAATCGATCAAACCACGAGGAGTTTTTATCGTGTACCAAAAGTTGTTGTTCATAAAGGGGGAAAATTAAAGAAATTGACCGAAAAACTCCGGAAAAACGGCTTGCAAACCTACGTCTGCGGTCGGGAGGAGCCGAATGGGAAAATGCTCGTTTGTGCAGTGATCACTTCGTCAATGGTGAGTTAATACAACTTAAGTGGCTATGTTTGTGTAACGTGTAACATTTACGAACTTTGTAAAGTCAAAGTATGTCTGTAAGACGAGGTAGTTGCTGATATCTACCGCCTCGATGGCAGGAAAATCTTTCAATTCAGTTGAAAATCGCACCTCTTCATAACGTAAGGATCACGTCCAACATATGTTTGATTTTTTGTTTACATCTTTCTCTTGTAATAGCGTGTAAAGTAGTACAGTACGGACTTTCCTCCATCTCGTCCATTGCGCTCTTCACTCCCCTGCCCTCCATCTGAATTCCGCGCGTCATCATAATCACGTGACTGAAACCCAGGAAAACCATTATTTTAAATTTTAATAATATTTCACTGTATATTATTTTTCTGTATTTTTAATCAAATAAATCCAGGCTTGATGAGCATAAGAGACTTCTTTCAAAAACATAAAAAATAGTAATGTGTCCAAACTTATGTACTGTGTAAGTAAAAACATTTAAAATTAAATGTTGTATAAATTAAAAGGTCAGGAATCATATTTGTTTCAAGAGTTTTTTATTGGGGGTGGGGGGCCTCCAACATGAATATTGCCTAGGGGCTCCAAATATCTAGAACCGGCCCTGCCCATGTCTGTTTCGCTGCCCTCAAGGCAAGCAGCTTCTGTTGTGTGTGGTGTAGGTCCACTGTGTCCTAAAGAGGCTCTCATATAATCCTCATTTGTCCCTCTGTAACCAGCATCAGCCTAAGAGAGCTTTCATTAGCCTGCCTTCTCTCTGCCTCATCTGTCAATCTTATGTGTAATGGAGCTTGAAGGGGAGAGAATGGAGCACAGAAAGAGAGGGAGCGCATGTGGTGATTAATGTTCTTTAAGGCATTACCATAGTTAAAGAGATCAGCCTTGGGCTCTTATCCTGAAACTAATAAAGTTCTCTCTCATACACAGACCTAGCTTCCTGTGTAGACCAAATGTAGGTTCAGGCAAAATAAAGGATGTAAATAAAGGTAGTCACCATTCATTTACATGCCTTGTATGGGATTTTTCACTGTTTGTATCACTCAGTTTGTCAGTCGGTAGGGGTGACCCCAGTGAAAAATAAATACACTAAATTGTATTCTAAATACATTTATTTTATGCTAAGTATTCTACAAATACATTTACATATTTATGTACTTAATATAAATACTGTAGCATATCTGCAATGTGTCAGGATGACTCATTCAATTCTACATGTGAAAATGCTTTTAACCCCTTTGACTCTTATCCGTAACTCTGGCCTGGCACCATAGAGTCTGCGTTAAAATTGCCCATTGACACCTTTACGGCATGCGTGTTTACCCAAACACCAATAAAATAGAGCTCGCCCGAACCTCAAATAGATCAGTATCTCCTTAACACCCCCTTTCTGCGATAAAGGAATGCCAGGTCATCGAAGAGAAAGCTCCTCTCTTCACGCACACACACAGATTTTTACATTAAACTCAGAATATGAGCCAAAGCCAACTGTATATGATACGTTTCTGTGTATATGCATGTTTTCTAGCTCATAATAGCCTAGTTATGACTTTCTAGTTGCGTTAGTTGAACTCTAAACGCCTATATTCAAGCTATAGGAATAAATCTCTGTTGTTGTATGTGCCAAACACATCTTTCTTAGAATCAATGTAAACCTCTCGGTTTGCCTTAGCTGAATCTATATAGTAGATTATGATAAAATGTATTTTACTATGTTTTACCATCTCCGGAGTGAGACAGACAACGTTTCTGTCACTGCCATAAAACATGGAAATTAGGCCGTCCTGACAAGAAAAAGGAACATCTTCCCGCTCACAACTCTCGAAGGTGACTCCCCAAAGGAGGTGTTAACTCCATTGTCCTCAAAAGGATGGAACGCCAGTTCCTCCTCGTCTTCAGTCTTCATCTCTTCAACTTCTTCTTCAAGATCTTCTCTTCAGTCCGTTAGTTTAGTTTTCTTTTGTTTCATATTCTACTTTGTTCATTTCCACGGACGAGTGAAATGAACTTAGCCTGAATTATTTTTCTTTGAGTAACTTCACTTTTAACCCTCTGGGGTCCAAGGTGTTTTTGGGGTCCTTGAGATGTTTTGACATACTCTGACATTTGTGCTTTTTTCAGTTGCTTATAAACATATTACTGGCAAAGGTGTAATTACACTCTATTTAGCACAACCATAATGTGTTATCAACATGTATGTACATTTTTGTATTTTTGAGAGAATATTGTTTATGCGTGGTTATTGAAAAACTAAAACTTAAAGTTTCTGAAATAAGGCCACAAAACACATACTAAATATGTGTCCACAAGACTTTTGACTAATGGATGTTGTCGCCTAGAGTTTTTTCTTCAAAATGATCTGAAAATCATCCTGCCTTATCATTCACATAAAACAATAGATTGGTTTAAATTTAAAAATGACACTTTTTGTTTGGAAAGGCAATATGCGCAGGGGTGTGACCTGCTGTGATTCACACCTGAGAAGACAATGGGCCCACATAATGAGCGCATAATGGAGCTGCATACTAATGACCCTTTCATTCAGGTGAGCCACAAGAATGACAATATATATATATATATATATATATATATATATATATATATATATATATATATATATATATATATATATATATGCCTATATAATACAAAATTGGTTCACAGTTCCAATTATTTATTTATTTTTCAAATTGTGCTTGCAAATTGTATAATATCAAATGTAAAAATTTCTAGTAATTGTGCAGTTAATTATCATACTGTTTTTACAGAAAGTTTGGGAATATATCCCAAATGTGTCACTAATAAAACACAATACAAATAATTTAAAGAGGAGGCTTATATTAAGCTTTTAAGATTTACCTAAGATTTATTTATATGTAGCCTACATATATTTTTGCTATTTTAATAAAAAGGTTACAATTACAACAACAATTAAAATTTTAACTATATTTCAAATGTAATCTTTCTTTGTATATACTAAAGTATACATTTTATCATACATATTTCACAGTTGCGGATTAATTAGTTTGAATATAGCCTACAATCGAACAAACACTATAATAACATCTTAGCAAACAAGCTTATTTGATGTGGCAGTATTTTACAGTAAAAACGACATCTTGTCTTTCATATGTAACATTGTTTTTATGATTAGGACATATAAATGTTAATTTGCAGTTTAATACGTTGCTTATACAAAAATATTTTATTTCAAAATATTTCAGTCGATTTTTACTCATCTCAGTATTGGAATATAGTTAGGTAAAAGCTGTTCATTCATTCACACACAAAAACGCGATTCAAACAGTCTTTTTGTTTACAGACACTATTCCATATCGCGATTAGAACAAAGCACTTGAAAATAAAGCCTACCTATTCCTCGGCTGGATCCGTTGCTCCTCCAAATGAAACTACCTGCACTTCTGAGGTAATTTTTTCCAGGATTATTATTAAGATAGTACTATTATTCCTCACAGCGTCGTAAATCTGAGTATCTTTCGGTGGGTCATCCAGCTGATGTGTGGGCGTGGATCGCCTCAGAGCATTTGTGTTTGAATAGAGCGCGCGCTCCATGGGCGTGGTCAAATTAACTTTAATGAGCTGAGACGAGAACGACTATCATCTCTCTCTTTTCGTACAGATTACATAAAATGAGAAAATTTGTTTTTTATATAAATTACTTCATTTAAAAGAAGATAATTCAGGCTTCATGCCTGTGTGCCTGTATAACTGTTTGACTGAGTATTTGCAGAGTTACAGTTCATTTTTCGGACGCGTTTCAGAATGGACTTCACTGACAGAGAGAACGCAGAACGCGCATCATGTTTATTTTTCTTTATTAGGCGAAAAGCACAACACTTTGTTTTTATTATGAGGTTCCACAAAAAAAATACAAACTCAACATGATCGAATGATGTACAACACTTATATGTAAGATCAAAATCAACAGAGTAATTTAAGTCTCTTTTGCACTGATAAGGAAAAAAGTGAGCTGGTATCGCCGGCGAGACCGCCGACCTCAGAGGGTTAAGGGACCTTTAAATCCGCCGCGTCTTCCGTACACCGGAAGAACCACGGAGAACGCGTGATGCTCAGAAGGAACGACCACACGTGCCTTCCTTACTCAGCAACACAAGAGAACCATATGTGCAAGTATTCGTTTTATCGAGCTTTCAAAGCGTTTAAGATTTGTTTACCCCATTTAGGGTGATTTGATATCTTGGTTTTTCTCTCTCTCTCAAGGTTCTTTTCTCTGTGATTTAGCCATACTGTTGACCACTTTCTACCTCTTTTATCTCTCATTTTCTTTCATTGTTTTGTTGCTTTAATCTGTTGTATATACATTTATTTCGTGTAACTTTAGTTCACATGTATACGTAGTTTTCTTTATTAAATACATTATATTCATTTGATTGACTCTGTCTGCTGCTCATATTACGAGGTCCCTTAAAGGTGCAGTGTGTATTTTTTAGCGACATCTAGCGGTTCGGTTGTGAGTTGCACTAAGGGCTCAGCCCACTGCTCACCCCTCCCTTTCGAAGAAGCTACGGTGGCTAAAACGGGACAAACATATCGTCGTCTGAGACAGCAGAGAATAGCCAGTGTAAGCCAAGAGTGTGTAACATTGTCACTGTTTCTGTACCACAGTCCATTATAAACCACATCATGGATAAAGTTTACAAAGCCATTGTCAGGTGAGGATCAAGGGTCTTAATATATAATATAATAATAGTAATCAGCTGATTGTCTCACAAACCTAACCAGCACATTTCTCCCCACATAGCAAACCCATAATACAGCGAGGGGGAAGAACCACATGAAACTATGCAACTATATATTTTTTCTAACAGGGTAGTAAAAGTTTAGCTGGCTAAATATGAGCTGTTACTGTGGCTGAGCTGGTTAAAGCGTAAAGCCTTGTTTAAACTCGACGCGTCCGCATGAGCCCAAAGGTTAGGGTCCGCCTCCACATCCCCTAGACACCATTTACTACACACAATAGGCTTTTTTTCTCTGATTTTGAAAACTCTTCGCGATCGACTTAAAATGCTTCCAAGATCGACTTGTCGACCGCGATCGACGGGTTGGTGATTCCTGTAACATACTGTTTTACGGTCAATGACAAGAGTACAAATCAGCTGTCTCACGAACGTAACCAGCACATTTATCCCCACATAGAAAAGCCATAACACAGCGAGGGAGAAGAACTAAGTTACATGAAACAATCCAACTACATATTTTACACCACTGACAAGGGAAAAGTCACTACTCACTGTTTTTATGGCTAGCTTCTAGCTTTCTGCTGCTTCTCTTTCAAGGTAGTGATGAAATGCGCTCTGTATAGCTGTTTGTCCGCTGTCGGCTACGGTAGAAACATGACGTCCCAATGTCGACCTTTATAGAAGGGGGTGCCCGCAGTTATGTAGATATAAATGTCTCTTTCTAAGGTAATAAAAACATTACGGTTTTCTAAGTAAGTTCTTTATACACCACTGAAAACATAGTTATGGATGTCATATTGCATTTCTGTTAATAGATACTCAAAATTATTACACATTGTACCATTACATTTTCGATCAAGCTACGAGCTTTACAAATTTGTCGATACTTAAATAGTATTTTTATAGAACAGGAAAGTTATTTTTCATGGCCAGAAAGATAGCCTTTCTTGCGAGTCTATAAGGATACTTTCTCTTGAGGATTGATGAAAGATCGTACGATCAGTTTTGCTGGACAAAGCAGATCATTCGATAATAAATTGACCCCATGAAATGTTATCCTGACAATCGATCTATTTTAGACAATTGACATATTAATATTTAATTATAATTCATTGTGATTGACTATTGATAGCACAATTGATCAATTTTGCCTACCTGTATGGAGAACTGACTATAATTCGTTGTATTCAGTTGTCCATACAGACCGTTGGTAACTTATTCCCTTTACGGGTAATTTTAAATCTATGTATGCGATTACTGGACATATTCATGACCAGTTATTAAAATTATATTCCCTTTAATTGAGCTAAGAATCGCCATGCAATTGTACTTTTAGTATACTAAACTGGTATACTTTAAGTCTGCTAAATTGGAACAACTAATTTTGTACTTAATGTAGGCTACATTTGTTATTCAGGAATAATGCTGAGTTCCAACTAAAGATTACTTCCGCCACGCGGAAAGACAGTAACACGCAGAGACCTTCCCCGCTGATTGGATGCCTCCATTGGGCCGATTTAGCCGGGCCTTACACAATCATGAAGTAAGTTTTATAATTATGAAATGTACCTTTTTCCAATAATTTAACCACACTTTGAATATTAGTTATTGTTTAATTCAATTAAAATCTATTTCTATAGCATTTTCACAATTTTGCAATGGTTGCAGCTTACATACAGAATGTAGTTACAAAAGTAAAGATATGTAATTATGAAAAAAACAATAAAAAATATCTATATATAGTTGTAGTAACAAGTGTTGAGTTACAAGTTCCAGGAAGGATGAGGACAGGGTCGGCTTAGGAGATCGAGGGGGTTTTATAAAATCAATTAGAAAACAAACAAAAACAACGTGGTCGCGCACTCCGCGCTCTCGCATACAAAGTCCAGTCTTCGTTCTCGTGCTGATCCCCGCTCGTTTGAGCTATGTCCGTTCCGTACAGTCTCTCAGTCTGCATAGCTTTTCAGTCACAAACGTTCCCCCGATCTCCAGTACTCTCTCCTCAAATGATGTTTCCTCGTGGCTTTTATACGGTCTCTCCACGCCAATCACTGAAACAAGACACAGGTGTTCGTCATTTGCACTTGACCCACTTACGCCTCACTTGTCTCCCGATCCTCTCTCCTGTCACAGACCTCGCTAAATCACGCCCCCCTTGCCACATACCCCCACCGCCCGACTCAGGCCGGGGGGGGGGCATCCGGCCTGCAGCCTCCCCCCCATCCTCCTGGAGAGAAAGTCGGCCACAGCCATCTGTGCACCTGGCCTGTGGACCACCTGGAACTTTAAAGGCTATAAAGCCAGATACCAACGGGTGATCCGCGCGTTAATTATATATACAATTATATATACAATTATATATATATATATATAATTATATATTTAATTATATATACATATATTATATATTATGTACATCAGGTTACCGTAAGTTAGCTAATGTTAGTGTTGTAAGTGTTGGTCACGTAAGCTATCGCTGCAATTAACCTATTATCTTCCAATAAACATTTACTAAAACTGAATACATATTAATTATGATTTAGGACTAGGTGAAACAATCCCCTGTTTAAGACCTGAGGTATGAGTGGTGACGATGCATCCATCGGAATGGTTTCCTCTCTGAGATATGAGTGGTGACGATGCATCCATCGGAGTGGTTTCCTCTCTGTAGTGGTGACAGGTTTTAGTGGTAACAACGCATCCATCAGAATGATTTCCTCACTGTGGTAATGGTTTAGTGGGATAAGAATGGGTGTTTAAGCTTCATTGGGGTCATCAGGTGGGCACCCTCCTTCTCTGGTGTTTCAATGATAGGCCCACGACACCTCCAGAGGGCTCATCGGCAGCACCTGGCGTCCCAGGTGTGCCCCCCTCTGCTTTCAACCCTTACATGCCGCAGGTGGTATTAGGGGTCCAGTTGGAGTCTCCCCTTTTTGCCCATATCCATCGGCTTGCTTCTTCTGCTGCACCTGAGAGGGCTTTGATGGTTTGGCGTAGTGTTCGGCCTCGCACTCCCAGTTCCTTAAGTAGCCTGATGGTTGACTTGCCCACAAAGCCTCTGCAGCCGACTTCCACTGGGAAAACCTTGGATTTCCATCCGCGTTGCTCAGCATCAGCTGCCAATTCGGTGTACTTAAGTCTCTTGCGCTCAAATCCCTCCTCTACAGCATCCTCCCAGGGAACGGTAAGCTCTATTATGTACACGAAGTGGAGTGATGGGGACCAGAGCACGAGGTCTGGTCTTAGGTTCGTTGTGGCAATCTCAGATGGGAAGTAAAGCCTTTGGTTCAAATCTGCCACCAATTTCCAGTCTCGGGCCTTTCCGAGCTGGCCGCTAACCATAGTTGTATAGCCTTTGGCTGTCTTTACCCCTTCTCGAATTAACTCCCTTGCATATGAAGGATGGAATGATGGAGGAGGCAGGGCATTGTTCTTTAGTCGTCTGCACTCCAAGGTGGCTGCTAGGCACTTCAATAAAATATAACTACTGACTAGATTCACGAGAGGTCGGCTAATGTGTGTAAAAGTAAAAAAAATACAGTAATTTCATTAATTTACCAGCGAGCGTACTTCGGAAGCACTGAAAATGAATGGGGTTCAGTGCTGGAACTATCAGTGTTTGGAACTATTGGCTGCTCCACGACACGCGTTACTTCCGCATTCCTAAGTTCCTATGGCGGTCTATGGGAGTGTCGCAACTCTGTTTTTCAATGGCTCTAGTCCTGGGGTGCCCCCGTGTGTCCCCTGACTGGTCCGGTGCCGTCCCACCCCGGCCCCTGGGTGGGCCTCTGAATGGCCCTGGTGGACAGGTCCTGGGGAGAGAGAAAGGTCAACAGGAGGGGGTCAAGGAAGGAGAAACAGAAAAAGAAGGGTATCGCCGACCCTGGAGCACGCCACCAGCTGATCCTCCGCCAGATGGATGGCCGAGTTCAGCGACGTCGGTCGGTGGCACTGGACCCACTCTGCCGTTTTCTTAGGTAGACGAGCGATAAATTGCTCCAGCACCACACGGTCGATGATTTTCTCGACATCGCTTCCTTCAGCCAGTAACCACTTGCGGCAGGAGACCCGGAGCTGTTGGGCCATCACGAAGGGCCGGCCAGTTCCAGCGATCTGAATCGCTGGCGATGTTGTTCTGGGCTCCGGCCGACCTGCTGCAGGATGGCCCTCTTGAGGTCGTCGAAGACCAGGAGGTTCTGGACAGGCAGATGATATGATCGCCGCAAGTGGAGACGTTGACGGCGGCGGCTGGCTGGCGGCGGCTTCCATCTTCCTCCTGGGTTTCAGCACCAGTGTAGTAGAGTTACAAGTTCCAGGAATGAAGAGGACAGGGTCGGCTTAGGAGATCGAGGGGGTTTCCGCATACAAAGTCCAAATTCCTCGTTCTCGTGCTGATCTCCGCTCGTTTGAGCTATGTGCGTTCCTTACAGTCTCTCAGTCTGCATAGCACTTCAGTCACGAACGTTCCCCCGATTTCCAGTACTCTCTCCTCAAATGATGTTTCGTCATGGCTTTTATATGGTCTCTCCACGCCAGTCACTGAAACAAGACACAGGTCTTCGTCATTTGCACTTGACCCACTTATGCTGCACCTGTCTCCCGATCCTCTCTCCTGTCACAGACCTCGCTAAACCACGCCCCCCTTGCCACAATAGTCAGTTTGAAAAGGTGAAAGAAATTCATGTACATGATCAGATGTTTTATGCATTGCAGTGTATTATTCCTTATACACTCCAATGCACCTACAGTACTAATACACTTTTCCTTTTAATGGTACTGTAGCGACTGTCCGAATCCTGTTTTCCTTTCACTACTGAACAAATATGAACACATATATGTGTAATTCACAAAACCTTGAATCATGTGATATGGTCCCCTAATGTCTGCCAGCAGGTCATTGATTAACTTAATTTATGACGCATTGCGCAATCAAGAAACAGGTCCCCGTTGTTCTCAAATCCTTACACTGCTTGCAATCTGTGTTCAGTCACAAAGAATAAGAACTGATCCATTCAGGGTCTCAAGCTAGTTCCCCCCCCTCATCAATTATTATGTCTGATAAGTGGATTTAAACACAAAACTACCCTTTGTCTTGAAGACAACCATTTGTGAACTGAACCCTCACGTGGTACACACCACGGATGGACAGACGCACGCCACACATACCCGCACACAAACGTCCTTTGTGTGCAACTTAGGATAGAAATCTCCTTAATGTATATAACACAGAATTGCGTGAATCAGTGAAATGAACGTAATCGGCAACTTCAACTCTAAAGAGACTCTTTGAACCTTCAGCGACTACGCTCGCCCGGAAGAGCTGAGAAAGCATGCACCCGCTCTTAAGGACACACACGCAAGACGCGGTTTTCCTCAGCAACACAAAGAGAACCAAAGACCTTTAAGCCTTCATTCAAACTAACGCGCTTTGCCCGCTCTGAAAGACCACGTGAACACGTGACACGAGGACAGAGAAACACACACACGCTTTCGTTCTCAACCCCACGGAGAATCATGCAGAATCATATCGTAATTCCTATCGATCTAAATGCTTTAAGGTCTGTTACCCCATTCAGGGAATTTGATCTTCGGGTCTCTCAAGGTTCATTTTGTCTGTAGTTTGTGCCGTACTGCAATCTCTAATCCTGATCTTTAGATTCACTTTCTCATCCTCTCTCTCTCTTCCCAACTCTCTCTCTCCCTCATTTTTATCTTCCTCTCTCGTCCTATTTTAATTTGTGTTTGTAATGTTTTTCGTTTGTTTGTTTCTGGTGTATACTGTACATATATATTCTGTGTGAATTGTATTCGATTTATTATTAGTCCAATTATTAAAGCCATTATATTCTTGATTGCTTTCTGTCTAAAAGACTCATACTTGCAAGTCAATGAAATGATTGGTGTATAGCTACAAGCTTTACAATTTGTTACTATTTCAGTAACCTACATTTTATAAACACAGGAAAATTAATGTTCATGGCCAGAAAATTGATATTTCTTGGAGTTTATAAAAAGGGATAACTTTGTTGAGAAGTTGAGACGTTAATCTTACGGCCGTTTGCTGGACAAACCGATTGTTTGATAACTAAATTAATTCCTTTAAAGTTATCTCATATAATCGATCTGTGATGAGACCATTGATATATGAATGAGGAATTATAATTCGTAGTGATTGATCATTC
Source organism: Rhinichthys klamathensis goyatoka (assembly GCF_029890125.1). Classification (NCBI taxonomy): domain Eukaryota; kingdom Metazoa; phylum Chordata; class Actinopteri; order Cypriniformes; family Leuciscidae; genus Rhinichthys; species Rhinichthys klamathensis. The sequence continues at coordinate 1,182,756 of NW_026606597.1, forward strand.
ATATATATCAATCGATCTATTTTCAAATTCGATAAGTTAACTGTAATATGCAATATATTAATCATATTCATGATTAATTATTAAAATTCCCTTTATATAATTTGAGCTAATTAATGCAAAACTCAATGTTGCTACAGTACTTTAATGGCCCGTTAAACGTTGAAATGTCCAATTATTATGAATTATTAAACAATTTATTAAAATGATTCTGAGCAGTCCTCAAATTACACAATTTCTTAAAAAATAAATTCAGAAACGTTAACTGCATTAAAAATAATATAAAATGTATTAAAATAATTTCAATTCATGCGTCACAATTAAATCCGCAATGTAATGCGAGACCAGGCAAATTATATTATTTTAAATTATAAAAAAATTATTTTATATGAAAAAGTGAATAATTATATTTTATTGACACAATATTTTAGTTTTTGTCTTGTATATATTTTTTTGATTAGCTCAAATAACATTTGTGTTTCAATGTGCCCCTCACGTTACAATGTACCCCACCTATGGGGCATGTTGTCACAATTCTGTCTCTTCCATTCTTTCGGGGTAAATAAAGAAAAAAGTATACACTGTATTAATGAAACAAAACCACATAATTCTACTAGACGTGTGAAATTAATGCAAGAAAAAATAAATACTCTGAACCCTAAGTAGGATTACACAATCTGAGAAAGTCAAAAAGCGTTAGGTTGTGCCCCACTCTCCCCTATATTAGTGGTGGATGGGTATTAACCTGCAGACTCCAGTTACAAGAATGATGGCAGCAGGTGTGAGTGAGTGAGTGAGTCAATGAATCATTCATTCAAGTAATTCGTTCAAAAACACAGATTAATTAAGACACTAATCAAGTGAATGTCTTTGAGTGAGTTACTGAATCATTCACTCAACCAATTCGTTAAATACTGACAAAAAAAGTGGCCATCCACAGTATATGTCATGGTAGGCTGTTGCAAGGAAGCGCACGACGAAGGAGCATACTAGGAAATAGTATTTAATCCATAACAGCAAAAACACGGGAAACAACCCGTTAACACTGACAACACCGAACAAAGAACTGAATGAAGATAGGACTCAAAGGCCCACTGAAGTGCCTTGAAACACGCAACATTATTCAATGTATTCAATGTATTGAGAGGGCAGGACATATCAAACAGCTCCTCTCCTTTTTTTCAACATGACATCATGACTTTGCGTAAACATACACACCACTTTCAAGTCAAGTGGCGTGTTATCTATACGCATTTTGAGCTATCCGCGTGTATGTTCACGCCGAAACGAACCGTCATCTTTTGCGTGTATGTCTACGCCGTTAAATGTCCGAGCGAAACGAAGCAAAATGTAGATCTACATCTGGGGAGAGATATTTTTTTTCCTAGGATGGTAGGGGAACACTCATAAATGGTATTAACCCCAGTGACGGGTAGGTTTAGGGACGGGGTTGGGGTAGCCTAGGTCATATATTTATATATACAGTAATGTAACTTTAAGTCAACGGCGTTGATAAACACCCTGAAAAGCGATTATGCGTGTTGATAGCACGCCAAAAATGGAAATACAAATTGGCGTGTCATACATACGCCATTTCATGAGATCAGTCTGTTTTTTTTAAATAGTCAATAGTCAAAATGTAATTTATATCACAGCTCGGCCAGAGCTGTTGAGCTTGGTAAAGCCACAGTTTCCTCCTTATCTCTAACCGTTTCTCCTCCTAATCCAGTATACCAGTAAATGTAGGCGCACGGCAACCAAATTTTACTATTAATAAAAGATAAGCTAATGTGCATTGTAAATGTCAGCGATTTATCTTTTTTGACTCATTCTTGTTATGATGTTGAAGGAGAGAACCCAAACGCAGACGATATGCAGACACTCGGTTTAATACGACACAAAACAGAAAACAAAACCCACGTGGGGGAAAAACAGGACTGGAGAGAGCACACCTTGAGTAAGACAAGATGACAAATTAAGACTCTGACTTGACAGGAAACAAACTCACAATTCTCATTAAACTGGATACAGATGAAACACTCACAGAGATTAACACGCAATGTTTGACAATGTACCGACACAGGACAGAAGACATGAGGGGATTAAATAGGGAACACTAATGACGAGGACAGGTGAAACTGACTAGACAATAATGACAAGACGAGGGTAACAAGGGGGCGGAGTTACATGACGAAACACCACAAACAACAGACCATGCGCTTGTACACAAAACATGGGTCTGTCATGATCCTGCCACAAGACTAGGAAAAATCAAGGACATGATGGCAGAATCATGACAGAACCCCCACCTTAAGGAGCGGCTTCCAGACGGGGCGGAGGAACAAGAGAGTTCATGGGGGATAGTCCAGGGTGGATGGGTGGACTGGGGGTCTTGGGTTTTCGGGACGAGGGCTGAGGACAAGGAATCCAGGCAGACTTGGATGGGGACACATGAGGAAAAGTCTTGGGGGAAACAGTCCGTGGCAGAGAAGTGGCGGGGGTGACCGGGGGAACAGCAGGTAACGGAACAGGATACATGACAGGGGGTGTAGAAGGCGGCCGAGGAGTGGAGAGAGGCAATGCTGTAGCAGGCTGCGGAGCTGGAACGGGGTCATAGAACTCCACAGTAGAAACAGAGCTCCTCACATCAGACTCGGAAGTAGTACTTCTCATATCGGATTCGGTATTAGCGTCTTCTGCAACCAACTCAGGAACAGCAATCTGTGCAGCCGACTCAGGAACAGCACTCTCAGACAATGAGAATTTGGAACTAAATGACTTGACAGGGACTTTAAGGATCTTGACAAGACGGGACAAGTACTCTGACAGGGTTCTTGCAGCAATGACGACCGGCATCTCTTGATTAGCTGAAACTGAGCGCAAAACAGCCTCAGCAGCCGAATCAGCCGCTTCTCTCTCTGCAGCACTCACGACTGCAAGCTCGGGAACAGCCCTTACTGCTGCAGAATCTGGAGCCGCGCCCTCAGCAGCCAATTCAGGAACAGTACCTTCGGCAGCAGCGGGCTCTGGGACAACGCTTTTTGCAGCAGCGGGCTCTGGGACAGCGCTTTTTGCAGCAGCGGGCTCTGGGACAGCGCTTTTTGCAGCAGCGGGCTCTGGGACAAGCAGAGACGAAGGACGGGAGGCTCCCTTCCTCCTGGGACGCGGTGCGGACGTTATAGCTGGACTAGCGGCCGGTTGGAGAAGCACCACGGGGACCGTAACTGGTGCTGGAAGGGCAGTCTCAGACAGCGTTGACTCCGTCGAGGATGATTCCGAAGGAGAATCCCATGAAATCCATCTCCCTCGTTTGCCACGGAGATCAGCGGGTGTGGACGAAACCTCGGGAGAAGAAACGGAGAGAGCCTGATCCCCTTGAGTGACAACGGCCAAAACACGACCCTCCGGGATCACTGACAGACAGGCGAAGGGTGGAGACCCCAAGGAAGAAGTCTGCGGATCATCCCGGGAGAAATGATCCCAGAGACGAGCATAATTCTTCAGGATCCACTCACCCTGGGACGGGACAAGACAGTTGACCCACTCTCCGTCGGTGGGAGCCACCATTGTTCCCGTTGTAGCCAGGACCGGGAGGACATACTGTCTGCTGGGTTCGTTTTTGGTCGGTACATTCTGTTATGATGTTGAAGGAAAGAACCCAAACGCAGATGATATGCAGACACTCAAGGTTTAATACGACACAAAACAGAAAATAAAACCCACGAGGGGGCAAAACAGGACTGGAGAGAGCACACCTTGACTAAGACAAGATGACAAATTAAGACTCGGACTTGACAGGAAACAAACAGCAAAACAAACTCACAATTCTCATTAAACTGGATACAGATGAAACACTCACAGAGATTAACACACAATGTTTGACGATGTACCAACACAGGACAGACGACATGAGGGGATTAAATAGGGAACACTAATGACGAGGACAGGTGAAACTGACTAGACAATAATGACAAGACGAGTGTAACAAGGGGGCGGAGTTACATGACGAAACAACACAAGCACATGGCCCAAACAACAGACCATGCGCTTGTACAAAAAACATGGGTCTGTCATGATCCTGCCACAATACTAGGAAAAATCAAGGACATGATGGCAGAATCATGACAATTATTTTTATAAAAATGATTTAAAGGCTGAAATATGTGAGGTTTATCTTTTTATAAAACCTTTTTTGTCAAAACTTTATTTGAACTTGTACATGTTGTACATTAGTAGATAACATGTTGCAAGACACTCCTCTAAAATCTGGCCATTATTTTTAATGTTATTATTTTAATGTTTATGTAAACAAAAAGTGCATATTGATGCTAATTTTATTTGTTATTTGCTGGTTTTCAACATAAATCTTGGTGAATTGATGTCATTGGATTTCATTTATCATTCTTGCGTAGAAACGGGCGAATATGTTGGCGTTAGATTATGCTTACACTCATCTCACCGCCTGATTTATGAAGCTGTGCGTGCCTTTGAAATCCAGGTGTACGCAATGCCTGTCCTTGATAAATCCCGCGGCTGAAAACGATCGTCATTAGAATAGCACGCCCCTATATATTCAAGTCTCCGCTTCCCCCACGCCCTCATTTTACGCCATAGACACACGGAAGACGGCAAAGAGAAACTTCTCTGACGTGGAGCCGAAATGACCTATTACAATGCATTATTTTACAGCACGTCTTTTGAATTAGCATCTTACAGTCTATAGGCTTGTTTGAGATGCGCCTTGCCTCGCCTGAAATGTATTCAAGAGTAGACGGCTGCAGTGAGAGGAGTGAAAAAAGTGCAGGCAAGCCGGACAGATCTGCTTCTCGCAGTGGATCAGACACCTGTGAGATCAAAGGCGGATATCGCGGGATTCACGGGATTCACACCTGTCCAGGTGTTGCTAATAAACTGGATGTAATTTAAGTTTTGTTGCTTGTATATGAAAATAAATATAATGAACAAGACACCCAAAGTACTTATTTAATTCCATTTTAAATAGGCCTATGTGTTTATCAATAACTTTCTTTAATACAGATGTGTTATTTTTAATTTTTTTTTAAATTACATCACATAGATCGCACTGTCAGAGAGTTTGGGAATATCCACACATAATTTATACACATAAAACATGATATCAGAGTTTTAAAATCAAACATTTGTGACTGTGTGTTTGTGAGGATGGAATCACACTGGAAGCAGGTGGATGGTTACTCAAGATCTCTTTACTGGGCCTGGAACAAACAGACTGGGACAAACACGACCAAAAGCTGATCAGTGTAGGCTACATCAACGCATCAACGTTGCTCAGTAATCTTAAACGAAATCAACAGAGATTCGGAGTTCACAAGCAAGTTAACATACACACACTCATCACATTTCATCATCGCAAATAACACATTTGACTTGACTGACAGAACTAGGGACTGACAGTCAAATGAAGTAAACTTGTGTGTAACATAAACTTGTGTGTAACATAAAAGTCCAACCTTGCACTTGAAAACTATCTAAACTCAGTTTTTATGACGCAGCGCAAGTTGATGCGACTTACCAGCAGCCAGAGATATGAGACTCTGCCAGTGTTGCCAGATTGGGACGGTGATTTCCAGCCCAAAAGCTCACCAAAACCCGCCCACTACAAGAAAAAACCGCCCAAAATTTTACTGCCAAAATAATGTGATATAATTTCATTACCATGTCATTTAAAGATACGAATCTATGAAAGATTTTCGCCACAAGAGGGCACAGTTTCCAACAATAACAAAGGCGTATGTGTATGACGCAGTGAACAGCTGAATGATGGGACTTGCTGTCAAGCTGATGGATATAATAATGTTTATGGATGAGTGCAAACCTTCATGTTTTTTAACATTACAGTGTTATGAAGCAGGTCGCGATTGCGAAAGAGACAGATATCGTCTCTTTAGCAATCGCGACCTGCTTCATAACACTGTAAGTGATACTATCCGCGGGACTTACACGCGAGTCCCGCGAATAGAAAGGAATAAGGACATTTAGAGCTGGATTACACACACAGGTCAGTTTATTAGACGAATTAAACTTGTGAGGTAATGCAGCGCTGCTTCACTTGGTCTAATGTAACACTATCACACTAAACTGCATTTAAATGTGTGTTGAAAGTTATAACGTTATTCTACGTGTTAGTTCGTTTGCTATACGAAACTAGCAAGGTAAGCTAGATCAACATTAGAATAACATACTGACTATATTCTAACATTTCATCATGTTGAGCTAACGTTATAACATTGATTTGTTGTATGTAGTACATTTGCTCACCTGTCTAATAAAGCTGTCAAGTCGTGACTCGTGAAGCTCTGTCAAGTCCAAGTTAGTCGCGGACGTGGAGCTCTAGGCATCTCAAAAACGCCACGCTGATATTGATCCTCATTTTAGTTCTCCTTGTTTGTCCCAAAGTCTGCTTGCCATGGTCTATGTTTGAACGAAACAAGAACTGCGTGCCGCTAAACGTTACGCACTACCAGTTGTCCACGTCTGTCGCCATGGTTACGTCATGGCCATGGCAGTGCGAGCGGAAACCGAGGTTAAGGCGGATATTGCGTCATTGACAGGCGACATTTGTTGGCCGGGACGGCCACTTATTTAAAATTGGAATTTCTCTGAAATAAAAAATCTTTGGAGACTTTTGGGATATTGTAAGTACACAACTGCAGGAAATATATCACTCTGTGCAAGTGATTTTTGGATATTTTATTACAAAATTATTACATATTGGACCTTTAAGGTTGATAAGCACAATTTGTATCTCCTTAAAACAAAATAACGATGATAAAAAAAAAAAAAATTAAAAAAAAAATTTCCAGCAAAACAGATCAAAACAGGGCAATAATGGGCTATATGCACGCATAACTTCCGCGTTTGATGCAAGGATGCTCTTGCGTTTCCGGTTGGGGAGATTTAAAGCGGAGGAAAACCGAGGAAAACGGGATTATGGCAGAGTCTTCAAAATTTACTGTCCTCTCGTCTTTGAAACGAAATTTTAATACGTTTAGATGTAATTTTATATATAGTTATGTTTATTTAATATAATAAACAAAGAAGCATAAACAAAACGAGGGGTGTCTGTTTTGTCTGTTTTTGTGACTAACGTTTCTTTAGTATAGCAATAGAGTATAAAAACCAATATAAATTCTCGGTATAGCATTGGACTCTACGATCGGCGGAAGTAATCCAGCATCCTTAGACCTTCACCGGAAATACCGCCGTGCATAGAGCCCATTAAGGAGAATGAGCCAATATGACTAAAATGTCCAGGTGGACACTGTCAAAACGGCAATCAAGAAATGAACCGATGACTTTAACCCTCGGAAGTACACATTGCAGAACATAACGCAGAATTTAGCAGTCAAAACGGATTCATCATTGATTCAAACCTTTTTCAGCAGCTGTCAGGGACAAGTAGAGTGCAGTCTGGATGGTGTAAAGTTGCAGATGTTTGGTTAGGCTAGTGTGCACATATGACATGGACAGGAATCGTCCCATATTTGATTTCAATTCAAGTCATTTAACTGTGCTCTCCTCTCAGAGTTATATTCACCATATAGTGACGTGTGCGTTTTTTAGAGTTGCTCACTAATGTACACTCTTTTGTATAGTAGGCTATGTCACTTTGCCAGCGATCACTTGAATATACAGCTACAACTTCTCGCGCTCAATCGCGTCTGCCTGCGGATCGCTGATTGGCTAAAAGTACGTGCTCGTCGGTGATGTCAACACTAACGCCAGCTGACTCTGCATGAGCGCGTGTGTACAGTAATGTCATGATGACTGATTTTATGGACTTCATGCACTTTAGTTTCGTTTTTTCAACCAATTAGACTTTAAAATGTAGATGTTTGAAAACCGCCGAAATGATCCCAAACCAGCCCAAAATTTGACCACCCGCCCAAACCCTTTTTTACCCGCACAATCAAATTCAAAACCGCCCAATTGGGCGGGAACCCGCCCAATCTGGCAACACTGGACTCTGCTGGTGGTGACGTAGCTCCGCCCACAATGTCACGCACACAAATGCAAGTGACGAAACAGCCAATGTCGAGTTTTCTTCTTCTTCTTTTGTTTTTATGGCGGTTGGCAAACCAACTTAACGGTGCATTACCGCCACCGACTGGGCTGGAGTATGAATCAAGAGATATTGGAACTTAGCTTAAAAAAAAAAAAAAAAAAAAAATCCTTTTGGCTACGTCTATGTCTCTCAGATACTTAATAACAAAGTGATAAATATTGCTGGATGTTTTCCCTAATAAACCTCGCATTGTAAAATTATTCTGATTGATCATTCTGAGAGACTGAAAAAGCTGGTTTCTTTCTTGACTGTATTTTGTGCACTGAAATAAAATATGCTCCACAGTTTCTAAATGAGTACAATGTTGGCATTTCCCTGTTGGATGTTTCCCTATTATTTCAATGAAGAATTGAGCCCTGTGTGTCCTATTCTTAACCGTGTAATTATACTTTCCTCTCTTCTACTCCTACACTCTATCCTTCCTATACCCACTTCTGGTTGTATATTATATAAATGTCTCCCTTTATCCTGATCGACCCAATACTCCTGCCATTTTGATCTTGCATATGCTTTAATTAATATTTTAGCTTCAGTTTTGCTATATGGAACTTGTAATATTCTATTATGTTTTAGTGTTTGTTTTGCAAGTTTATCAACCTCCTCATTCCCTTTCACTCCAACATGTGCAGGTACCCAAAGAAACCTGATTTTTAAATCCTTTACATTTAACTTATGTAAAACCATACATATTTTATGAATTATATCATTTCTTATAGATTTCCCAGATTTCATGCTTTCTAAAGCTGAATAACTATCAGATATAATCACAGAGTTATTTAAATCATTTCCCTCTACCCATTCCAGGGCCAACAAAATTGCAACCAGCTCTGTTGTGTATACTGATAAATTATCTGTTATTCTTTCCTAACATATTACCCCATTCTTTGGAATATATACTGCTGACCCAGCATGTCCTGTCTTTGGATCCTTGGAACCATCTGTAAATATAAATGTACATTCAGAAAAATGCATATCCAGATAACAATTAACAATATCCTTTACTGCTACTTCCTTTGATTTGTTTTTGATTTCCCTATGAATGCCTAGATCTACATCTGGTATAGGGAAAAACCATGGAGGAATAGGAGGGACTGAAACCGTTGAACAATACTGTAACTTATGTAACCCTATATTCTCAGCTTTCACATCACCAATCCACCCAAAACTTCTGTAATTGGACTTACTGTGTTCCCAGCAGTCTTTTAAGATAACTTTAGCTGGGTGGCTATCAACTTGTCCCCTCACATTAACCCAGTATGCCAACATCAGTTGTATCCTTCTGATCCTCAAAGGCATCTCACCCATTTCCACTTGCATAGAAGACACTGGGGATGTTTTAAAAGATCCACTACATATCCTTAGAGCCTGAGCTTGCATGACATCCAATGCTTTGACATTAGACTCTGCTGATGACATATATGCTATACACCCATAATCAAAGACAGACCTCATTAGTGCCCAATATATATTTTGTAATGATGCCCTGCTTGCTCCCCATACTTGTCCTGATAGACATCGTAGGATATTAACAATCTTTTTACATTTATTAACCATTTTTTCCAAATGAATCTTCCATGTCAACTTTTCATCAAACCACATCCCAAGAAATCTAATAACCTTCACTTGCTCAAGAGGCTGAGTGTACAATTGTAAGGATACAGGTGTGATCTTATGCTTTTTTGAAAAACATATGACTTGTGTTTTAGACACTGATAATCTAAATCCCCATTTATTTGTCCATTTTTCCACTTCCTTAATTGCATCTTGCATTTTTGATTTAACATACAATTCATTACGACCTCTAAACCATAATGCTCCATCATCAGCATATAAGGATTTCCCAATTTTCTGGTCAATATTTGAGAATATATCATTAATCATAATATTGAATAATAATGGGCTACATACACTACCTTGTGGAGTTCCATTCTCAACTATATATACCTCAGATAATTCTGCACCTACTCTTACCTGTATATTCCTATTAAACAAAAAATCCAAAATCCAATTGTATACTTTACCACCAATTCCTAATTGTTGTAATTTAATTAATAACCCTTCTTTCCAAATCATATCATATGCCTTCTCAACATAAAAAAATACTGCTATTACCACCTCCCTATAGTCTGTGCTTTCCTAATATCTGATTCTAAACATATTAATGAATCCATTGTACTTCGTCCCTTACGAAACCCACTCTGATACGGGGAAAAAAGGTAATTGCTTTCTAAATAATGAGTCATTCTATCTGTAATTATTCTTTCCATTATTTTACACAACTGCGATGTTAATGCAATTGACCGTTCGCAGGCCCCTCCCCCAAAACGGCTATTGTCCAATCACACATCATAGCAACCGTTACTATGTGAGCAGGTCCGTCAAACATTGACTCCAAGCAAGATGGTGAAGCGGTGCGGCCACGGCGTTTGTAAATCGGTCACTAGATACCCCGAGAGATCGTCTGGAGGAGTTGTGTTCTTTCCGTTTCCAAAGCCGAAAACACAACGTGCGCTGTCCCTACAATGGATAAAACAGTGTGGACGGCCCCACTCCCAGTTAAATGTGTCGAACATGGTTAACTCGCGTGCAGCGTGCGTGAGACTGAGACAATGTGATTAGTCAAAGACACATGGAGAAAGCAGATCAAGAGGATCCACAAAGGAAGTACGTTTTCTAAAGTGTTGTTGTTAACATGATATTTTAGGGGGGAAATGAGCAGCAGTCACTAGCAGTGCAGGCAGCACCTGTAGACTAACGTTAGAGGAGTGCACGTTCGCAACGGGGAACGCATGAAGCTTACTTGACAACATCAGTTCATATCAATATCGTAACGAATAGAAATAATGTATGGTTATCTGCATCTTTCCGTCTATTATGTATATGTAGTGGTGTGTGGTTCTTTGCAGACTTACAGGTGTTTAGCCTTGCTCTTGAATGTACCTCTAGAGCATCAAATTAGCTCCACCCAGGTCAAACCCCCCTCATTAGCTGGGCTTATTTAAGGCAGCTGTAGTATCATGGCTGCCTCTTTGCTGTTTTTCCTGTCTGTCGGTTGCCACATGAACCCTCTGTGACGTTTATGTAGGTGAGAGTAAAACAAACCTGTCTTATGTTTTTTTGGGTTTTCCTAATGACTGAGGTTGTATGTTTTGCAGCAGTCTGCTGCCCGCTTGTTTTATGTGGTTTGGCTGATTCCAAGGTTTCCTGTCTGGAGTGGCGTGATGTATTGTTCCTTACAGAACACACTGTGTTAAGGTTGTCAGCTGCTGTTTTGCCTTTGTTAAATTAGGATTGTAACAATTGTTGCTGGTACACCCCAGCTGTTGTGGCTCCAGCTGGCACTCCCCTAGTTGATTATGCTTGTATTTTAGATATAACCAACTGATCTATTGTGTTTTATTTAACTTGTTGTTTTGTTCTTTTCAGTGGTTCTAGTGGTCGGCTTGTGGTAGAGGCTAGGCACGCTAGTGTGGGTTCCTTCACTGATTGTAGTGTTAATAGCACTGGGGACATGATTTGCAGTGAACTGGTTTGCAGTGACTATCGATTGCAGTGGGCACATGCGGTGGGTAAGTTGGCGCATCCTTGGAGCACCCTCTTAGTTAGATTGCCTCCCCACAGCTGGCCCTGGCCCACTGTCTTTTTGTTTATTTCAATAATCAGTAATAACTGGGAGTGTGTTTTGTTATAAATAAAATAAGTTACTTGTTTGTCGAATTTGTAATAAACTTCTATATTCCCTTGTAATTTGATTATTTATTTGTATTATTGACTATCCTCTCTTCAGGCACTTCCAGTTACCGATTATCAATAAATAAGTTTTTCTTTTGGAACCACGTCTCTGTCTTACTTCAATAAACCTGTGTAGCCTTTGTATAAAGGGTTAGTCAAAGCAGAAATAGAGCATTTCCTGGGGTGGAAGTCCCCAGGTGGCGTTGTCGGACAGTTAGATTCTGGTGGTGATTCCTCTTTTAGTGCCACCCCCAGCCTGGCCACATTCTGGCGCAGTCGGCAGGATCAAATGTAAAAGCAGAGACGTGTGTTCTTTTGTTTTTTTTTGTTTCATCAGTTGGTTTGTTTTTATTCAGTATTTGTAAATTGTGTTTCTAAATTTTAGTAGTTAATGTGTTTTAGGCAAAACAGCAGCTGATCTTCTAAGGACCTGTTTCTTCAAGCAACAGGCCTGTGTTAAACACTCCTGCTCTGGTCGACATCATCATCATCATGGAGGAACTGAACCAGTTCAAAGACTTGGTAGCTCAATTACAAACTGAAAACAGATTGTTGAAGGAACGAGATGGAGCACCTGGTACTAGTGCTGAAGTAAATGATTTGGTTGCTCAGCCCCTCTCTGCTGATGCCCCTGTAACCGAGCGGCTGGTCTATGTTCCCAGAGACAGAAAATGTCCTATGTTTAGAGGTAGAACTAGTCTCAGTATTGCAGAGTGGGTGGAGGAAGTTCAAGTGTGTATGCGTGCCCGCCACTTGTCCAGGACTGACAAAGCACTATTCATTTATGATCATTTGGAAGGTGAGGCTAGGGAGGAAATAAAGTATAGATCTAGAGGGGAGAGGGAGGATCCAGACACTATCCTGGCTATATTACAAGAGCTATATGGGTGTTCCAAATCCTATATTTCCCTCCAGGAGGACTTTTTCTCAAGGAAGCAACAGGATGGCGAGACCTTGCAGGAATTTTCCCATGCTTTGATGTGTTTGATGGACAGGGTGGTATCTAAGGCTCCTAATGGCTTTCTAAACTCCCACGTGTTACTGCGTGACCAATTTGTTGAACATGTTTGTGATTGTTCTTTACGTAGGGAATTGAAGCAGTTTGTTCGCCGTCAGCCTAATGCCACCTTGCTGGAGGTCCGTGGTGAGGCTATTAGGTGGGAGCAGGAGGGGATGCCTGGAGGTGCCAGGGGTAGAAGTCACTCTGTCCCATCTGCTGCAGGTTTTCAGTTTGCTGTGGTGGGAGGTCCCCAATCTGTGTCAGGTAACCTCGACTCAAGGTCTGAGTTAGCAGAGTTAAAGGAAATGTTAAAACAGCAACAAGAGCAGCTGAACCAACTTAGTGGCAGTCTTATTGCACTACAAAATGCCCCTAGGCCCTCTTTCCGTCATGGGAAGCAGTCTGTCATTTGTAGGAGGTGCCAGAAACCTGGTCATTTTGCGAGGGAGTGTGATGGTGTAAGAGTTCAGGTACCAATTCAACAAGCTCCCCATGCTGCTTCTAGCACCTATGATAGGTCACATCACCAGAAACAGCAATCGGGAAACTTTCACCCCCTGAACTGCTGAGCCAAAGTTCAGGTGGGGGCCTAGTTGGCTCAGGGACTGACTCAGATAACACTGACTCTATAGGGTTGATGGCAGCTTGCCCGCATTTAACCATAGTAATGGGAGGGATTCCAGTTCCATGTTTGGTTGACACGGGATCAATGGTGTCCACCATTACAGAGAGCTTTTATGTCCAGAACTTCGAGCCATGGGGTGAAGAGAAGCTCCGGGCATGTAATTGGCTAAGGCTTAAGGCAGCTAATGGGCTTGACATACCTTATGTTGGTTATCTTGAGCTTGATGTTGAGCTTTGTAATAAGGTAGTCACTAAGCGTGGTGTGTTGGTGGTTAAAGACCCCCCTGGTCAGTCGTCTTCTGCCCCAGGTGTTGTAGGCATGAACATTCTCAAAACTTGTTACAGGGAGTTATTCGCACAACATGGCCCTGCTCTTTTTGATTTGCCCTCTGTCCTACAGGCCCCTAGCCAACTCCAAGAAGCCCTACAACAGTGTCACCAGGCCCAAGTAAATGCACCCCCCGACCGCTCAAGTCGAGTAAAGGCTAAGGGTAGGAGAGTTTTTAGAGTTCCTGGAGGCACTATGAAACTAGTAGTGGCAACCTGTACCCAGCAGCACTCAAGTAACCATGCCTTGTTTGAACCCCCGAGTGCCGGATTGCCTGCTGGTTTGCTGGCATCACCAGCTATAGTTCAAATAACCAGAGGTACAGTTTATATCCCTATAGTTAATGTAGGGGTTAATGATGTTGTGCTTCATCCACGCACGTGTATAGGTACTTTGAGTCATGCCCAGTTAGTGAGTCTGCCCAAGGAGATCACAGAGGATAGTGGACCAGTCTCTGCCACGGTTTCTTCCCAGACAGTCACCAACTCAGTGCAGGAAGCAATTAATGCCATCGATCTGGCTGCCCTGTCAGAACGAGATCAAGGTCAGGTCAGGTTCTTGCTACAAAAGCATAGGGATGTGTTTTCAGCTCATGAGGGAGACTTGGGTTGCACCAACCTGATCTCCCATGATATACCGCTTCTTGATGAGACACCAGTATGACAGAGGTATAGACGTATTCCCCCTTCAGAGTACGATGCAGTTAAAGCCCATATTAATCAGCTTCTTGAGGCACAGATTATCAGGGAGAGCAGTAGCCCCTTTGCATCACCCATTGTCTTGGTCAAAAAGAAAGATGGCAGCCTTCGGTTATGTGTGGACTACAGGCTGTTAAACTGCAAGACACGAAAGGATGCTTTTCCCTTGCCACGAATTGAAGAGTCCCTCGATGCACTCTCTGGGGCCCGTTGGTTCTCCACTTTGGATCTTGCTAGTGGGTATAATCAAGTGCCAGTAACTGAGAAAGACAAAATGAAAACTGCCTTTTGTACCCCATTTGGCTTGTTTGAATGGAACAGGATGCCCTTTGGGCTTTGCAATGCCCCAAGTACCTTTCAAAGACTGATGGAGAGAATATTTGGGGCCCAACATTGCCAGTCTTTGTTGTTGTATCTGGATGACGTTGTTGTGTTCTCCTCCAATGTAGCCCAACATATGGAACGCCTGGATGTGGTGTTGGAACAACTGCAGCAGCAGAACCTCAAGGCCAAGCTGGAGAAGTGCTGCTTCTTCAAGGAGGAGGTTGATTACTTGGGACATGTCATCTCTAAAGAGGGCGTGGCGACTGATCCACGCAAGATTGATGCAGTA
The DNA here is from genome assembly GCF_029890125.1 of Rhinichthys klamathensis goyatoka. NCBI lineage: Eukaryota > Metazoa > Chordata > Actinopteri > Cypriniformes > Leuciscidae > Rhinichthys > Rhinichthys klamathensis. The sequence goes on from NW_026606597.1 coordinate 1,197,852, forward strand.
TCTAAGTGGCAGCGTCCCAGCAAGGTAACCGAGTTGCAGTCATTCCTTGGCTTTGCCAGCTATTACAGGCGATTTATTGATGGCTTTGCTAAGCTTGCAGCCCCTCTGCACCGGCTGGTTGCGGAAGCAAGGAACACGAAGACTCGACGGCAGGCTGAGAACATCATGCTGGTATGGACGGAGGAGTGTGAGCGCAGCTTTGAGAGTCTCAAACGTAAGCTTGTGGAAGCACCAGTGCTGGCCTACGCCAACTTCTCTTTGCCCTTTATCCTAGAGGTGGATGCCAGCCACAGTGGACTGGGAGCCGTGCTCTCCCAGGAACACGATGGTAAGATCAGGCCTGTAGCGTACGCCAGCCGGGGTCTTAGGACATCAGAACGCAACATGAATAATTACAGTTCCATGAAGCTGGAGTTCTTGGCCCTAAAGTGGGCCATGACTGAGAAATTCAGAGAATACCTGTTGGGGCAGAGATGTGTGGTGTATACTGATAATAACCCTCTAAGTCACCTTTCAACAGCAAAGTTGGGTGCTGTGGAACAGCGCTGGGCTTCGGAACTGGCTAACTTTGATTATGTCATTAAGTACAGGCCTGGTAAGAGTAATGGCAATGCAGATTCCCTCTCACGGCAACACTCACCCTGTGCTTCCACCACTTACCATCTGACCCCTGGTATTCAAGTTCCTGAGTCCATGCAGCAAGTTGTGAACTCTGTGCCAGAGGTAAAGCAAAATGCCATTTCTGTTTTCCCATGTCATACTCCCTCTAATCTCCGTGTCCTGCAGGAAGCAGATTCCATCATACATGACTTCCTAGTGTTTTGGACCAGAAAAAAAGGGCCGGATGCAGTGGAAAGGAATAAGATGTCAAAGGAAGCCTTGGCATTGATCAAGCAGTGGGATCGCATTGTGGTGCAGGATGGTGTGCTTTATCGCAAAGTCTTCTCTCCAGATGGTGATGAGGTTCTTCAGCTGGTCTTACCGTTGTCACTAAAGAGTCAGGTTCTACATCAGCTGCACCATGAGCATGGCCATCAGGGTGTGGAAAGAACGGTAAATTTGGTGTGGCGGAGATGTTACTGGCCCGGTATGCACCAAGATGTTAAGAGTTGGTGCCAAGAGTGTGAAAGATGCCAGTTAGCCAAGGACACCCAGCCGTCCATTCGTACCTATATGGGCCACCTCCTTGCTGCACGTCCAAACCAAATCCTGGCTGTGGACTTCACCCTGTTAGAGCCATCCAAGAATGGGCAGGAGCACGTGCTCGTTATGACCGACGTCTTTTCAAAGTATACTCAGGCAGTCCCTACCCACGACCAGCGAGCATCAACAGTGGCTAAAGTGTTGGTAAATGAGTGGTTCTGCAGATTTGGTGTTCCCAGTCGTATCCATTCAGACCAAGGGAGAAATTTTGAGAGTGCATTGATCCAGCAGTTATGCAGCTTGTACGGCATTGAAAAGTCCCATACTACCCCCTACCACCCTGCTGGGAATGGCCAATGTGAACGATTTAATCGTACCTTACATAATCTTTTACGTACCTTGCCTACAACCAAGAAAAGAGATTGGTCATCCTGCCTGCCTCAAGTAATCTTTTCATACAACACCACAGCACATCAATCTACTGGTGAGTCCCCTTTCTTTTTGATGTTTGGACAAGATCCACTTTTACCTGTTGACTTCCTTCTGGGGAAGATCCAAGCCCCAGAAGCAGGCAGTACGCACGAGTGGATTGTGGAGCATCAGGCCCGGCTCGAGATGGCATTCGAAGGAGCCACCAGGCACCTGCAAGCGGCTGCCAACCGCCGGAAGGTATGTCACGATCAAAATGTGAAGGATGTTCCGCTACAAGATGGACAGCTTGTGTACCTCAAGGACATGGGAAGAAGGGGCCGCAACAAAATACAAGATGTATGGCGCTCCGAGGTATATAAGGTTCTTAGAGCCCCCAAAGAAGGAGGATCTGTGTATACAATCGCTCCAGTGGATGATCTTGGTAAGGCAAGGCATGTCCACCGCTCCCTTTTGAAGGGCCATCCTGTATGCACAGAATTTAACGAGATTCTTGAAGCCTGCCCCCAACTAGATGAAGAAACTTTTGTTGGGGAGGAAGACTCGTTGGAGGGTGATCTGTGTGTGGTATGTCCTGAAGTTATCCAGACTCACGTGTCTGCAAATCCTCTATGCCCACAGATTGATACTACTGCACCCCTTATTGAACCCCAACAGGCTCCCACGGCAGACACCACAGCTGCAGAGGTCCAATCACTGGTTGAACACCAACTCCTTTGGAGAGAGAGCCAAGCCGGGGCTGACGGAGGGGCAGTAAGGAGGACTAGCCGTCCTACAGCAGGGAGACACACAAATGTTCACCATCTCCCCCAGGCCGTAGGGAGCAGGGTGATTGGGGCTACTGCTTCCCAGGTACCTGTAGCTGAGACAGTCGTTTTTAGACCTTGGCAATAAGTTAATCGTCGGGACGACGATGGAAAAAATGGGGGTGGATTGTAGTGGTGTGTGGTTCTTTGCAGACTTACAGGTGTTTAGCCTTGCTCTTGAATGTACCTCTAGAGCATCAAATTATGTCCACCCAGGTCAAACCCCCCTCATTAGCTGGGCTTATTTAAGGCAGCTGTAGTATCATGGCTGCCTCTTTGCTGTTTTTCCTGTCTGTCGGTTGCCACATGAACCCTCTGTGACGTTTAGGTAGGTGAGAGTAAAACAAACCTGTCTTATGTTTTATTGGGTTTTCCTAATGACTGAGGTTGTATGTTTTGCAGCAGTCTGCTGCCCGCTTGTTTTATGTGGTTTGGCTGATTCCAAGGTTTCCTGTCTGGAGTGGCGTGATGTATTGTTCCTTACAGAACACACTGTGTTAAGGTTGTCAGCTGCTGTTTTGCCTTTGTTAAATTAGGATTGTAACAATTGTTGCTGGTACACCCCAGCTGTTGTGGCTCCAGCTGGCACTCCCCTAGTTGATTATGCTTGTATTTTAGATATAACCAACTGATCTATTGTGTTTTATTTAACTTGCTGTTTTGTTCTTTTCAGTGGTTCTAGTGGTCGGCTTGTGGTAGAGGCTAGGCACGCTAGTGTGGGTTCCTTCACTGATTGTAGTGTTAATAGCACTGGGGACATGATTTGCAGTGAACTGGTTTGCAGTGACTATCGATTGCAGTGGGCACATGCGGTGGGTAAGTTGGCGCATCCTTGGAGCACCCTCTTAGTTAGATTGCCTCCCCACAGCTGGCCCTGGCCCACTGTCTTTTTGTTTATTTCAATAATCAGTAATAACTGGGAGTGTGTTTTGTTATAAATAAAATAAGTTACTTGTTTGTCGAATTTGTAATAAACTTCTATATTCCCTTGTAATTTGATTATTTATTTGTATTATTGACTATCCTCTCTTCAGGCACTTCCAGTTACCGATTATCAATAAATAAGTTTTTCTTTTGGAACCACGTCTCTGTCTTACTTCAATAAACCTGTGTAGCCTTTGTATAAAGGGTTAGTCAAAGCAGAAATAGAGCATTTCCTGGGATGGAAGTCCCCAGGTGGCGTTGTCGGACAGTTAGATTCTGGTGGTGATTCCTCTTTTAGTGCCACCCCCAGCCTGGCCACATATAGTTACTTTTTAAACACGAAAATCGCATTCAGCATGACACGCAAGCGGTTGCCGTGGTAATGAACAACCTGCTTGTTAAAGCGAATGAATAATCCTGTATCTGAGGCAAAATTACTAAATATGCAGCGCGAGTTATATATTTCTAACTCCAAACAATTAGCCACTGAAACAGCTTATAGAATCTTCTTCAAGGCTGTGCTGGTTACATTTGAGGTAACGTTACAGGTCATGGGGTTTCTCAGATTTCGCTTGAGACCGGTTTGAGAGCTTGAGAGCATTATTAGCCTCGATAGTAGTCGTGTTTCCTTCATTGCGTATTTTTATATTTTGAATATATCCCTCCACTGCATACTGTAACCCCTTTTGCCTCGATCTGGAGGATATCGCGGAGGTATTGCTCCAAAAAAGGTCACTGACGCACCTCTTCCCGTCATGGCAATCTGTGGCGCTGGTCGTGTTTGACCATTTGTTTGACGGGCGTAGCAACAATAACTAGGGGGCGTGGCTTTTGCGAACGGTCAATTGGTCAATGTCGAGTTTTCCCAATTAATGCATGAATTTAACAGCATTATTTAAACTCCGTTACACATTTTAAAAGAGAACAATACATCACGGCAAACAATGAGCATTAAGCTGTGTCGTCAGCAAGTCGTTTCCCATCTTGCTTTTGATCAGCGCAGTCGGTGGAGAGCAACTGCGCGCGACTGCAGAATCCGACACCGTGCCTTGCGGTCGCGAGAGTTTTTTGACATACGTTGGCATGACATCAGAGCAAGGCGGACCGCTCTCGGACACATTTCTAACCGGCATGCATCTCGCGCTGATCACCGGTGATCGGTTCTGCGCAGATATTGCTCATCTCAAACAAGCCTTATGATTAGCATTCAATTTCGAATCACGTCACATGTAGGTGTACAATAGTGATGATGATGATGTGATGTGGAGTACCATTCATTCACATTAATAATTGCATGACAATTTGTAATATTGTTCTTATTATTACCATTTACCATTACCATTTATGATTTTTATTATTAATGACGCTTATTGTTATTTAGAAGAAGAATGTCGTTATTATTATTATTATTATTTAAAAGAAGAAGAATGTAATTTTTATTATTTTGTCAGTCTGAATTATTTGTTGGTCATTGAAAGTCTTTCATTACCGAACCCAGTCCGTGCGCACCTGCCGGGGATAACCCTGAAACGTCGGGGTAAAGCGCACAGGCTCGCAACTGAAGGAATACATATGCTTACAAATCAAATGCTTTGGTAAAGTCACACAAATAAAAAATTGAAGTCCATGTTGCACAAAAATAAACACTGAAGTTTATCATTACTCTGTTGTTGTTGTTTTTTTACTGTGGGTCATAATATATATATCTTTTAGTTTGTCAGTGCGTTTTGTGGTGTTAGGGATTGTTTTTTTGCGCATTTCCGCACTAACTCAAAACGTGCGTACACCACCTCCTGAGCTGGCGTAGGATTTGAGCGTGCCGTACGCCAACGTCCATATTGATAAATCTCAAAGTCACCGTGGTTTTGAATGTAAGCCAGGTGTACGCTGGAAATTTGGTGTACGCACTTTTGATAAATGAGGGCCATTGCCTAATCATTTAGGATTCTGTGATAACCGTGATCATTTTTATCACTATAATCATGAAATGAAATTTTCATGCCATTTCATCTCTAGTTATGATCAACTAAAATCAACTACAATTATGTTTTTACAGTATAATATGCAAAGTACAAAATTCTATAAAAAAAATAATATCTGATTCTGTTCTTTTCTCTGACATTTAAGCAGAGATGTATAAAGTACTAGAGACACAGACTTGAGTAAAAGTACAAGTGCTCTATCAAAAAAGTGACTTAAGTAGAAGTTGAAGTGCTCTTTAAGCACCATACTTAAGTGGAAGTACTAAAATATTCAAAAAAAATTGTACTTAAGTATTGCAAGTAGTTTTTTTTTTAAATTTACTACTCAAGTACTGAAAGTAAAAGTACAAGTATTGTATTATGTAGTAAAGCATCTCACCTTTCTCTTCCCTGCTTGTGCCTTTTTTCTCCACAGCTTTTTGGGTATTTATCTGCATGTTACAGCGATATCTGAAAGCTTTGTTTATGTCAGGGAGTTCCTGGAATGTCACATATGGCTCTTCTTCACGTGTTCCATATATGGAATAAATGTGCACAGGGCGCCCTCAGGCTGCCGGTATGGATTGAAAATACAGTATATCAGAGTATCCAAAGTTCATAATAATTTCATCGGCCCATTTTGGGTATAAATCCAATAAATATTATTCCTCTCTATAGAGATCTGACGTAAACCTATGAAAATCTATCAATATTTGTCAAAAACTGCACAAGCTAAAAGCCCGAGGGACATTGTTTTGTTAAGTGCTTTCATGGCGACTACATAGGAGTTTTTTTTTTTTTTTTTTATGGGAGCGGCTGACGCTCATAATTCATATTAAAGGTATCGACTCATTTTTTCATTACATAACTACTGACACAAATTAAGAAATAACTGTCACTATAAGTTTCTCAGAATAAAATAGTGGTCAAATACTGAAACTTGAGTCTTGTATCTTTTTAATGATGTATAGTTTGTCAAGGTATTAACATTAAATCTAATAGTAACTTTGAACTATTAAAAACAAAGAACGATTCAGTGCGCCGGCGTCCTCGCACATTCTATATGAATTATCTTTCACTTCGACAAATGAAAACATGGACTCTAAGTAGGGCCAGGGGTCTCCTTCCTCACCGCCACGATCACTCGAAGTTGAATGGTGTTTCTGGTTCTTCCATCTCGAAACAAATTAACAAATCTCAAGTGTTCTCAATGGAGGCAGGCAGCAGAGCGAAAGGCAGAACAGGAGCACGCGTGGTCTTCTTGATCGCTTGATTCCCTCAATGATGAGCAAGCTTCATCAAACCTGGTGACAGAGCCATCTACCGCTCTGGCAGTGATTATGTGGGTTTGGAAGGATTCGTAACATTTTTATAATTGTAACGAGTAACTATGCAGTACATAAAAAATGTATTGGAGTAAAAGTATTAAACTCATCGAAAATATGTACTGAAGTGAAAGTGGAAGTAGGACAAAAAAATAATACTCTACTAGAGTACAGATACAGCCTTTTAGTACTACTAAAAGTACTTTAGTACTACTTTTAGTACTACTACCTTTTAGTACTTTAGTTCTACTTCGTTACTATACATCTCTGCATTTAAGGGTGACATATATATAGGCCTACAAAAACTATTTTAGGTCTAAAACAGTTTGGATAGTTGTTAATATGAGAGTTTTGAGACATTATTTAAGAGATTTAAGTATTGTATTACATGAGTAGCTCTCGGCCAGTTTCATTTTTAAAAATTAGCTCTCAAATGAAAAAATTTGGAGAACCCTGGACTATTTAGTGCACTATATGCCATTCATCATTTAGAAAATAGTCAGTCTTTGATCAAATTACTTATTTTAGCTGAAGCTTCAGCGTCTATTTATAATGTAGCCTATGGGCAGGACGCTTTATGCCTCGTTTCCACTGAGTGGTACGGTACGGTTCAGTACGGTACGGTTCGGGTCGGGTCGCTAAACCATGATCGGGGATCGCGTTTCCACTGCCAACAGTACCCTACTTGATAGGCGTGGTGTATGCCGGAAAGTAGTGATAACGTCACTTGATAGGCGTGGTGTTTGCCGGAGAGAAGCGATCGACGTCATTTTCGCGCGAACAAAAACGACATAGTAAACAACAATGGATGACAGACAGCAGATCTTGTTCTTGCTTCTCGGGATGTTTGTCACAAGAAACAAGCGCTGGCATTAGGCGTTTCTCAATACCAAGTAGCCACGCAAAGTCCGACTCAGGAGAATGACTCCCGAGGACGCGAGTCCAGTAATTCTGCTGATGGAACAGCGCGTTCTTGAAAGCGCCACTCAGCTCGCTCTGCTACTCCGGTTATGTACATTTTAGCCAACAATAAAACGAAATATGTTATAAAACACCACTCTGCTTCTTTTCGATTTTATTTAAATACATTTTAAACATTATAAGCACACAAATGTGGTTCAGGCAACGCATAGCCTATATTGATTATATTCACTGCATGTAACGTTATATTTATAACAAAACTAAATATAAAACACAATCCTGCCTCTTTTCGTTTAAATTTAAAAATATTAAACATATTCCAGGCAATGTATTGCATATTGCATTGGTACAAATGTTGCAATAAACAACATTACAGATGATCTTGTAATAAAATAAAATAAATTACAAAACTATCTATTTTTGTTGAATTGCAGTTTTATCAATAATAGCCATTATAAAAGTATAAGTAAAAGGTACAAAAATATATACAGTAAAGCTTTAATAACAAAGCAAACAATTCAGTCAAATATACAAATTCAGCGCTCAAATATATGAAACTTCACTTAGCCTTCTGCCAAAACTATTGGCCAGGGAACGAATTATAGATTCACGAGACCAAAGATCGCCTGTTAGGTCTGTACAAGGCGAATTATATCTCATGTTTAACCACTACAGAGACGTCAGAGTCAGCGGCAAACATCAGAACGGCTAGCCGGGGAAAGGCTGCTCCAGGCGGGGTGCACGAGCGCCGAGCGTCCGGTGATTGCTTGGAATGGATCTTCAAATTATCATAAATCTATAAATAAACCACAGATTTGAGCTTTAAAAAACTACTTTCTCGCCTGAAAAACTCTTAAAACTACATTTCGTGACACAATAACAGTAGTATTATATTTTAACTGTATGCTTCTAATGCCCTTGTAGCACGCGCAAGTGACGATACTCTGTCAACCAATCACCGTTCTGCAGTGAGTCTAGCTCCACCTTTTAGTACCGTACCACTGTGCTAGGTACCACAACGGAAGGGTACCCAAAAAGTGGTACGGTACGGTTCGGCTTTTTGGTACCATTCACAACTTTTGACAGTGGAAACGCAAATAATTGCGTACCGAACCGAACTGTACCGTACCGTACCGCTCAGTGGAAACGAGGCATTAGATTCTAGAGAGCACTTGATTGGACAGAATCTCATTTGATGAGAAGCTGAAGTGCAGACAGAGTATGTCATCAAAATCCTTGATCCAGATTCCAATATTGGCAGAAGTTAGAGACTGTAAGTTTTGAATGCTTATATCTTCTAAATGCGAATTTTGTCATTGTTTTGGAGCACACTAGCTTATTAGCCAAAAAACTAAAATTTTGATTTGATGGGGACTTTAAATACACAGAGGAACAAAAGAGCTAATAATAATAATAATAATAAGTTTAATTTATATAGCGCCATTCCCAAGCTCATGGACGCTTCACAATAACAGTACAAAAAACCAATCAGTTTACACAAGAATGGACAATAGACATTTGCCCAGTCTGAGCGATTGCAGTTGCATATCGCGTTACATTTTGAAATACAGACAGAAACAGAGACAAAAACAACACTATATACAGACAGGAAGGTGGACAGTTGAAGTAAAGATGCAAAAGACTAATGGTATCCAATTTAACATTATGACTGTAATACAGAGTTATGAAGAATGTTTAAGAAAAACTTGTCACGACTGATAATACTGTTTAAACAAATGGGATTTGAGTTTAGACTTGAATTCATGCAGCGTGGTTGTTGTCCTAAGAGCCAGAGGAAGAGAGTTCCATAGCTTAGGGGCTAAAACGGAGAAAGACCTGCCACCCACAGATGATAGGCGAAAGCTCGGCTCACAGAGGAGTTCACGACCAGAGGATCTGAGAGTTCGAGGGGGAATATAAGGAGAGAGTAAGTCAGAAAGATAGGAAGGAGTAAGACCATTGAGTGATTTAAAGGTAAGTAGAAGAATTTTGTAAGTAATGCGGGATGACACGGGTAGCCAGTGGAGTTTGAACAGAATTGGAGTGATATGAGCCGTTTGTTTGGTGTAAGTTAGTAATCTTGCGGCAGAGTTTTGAATATATTGCAAACGTGAGATAGAATGTGCTGGTAGTCCAGAAA